>NW_022103905.1:15461975-15470261 GCF_000313985.2 Echinops telfairi
AAACCAGTTCTGCTATGTTGTATCCAATTAGCATTTCCCTTCTGGAAAATCCTATTCTTTGAATCTGGGGTGGAGAAGAAGTGGGTCAGGATGCTGTCCTGGTCAAAAGGGATTAGGAGATAATGGAATTTTCCTATGAGTGTTTGAAAGCCCTCTGTATATCGGTGTCCAGGCCTTGTTGCATGTTGCCAGGTAAACTGCGCCCCGAGGGTCCGTTCCCTGGGGAAGGTATGCCTTCTGTGGGTGCCCCGTTCTCTGTTTTCTCCTTTGTGTCCCTCAAGATGCAGCCTGCAGGGTGTTTTCTCCACTGGTTTCGCTCTCCTCTGGCTTGCCGGCAGCTCATAAATTATCACCATGCGGATCAGCTTCTCACCCCACCTTGCGCCGTCCCTGGCTCAGGAGCTTGCTGGACTTCTCTCCAACCACCTGAGAAGGGAGTGCTGTGCTTCCTGCATCCCGGGCGTTTGTTTGCCCTGTTCTTTCTGGCACAGCTTCATCCAGGAGGCCTTTCCGGAAACCTGACCAGAACGGTGTGCCGGTGACCCGTTGAAGGACACGAGTCCCTCTGCTCCGGCTGCCTGACCGGCAGCAGTGTTGGACAAGTCAGAAACCACAAATGAGATCCTTCAGGGCCCACGCTGACCAGGGTGGTGGATGGCACTGCCTGGTGGCTTTTTTTAGGGGAAAGGGGAAGGAAGGGCTAGTTAAAAAAATAAGTTAAAAAATTTTTAAAATAGGGATTTTGGGTGAAAGTTCACAGAGCAAATGAATTACTTTGTCATTCAACAATCTGTACACATTTGGTTTCATGCCATGAGTAGCAAGCCCCTCGATGGAACAGCCCTCTTCCCACTTCCTCCCTGGGTTCCCGTTCCCACCCCCCACCTTCCTGCCATCCGAACTTTGTTTTTTGCCCAGCGCCATCCTCTCGGTCTCACGTGGCTGGTTGTTCTGAGGTGCACAGTCCCCATGGCTGTTCACTTTGTGGGCTGTCTCTTGTTTGGGCAAAAAGGTGATCTCTCGAGGTGGGTTCTGTTCCACGGTTGCAGGGTGTCTACAGGCCACAGTCTTAGGGAATCCACTAGCCTCTAACAGACTGAGCAGCAGATCTGGTCTCAAAAATAAATTTTAGTTTTAGAAAAGTTTTTAATTCACAGTCATATGGCAAGGATAGTACAGTGAGTTCTCATCTATTCCACCCTACACCTATTTCCCCCTCTTATTAACCCATTGCCTTAATATGATACTGCATTAATCTTCATCTCAGTGAATGAGCCAGTATTGAAACATTGTCACAGCAAAGTTCATACCTTGCTAGTTTTCCCTCAACGACTTGGTTTTGCTCTGGGATCCTGTTGACATTTAGTTACCATATCTCCTTAGGTGCCGCTTGACTGTGACAGTGTTTCAAAACTTTTGATTTTGATGATCTTGGCAGTTTGGAAGACTTCTTCCTGGATATTTATTTTGTACTCTGAGTTACCATCCAATGCTACTTTATTTTATTGCTGTGTGTGTGTGTGTGTGTGTGTGTGTGTGGTACGTGCGCATGCACCCCTTTGGCATACCCTCAATATTGGGGGCACTTTTTTAGTTTGGAGTAATTTATTTAGACAACAGCCCTCCCTTTCTGGCACCACAGAGTCCTCCAGGCTTAACTTTTGCTTCTTTCTGCCCTACTCCCAGAATCGGCTATTTTCCAAAGAGGCTTGATCCTTTTCCCTGGAGAATGCATTGGCATTAGCACTCAAAGACCTCAGTGCTACCATGCTCATTGCTACTGGGTGGTCTTACTTCCAGTCTGTCCCAGCTGACCACACAAGGAAAGATGAGGGGGCTCCCAAAAGTTCACGGAAACATCCCATTCACTTTTCATTCCATTTGACCAAGACCTTTTCGAAGCACCCTAGTGTACATGTCTACGTTGTTGGCTGCTCTGGCGGGCAATAGACGGAAGCACCACTCGTTCCTTCTACATCCGCACGATTGTTATGCTTGGGCCCATTGTTGCAGTCACTGTGTTAATACAACGTATCCAGCGTCTTCCTCTTTTTCACTGCCCCTCACTTTACCAAGCATGCTGTCCTTCTCCGAGGACCGGTCTCTCCTGGTAACACATTCAACGTACATAACACAATGTTTTGCCGTCCTTACCTGTAAGGAGCCCTCTGGAAGTACTTCTTCCAAGACAGATTTATTGGTTCTTTGGCAGTTCATGTACACTTTCGATATTCTTCGCCAGCACCACAATCCAAATGCACTGATTCTTCTCTTCCTTATTCATTGTCCAGCTTTCCACATTCATCTGAGGTGATCGAAAAGACCATGGTTTTGCTCAGGCGCCCCTGCGTCCTCAGAGTAACATCCACGCTTGTCCTCACTCTAAAGAGATCACCGCTTTACCCAATGCAATGTGTTCTCTGATCTCTTGACCACTGTCTTCATAAGGATGGATTGTGGATCCAAGCAAGACAAAATCCTCGACGGCTTCGTTCTCCTCTCTGTGTATCATGATGATGTTCCCTACCGGTCCAGCTGTGAGGGTTCTGGTCTTCTTTCCCTGGAGTTGTCATCCATACTGACCTTGAACTTCAGCCAATGCCTCCAGTCCTCAGTGTCAGCAAGCAGGCAGTGTTTTCACTAACATGCATCTGAATGTATCTATCGATCGATCTATTTTATTTGTAACCACAGTATGTGTATATTTAGCTCAACTTGTACTCATCCGGATGTCTCCAGCTCTCATCTGTTATCACAAGGTTGTTCTGTCCTTCTCGCTTTGCATATCTATAACTTCCCACCCTACCAGAAATCAGGCTTCTGCCCTCTGCCATCCATTTATTTAATGGTTCATTTCCACTGGGCACGGATAGCAGTTTTGGAATTGTTAGCTGAGATGTCCGCAGGAAGTCATTTCATCAACTAAATAAATGCCATGTGCAGGCTCCTTGTCTCAGGTCTTACTCATTTCCAGATATTTAGGTCAGCACCTTTTCCTTTACCTTTTGTGAAGCTGTTTTCAAGTCTTTTAGCCTGTTGTTGTTTTTAAAAGAGCGGTACAGGAAAATGAAGATTAAGTGATCAGAGACTGAGTTAGACACACTTGTGAACAGTTCATTTTCTTTTCATTTCATTTCATCAAATGTTTTGCCTTCTGTGCTTTTGGGTGACAGGATTCTTAGCAACTTCTCTCCCTCCTCCTCCTCCCCATTCTATGCAGAGAACACATAGGCACCCTTTGAGCCGTTGAGAGGGGCTTTCTTAAATCAATTCCCCAAATTCCAGTTCTACCTGTAAATGGACCTCCTCTTCTACCAATGCATGGGTGATGGGAACACCCAAAGCTGAGAACTCACCACCATTGAGTCGACTCTGACTCACAGCGGCCCAGCAGAGGAAAGGGTAGAACTGCCCCGCTGGATTTCCAAGACTATAATTCTTTTTGAAAGTAGAAAGCCCTATCTTTCTCCAAAGCAATGGCTGGTGGGTTTGAACCTCTGACCTTGCAGTTAGCAACAGCAGCCCAATGTGTAGCCACTATGTCTCATGATGGAAAGACAGGCCTGGGTAAAGTCCTTGGCAGTGTTTTAGATGCGAAAATCCGGCTTAGGCCTTCTCCAGGGATCCTATGCGAACATCTGATGGGGCACGTTTGGCAAAAGATAGAGGAGCAGCTCTCAGTGGAAAGATTTGTATATACCTGTGGAGAGGACTGAGCCAAGCCCTTCCCCCAAACACACTGACCCTGCTTTAGAGCAGGAGCCTATGTTGAAAGCACACTGGGAAGGGGGTAGCAGAGCGCTTGGAATGGACGGCCCCAGGCCTGGGTTTAAGTCCTGGTTCTGCTGTGTGGTCAGTCCTCACGGCATCTGGGTGCTCATTTGACCGGGAACAGTAGTAGCATCCCTTCCAGGGTATGCGTGTGTGCCAGGACCTTGTGGACCAGAAGAATGCCACGTGGATGTGAGCAACTATTAGGAGGTCTAAGGTAGAGGCCGTAGTTTCTTAGGTCGATTTCCCCCCAGTGATGTGGATTGTGGGTTTGTACTGTTTCTTCTTTTTACTGCTGAGCCAGATTGTCTTGTTCTTACAGCTACCTGCCCACCTTGTACAGAGTACAAATAGAGGAGTCACCATGAACTGTCACTGGGGTGGGTGACAAAAGGCCCCCCTGGGAAATGTGTGGCACTCCATTCCCCAGAAGGGTGATTCACCAGGGCAATAAAGCCAACCCGATGGCTGCCAGGGAGGGACTTCCTTTCATTGTCTCCCTTTTGTGACCACCCCCACTTTCTTTGTAGTGATATATTTTATGTAGTGGAATAAAAAAAATTTTTAAAAACTTTTATTGCCCCATTTTCTTTTGCAACTTATTCTCTGTGTGCGGATAGGAGTACCTGCTTCCTGCCTCCTCCCTCAGGAGAATCAAGGAGAATGGGTGAACGTGTCTAGGGTTTCATGTTGTGACTTCTACAGCTGTGATCAGAGAGGGCTCTGTTGAGGAAATCTACTTAAGAAAAGAGATTACATTTGGTTTCAAATAGAAAACTCATCAGTGGAATCCCATGGGAACATCAAGGCATTTAAATCCTTTTGTCTTTTCTTGATTTTTGCTGTTTGTCTCTTTCCCTCTCTGTGGTCCTCAGTGCATCCACCCGAATGGAAGTGTGCTTGTTAATGTTCAACATTAGGCTAATGTCCAGAGGTTAGTTTTGGACGTTCGTTACCATTTGGAATCAGTTAATGTTTAATATAAAAGCACTTAGAAGAGTGCTTGGTAATAATAAGAGTACTTAAGAGTTATTATTATTACTGCAAGCTCGAGCATTGCTCACCAATTGCATGTTGTGGGACAAGTGGACAGAGGAGAAGGCCCCAAGGCTGAGAGCGGGCTTGAACAAACAAAGACAAGAAATCAAAACTCATACTGGGGAATTGGTTCTGACCCGCAGCAACCCTCTGTGGGCTTTATCAATCGTTAGGGGAGTAGATCGCCTCATCTTTTGCCTGGGGAGTGGCTGGGGGGTTGAACCGCTGCCCTTGCTGTTAGCCATCCTACATTTACCTGATAGCATCAGCAGGGCTCGGGTTGTGGTTTAGATGCAGGCAAGTAGCCAGGATTGCTATTGTTGTGTTATTGGTGCAGGGGAATTGAAAGTGCCGCGCCATGGGCATGGATCCCAGAGGTTGAGACTTAAGACTGGCAACTTTAATCCAAGTGGCTCTTTTAATGGAAGCTGGTGTGTATCAGATGATCCCTGACAACAGTTCTTTCTCTTCAGAGTGTGATTCTGTGTGAGTAGCCCCTGGACAGAGCCCCGAGGACGGGGTGTGCATGAATAGCTCAAGGGGTTCTGGAGAAGAGAGGAGAGGAGAGGGAAAAGGAACAAGGTCCGCATCTTCTCTGGCATTACCAGGGCAAAACGGTGCTTCCATAGGGGCAGCAGCTGGCTTTACTTAAACACAGACCATACTTGGTCAGTTGCTCTTGCCATATCCTCCGAGGTCCAGCTGCCCCTCAGGACAGTAGGCAACTGCCAGACAGGCAGGTGATATGGAAGGGGGAAAAGAGTAATACTCCCTCAAATTAGCTAAGGATCTGGCTCAACATTCTTTGTGCGTGAAAACCATATCATGCTTTTCATTTGTATCATCACCTCCAACCCCCACCCCCTCCCCGGTCTAGTAAATAGCTCTCCTGAGAGAGAAAACAAACGTAGCAGAAATGTCACTATCGGGGTTGGAGGGTGGGCACGGGAGGCAGATTTTAGTTTGGGTGTTTTCATTGCAGCGATAGTTAAATTCCCCGAAAGGGCTGTGTTCACGCCATTCCTCTGTTGGCTCGCTCTGGTCAGGTTCCATGCCTTCCACTCCAGTGACAGCCCTTGTCAAGGTCACCTTGGTTCTCCAACTTGTCTAATACAATGATTGCTTCTTAGCCCTAACCTCCCTCTACTTATTAACAGCATTTGGCTTAATGGACCACGCTTCCCTTCTTCAAGAGGTGCCTTGGTGGCACGCATGACTTGCTGTTAGCGGAAACATTGGTCGTTTGAACCCACCAGTGATAGGAAAGGCCTGGTGGTTGGCGTCCATCACGATCGCTGCTCCGCTCTGCTCTGTAACCCATGAGGGTGCCAGGAGTCCCATTCGATTCCTCAGCAACATTTCCTGCCCGAGCCTTCCTTCTCAGGCTTCTTGGACACTGGTTTTCTTCCATCCCACCAGCCACACTGTCAGCTCGTTCACAGCAGCCCTTGCCTTCTCCCCTCCCTGCCACCCCAGTGCTGCAGCGGGGTGGCACAGACTCCCAGGTGGAGCTGATGAAATGCAATAAGGATTCCGGGGTCGGGCATGGGATGATCTCTGCGTTCATCATCAGCCCACCCACCTCGGGCAGTCACTGCAGGTCCATGGAGCCCACTTTCCCCAGTAGGTGCAGCAACTCATTCTGCAGGGTCTTCCCCCCTATTGCTGTACCTCTTCCTAGCTTGGCTCACCTAGTCCCTGAGTTTACTTGTGTCGGAGAGATTATTGTCCTTCAGGTGAAGGCTGATGTGGCCCACGTCAATCATTCGGACACATGCTGGGCTGTAACCTTGGTTGGAACTCCGTGCGTTGGCAGCACTCCCTCCAGTTCCCTCCCTGGGCTCCCTGTTCTTATCCAGTGCCTGATTTTAAGTCACATCTCTGCTCTTTATTGGTGACTAAACACCTGGAACAAAATCCACAAAACTCTACCCAGATCCCCAAGAACCCCAGGATGTGGGTCCTGCCCACTTCTCTGCCTTGACCTCCATTGTCCTCTGGCCACACTGGCTCTTCTCGCTAATCCTTCAACTTTCTCCCTTCCCCCACCGACCCATACTCACGCATCTACTGCCATTGAGCCATTCCAACTCATAGCTGTCCTATGGGACAGAGTTGAACACCCTAGATGAAGCAGTCTGTTTCATCTTCCTCTCTCAGAGCAGCTGATGGGTCAAAACCGATGACCTTGTGGTTAGCAGCTCAACAGGTAATCCACAGGTAGCCTTATTCCCGAGAGCACCATCCCCCACCCCCAGGAGCCCTACCTTGCGGTTCTCTTTAACTGGTGCTTAAAGAGAACATCTTGTCATCACCTTTCAAATCCAAAGGTTCCTTCTCAGAGAGGCCTTCCTTGACCACTGCATCTAAAATGGGCCCCAATGCTCACCCCCCAGACATGACCACTGAAGACATAATGGATGCATAAGCAAATGTGAAGAAAGCTGATGGTGCCTGGCTATCAAAAGATACAGCATCTGGGGTCTTTAAAGGCTTGAAGGTAAACAAGTGGTCATCTAGCAGAGAAGCAACAAGCCCATATGAAAGAAGTACACCAGCCTGTGCAATCATGAGGTGTTGACGGAATCAGGTAACAGGCACCAGAAGACCCCAAACAAACAAACAAATCATATTGTTGAAAATGAGGGGGGCCAGAGCAGAGACCCCCAAACCCATCTGTAGACAATAGGACATCCCCTTACAGAAGGGTCACAGGGAAGGGATGAGTCAGCCAGGGAGCAGAATAGCACCAATGAAACACACAATATACCTGTGGTTCCTTGAGGCTTGCTCACCCCTACTATCCTGACCCTATTCCTGCCTTTTAGTTCTAGATAGACCAGAGCATGTACACTGATTCAGATAAGAGCTCACAACACATGGAATCCAGGTCCGATAAACCCCTTAGGAACAGAATTGGGAGTAGTGATACCAGGAGAGTGGGGAGAAGGTGGGTGGAGGAGGGGAGGCCTGGGCAACTGATCACAATGATTGACACGTAACCCCCACCCCAGGGGGATGAGCCACAGAAACATGGGTGAAGAGAGACAGCGATGGATGTAAGATATAAAAACAATAATTTATAACTTATCCAGGGGTCACGGGGGTGGAAGGTGGGGAGGGAGGGAAAAAAGAGGAGCTGATACCAAGGGCTCAAATAGAAAGTAAATGTTTAGAAAATGATGGCAACAGATATACAAATATGCTTGATACCATTGATGTGTGGAATGTTATAAGAGCTGTAAGAGCCCCCAATAACATGATTATAAATAAATGAATAAAGTGGACCCCTATCCCCACAGCCCTCACCACCTCTGCCATTACAGTGTAAGTGTCACAAGGGCCTGGCCTAGTCATAGGCGCCAGTTAACAATGTCTTAATAATTGAGCTACTGGCCACAGGATCATTGGGCAAGCTGTCGCCATTTTGCCAATTCTGACTCACAGCCTTTAGGATAGAGTAGAATAGTGCCTGAC
>NW_022103905.1:15470812-15506800 GCF_000313985.2 Echinops telfairi
AGCAGTTTGAGTGTCAGGTGATATGAGAGTTTTAATTATCATGAGCTAGTGGAACAGCACGGAGGCAGACTGAGTCCATAAATGAGGTCATTGGTATTTTGGTGACTGTACAAATGAAGGTTCCACGATAGTTTTAAGCAGAGAATCTTGCAGGAGAGAACCTTAAGGAGATGCATGTGTGATGAAACAGAGAGCGGCATGAATAGTCGGTGTCTTTGGGTCCGCACCTTGTCGTAAAGGCTAAACTAGTGCTGTGACTTTCAGTGACATTCATCTTAGAATTGTGTTTGAATTGAATATGCATGCTCTTGGCATTACGCTAACATAAGAACTACAAATAGTTTTCTACTTGTCCATATTCTAAGAAACGCTAAGTGAACACTGAGGGGTTTTGAATTTCCTTTCCTTTCCCTAAAGTTTATCAACATTTTGGCACACTGTACAAGCGAAGGCTTTATTACCCAAAACCTGCCATTGAGTCACTTCCAACTCTTTGTGGCGCTATAGAGTGTTCCCAAGATTCCACATTTTTACGAGAACCGAGAACTTCATCTTGCCCTGAGGAGTAGCTGGTGACTTTGAACCGCTGACTTGGGGTTAGCAGCCAAACGCTACACAATGCTACCAGAGTAGTTTGGATAAACACACGTGAGGAATCCTTCAAAACGTTTGCGGAAGCATGGGACAAACAGATAGTGGAACTTCCCCACCAACTTGCCGAAGCCCCCTCGTGTCTCATTTTCATAATAAAATCTATTTTATTTTTAATAATTGTACAAGCTTGTGAAGAACAACAGTAGAACTAAGCAGTGCTGAAGATGTGACTGAAGAAAAACACGCCCAGGAAAATGTCTTAAATTCTACAAGTGTGTGTGAACAGCCGTTTTTAACAAAATAGACTTAGTATAGGCTCTGAGTTGGCTATTACATGTTAGAAAAGAGTGACATGTGCTTGGAAAAGAGTGAAAATGTCAAATATCTAGGTTCATATAAATATGGAAAGAATATACAGACAGACCCCCAAATGCTGCAGTGTCCACACCTTGACTGTTGTTTACAAAACTGCAACCTCAGTTTCTGACTGGGTTAAAGGACTGGATTACATCCGGAGCTGTGAAAGATGATGAAGATCCTGTGTGCAGGTGGGAACTCACATTCAAGAATCTGCCCCAGGACCTTCTGCATTCCCACAGGCTCCATAGACGTCAGAGGATTCTGTACTTGGTCTGGGGGGTTCCAGAGAGATGCAGATAAATTCTTGCTT
Source organism: Echinops telfairi (assembly GCF_000313985.2). Classification (NCBI taxonomy): domain Eukaryota; kingdom Metazoa; phylum Chordata; class Mammalia; order Afrosoricida; family Tenrecidae; genus Echinops; species Echinops telfairi. The sequence continues at coordinate 15,472,077 of NW_022103905.1, forward strand.
TGAAAAAAAAAAAAAAAAAAAAAAATTCTTGCTTTGAAAGGAGACTTCCCTTGTCCAAACACATTTCATTTGGATGTGTTTGTTTATGTGTGTATGCCCTGTTTATGTCCAAATGTAATTTGAGATTTTCTTTAAAAAAATAATTTAATTCCATTTCACCTGCTCGTTTTAACAGTTAGGAAATACAAGTTTAGCACACATTAATCACTTTCTTTATAGATTAATAATATGAAATGTTAAGTGAAAGTTACAAATGCTATCAAAATGTATGGCATTGTTGACGCTAATATTCAAAAAGGGTTTGCACAGTTCTTACAACTTGCCCCCTTCTAAAATCTAACATAGTATTCATTATAAATTGGAAGCACAGAATTCTTAACCCAAACCAACTGGATGTTGAGTGGCCTGATTCTCCTAGTGGTGCAATCTACTTTTCAGCAATCCATAAGATATTGAAAACGTAACCCCATCGCAAACAAACAAAAAGCTGAACCTGTATTTGGCTGGGGAAGGAGCGTGACATACGCCGTTGTGCGGTGGGTCCGAGCTGCTCCAACAGAGTCTGAAATGCAGGCGTTCTGTAGGGCCATCTGGACAAAGCAAGGAGAACGGGAGGCCAATGCCAAGGAACGAATGGCCTGAGAATTTCCAAGGTCATTCAGGTGGGCTCCTCATCCACATTCCACTCCGTATCTCTCCCAGGATGCTTTGTCACCTGTCTGAAGATACTTTTCGGTTTTTTCCCCTTTGCCAAATTGTGCACAGTCTTCTGGGTGAGCACAAAACCTTCCTTGTCGATCAATAGAATGCAGTTGTATTTATAAGCATCATTTGGGGAAGCATAATTATATAAGAGAGGAAGACCACGGATACTTCATTCATAGCGAATTGGGTGAGGTCAACCTTTTTCCCCCCTCTTTTTTTTCTAGTTTGGTCTGGAATGGTGAATCTGCAGAGGAGGAAGAAAAGAGCAAACCCGTCCAGGGCAGGCGGCTGGCACGGACACTGAGCTTTTCTTAATAGCAGTTTTAGCTCCTCGGGAACCTGGGCCAGAAGGTGGAGAGCAGAGTATGAAAGAAGGCGGGGTGCGTGTGGGGGTGGGGGGCGTACTTGCTTGATTACTTTAGAAATCAAGAAAGCAAATAAGGACCACTTTCCTTTATGCAAGGATCACTTGTGACACTGCAGGTTAAGTAAAGGGCTGCAACCCAAAGGTACCACATGAGGCTTTCTGCACTCAGAAAGATTTACAGCCTCACCAACCCAAGTGAGCTGTGTGCTGTCGTGCCGGTAGGAGCCCTGGTGAGTACTTGTTACAGTTGAGCGGAGAGCTGCATGCTGGGAAGTCTGAAATCACCACCAGCTCTGGGGCAGAAAGAGTGGGCTTTCGGCTCCCCCTAACAGTTATCGTCTCAGAAACAGCATGGCCTGGGCGGCAGTGAGTGGGTTTATAGGGTCTCTATGAGTCGGGATCCACTCAGTGTGCTGCTCTCAGTAGGTTTCTGCGAGCACGTTCACTTACAGCACTGCCTTGCTGGAACCACCTTGCACATAACACCTCACACGCCGCCCCGCCAAGAAATTTGATCAGTTTGTGAATTGATGACCGACCATGAGATGCCTGCCAGTGTGGCCCCTCCCCCAGGACTTCTAGATTTCTTGGCCACTGGCTCAAAAATTCCTTTACTCTGTCCTGCCGAGGATAAAGATGGACAGAGGTCCCTGGTTTGGGCTCTTGTTTTGAGTGACCAGGGGGAGTGGTATGTTGCAGACAGCACAAACTATCCCAGGGAGAATAGTTCGGCTCTGGAATCCACTTTGTAGAAACCCCCTTGGATGAGGTTTCCTGGTGGACGGGGCTTGTTACAGCTGGCATTGCTGGAATTCCAGAGCACCCATTCCTTCCTCCCAGAAATGCCTGATAACCCCTGCTGGGAACACACCCGCCTTGTGAATGTGGAGGCTGGAGGTGGAGGGAGAGTGCTTCCCAGGAGGCCCTTGATCTAGCTCTACCTATAGGTGTTATAAACATTTCAGAGAGGCGGTGGTGTGCTCCATGGATAGGCCGCGGAGATTTGTTGTGGAAACACCTTATTATTATTCTTTTCCTTTACATTGTGCACTTTTTAGCAGGGGACTGAGAGTCCTGTGTCTGTTGAACCTAGTTTATTGTTCATTCATCAATGCCTCCTGTGCATGGGACACCAGCCCCAGTGCTAGGTCGATGCCAAGGAGGAAGGCCCGTGACACTTGAGCTGAGATGTGACAGTCAGGAGCCTGCCTGCCGGGCACACCAGTGGAGTGGGACATCATGACCGGTGTTGGTGCATAGCTGCCCAGTTAGCATGTGAGCATGACTGTAATAGACCCTGTGGAGAAGGGACAAGGAAAAATGGTCTTAGACACTCAAACCCATTCTGACTCATAGCTGGCCTCTACAGGGCTTTCCGAGATGGTCAGATCCAGGTTCTGGCATGGTCCCTGACTCAGGGTGAGACCTGCCAGGAAATGATTTAACTATCCGAGTTCCCTAATCTTGAAAGTGGAGAAAGTGCAGGAGTGTTGTGGGGATCAAATCTAAGGGAAGCCCTGTTATTTTCCATTTAACACACAGTATATGATTAATCTTTCCCATTACTCTATGGCGTCATCATTAATCATCTTACTTTAGAAATGGAAAACACTCATAATAGAGGATTAAAAAAACATTTGTCCAGAGTTGGGAACTGACCCATCCATCTGCACTCCCCCAACCCACACACAGGACCTCTGTTTTCCTTTCCTGTGAGCTTAACAACTGAGAGCTCTTATGGGATCGCCCTCGCAGCATACCTTCTTTCCATGTTTCAGTTATACTAAAGTATACATGACTACAGCCCAATGAAAGTCTGGCTTTTACACAAGAAAGAAAACCACAGATTTGAAGTGTAAACAGGGTTTATCCTGTGGCACAGCTTCTCCAGGTTTGGAGGACTACTGCCATGGCTCTCTCAAAAACACTCAACCGTCATCGAGTCGATGCTGATGCATGGCCAGCGGCTAGGCCAGGGTAGAACTGCCCCTGTGAGTTTCTGGGACTAACTCTCCAAGAGAGTGGCAAGCCTCATCTTTCTCCCACGGAGCAGCTGGCGACTTCAAACTGCTGACCTTGCAGTTAGCAGCCTTGTGCGTAAATACTATGTCACTGGGGGAGGGAGGGGGGGCTCCTTTGCCCAGGGCTCTCAGTGTATGTGATTGGCCTTAGGTAGTGTGAGTTCCCGTGGTGGGGGTGGGCGAAGTGGAAGGAAGGTAGCTAAGCTGCCATGGTGTGAGGGACAAAAACATGGCTGGGGACTTTAAATCTACGAGAGAGAGAAAAAAAACGACTCAACATTTCTTCAAGGTGGGATAAAAGAATAGCATTTTGAAAGGTCTAGATATCAAAACATGTCTGAGAGTTCTCAAAAGAGAGTTTTTGTATCTCAGCACCCTTCATAGACTTACAGCGAGAAAGGCCGCGTATGAATTTTGTTACTGTAGGCTCAAAAAATGTTTGCCATTGGAAAAAGTGCCTTTTACTGTGATTTTCTTTTTATTGAGTGTTTTAAATTTCCGAGCCCAGGAAGCTGGAAGTCAGTGTATACCAAATAATTAAATATCTCTTAGTTTTTGTTAATTTTAGCATCATGCTAACACAGAGAGTTGTGTTTTCTGGACATCTTCGTGGTCGCTGGCTAGTACAAATGGTTAGTGTACTTGGCGGGTAACAGAAAGATTAGTTTGAGTCTCCTGAGAGGTGGTGCTGTGGGAGAAAGGCCTGGCAATCTACGTGTAAAAAAGGCGTGAACCTGACAGAGCACAGTTCTACAATGAAACACAAGGAGTCTCCACGAGTTACAAGGGAGTTGGTGTCAGCTGGCCCAGCCCTTCCCCCAGGGTGCAAAATGGCAGGGAGAGGCCTTATTTGCTTTGAGTTTTCTGTAAAACCATAAATGGTGACCTTTCCAGTTCTAACATCTTAGTTCCATAAGCTAACAGGCTCTCGTACCTCCTTTCCTTTCTGAAAATGGCAGCGACCTTGGGGTTGGAAAAGCTGCTTCTACCCAGCACCTAGGAATTTTGCTGTTTCTTGTCTTCAGAATTGTGAATGATTTAGATAGCTCTGCCTTGGTAGGAGAACCTTCAGGATTATTTCAGGAGAGAAAAGGATGAGTAATTCATGTATACATTTAATACTCAGTACCCCCGCCCCCTTGCATATGAGGAATATACAATACCAGTCACTGAATTTTATAAGTAAAGTTGGGAAGATAAGGCACTGGATGTGGTAACACATGCACTAACCGGGTAGGGAAAGATAGGAAAAACCCACTGCCACCCAGGCGATTCCCACCCTGCAACTCTAGGACACAGCAGAACTGCTCCGTGGGTTTTTGTGACTACAGATCTTGACGGGAGCAGTAAGCTTATCTTTGGAGCGGTTGGTGGTTTTGAACTGCTGACCTTCTGGTCACCAGCCCCACATGCAACCAGGACACCATCGGGGCTCCTAAAGAAATGTACTGAGATTCAAATAACACCAAATAGTATAAAGGGGGCAGCAACTCTGCTCTGATTTTCAAACTTAAACATTTATTTTAAAAGGAATTTCCCAGGGAATTCTGAAGGCTTGACGGTGTGTGACGACATTCTCTTGGAGGTTGTAAAAATGTGGTCAGTATCCTCCCTTTGCAGGACAGACCTGATAGATGGATAGATGGCACATGGAGGTTAGTTTAGATAAACGATCAGGCTGCCCTAGCCTCTTAAGAGACTAGTGGAACCCCTGCCACTGTAACCCATAAATACCCTTCAGGCCTGGAAGGGAAGCTCCCCCAGGGATGACCTTGCTGCGGGACAAAGCTGTGAAGTGAACACCAGGACAGGCAGTGTTTGTTCCAAACAAAGCTCAGAAGGCAGGAAGGGCAGGAAAGACAGACGGACGGATCATCTGGGGAAGAAGGGAGAAGTGTGCTGTTACATTGTGGGAATTGCACCTCATGTCAAGAAACAAAACATGTCGAACTGTTGAATGGACAATTAATTTGCTCTGTAAGTAGTGACCGAAACCGCAACTCAACACACAAGCGAAAAACCAAACCAACCAAGCAAAACCCAAAGTTAAGCTTAGCTAGGCAAGGCTACCTCTTATATCTTATCAGAGGAAACCTAAAATTAGCATTTTTCCACACTGATTGGTTGCTCGTATTGAGTTGGGGTTCCACAGATGGATCTTTCTCTTCCCAAACACATGCCTTCCCACCAGTCCTACCAACATGTTTCTCAGGAGCCCCCGTTTGGCCCACTGTTCACCTTGCACTTAGCACCGGCTGGCAGGGGCCTCACTCTGAAAGAGCGACCCTTTTGGTTTATGGCGCTTGTTCTCTGGATTTGAAGCTCAGGCTCATCAGCTTCCCACCGATGTTTTAAACGGTCTTTTAAACGACTTGTGCAGTAAGAAGGACGCAGTCATCGAACACAAAGCTATACGGAATCCCTTCGCCATGCCAAGTATTTTGCTGGCTGCTTGTTGTGCCAACCTGGGCCTTGGCTGGTGGCGACTATTTCCCTTGGGAGGGAAGGACCCTTTTTTTTTTTCAGTAACCATCCTGGCCTCTGGAATGGCTGATGCCCATTCTTCTAGGACATGGAGGGGCTCCTTGGACTGAGTGGTGAAGTGGGTAATGTGCGACCACGCATTACGTGACTGATGGCTGTGCTCAGCTGATGACATGTGATGGCCCAGAGAGAGGGGGAACGTTTCTATCTGGCTTTGGTTCGAGGTTCTTCCAAGCACTTATCTTTGTTCTTATTCACAAACACACTCATTCATCTCACTACCTAAAGCAATTACCACCATTTAGTCGTCTTTCCCAACAGCATTATTTCCACTCCAAAACACCCCTTTCATTTGCCAAGCACCACAATGTTGCATCCTGGCACTTCATCCGCATTTACTGCCAGGTTATGTAAGCCCCTGCGTGGGTTTTCTCCCTGACCCAGCTCTTCCGTTGGTAGCTCCCCCAGCCTAGCAGCTGAAAATGGAGAACAGCTGTCCTTAAATTCATTAATTCATTCAGTGTTTACACTTTGATTGGGAAGCAAATCCACATTTGCTGAAGACAGCAGTGCCCAGCTGGGGTATGTCATTCCGTGAAAATATTAGATTGAAGTTTCTTGTCAAGGAAATGTAAATTGTGGACATTTTGTGCATTTCAAATATGCAGATTAATTTACCCACGGGAAACTAAGTCTGCAACCCGTCAAGGGGGCCTCCTTCCAAGATTGAAAGGTAACTGGCATTGACTAGCGTGGCAGCCGCTCCAGAGAAAAAGAGGGTTGAACCTTGGGCCAAACTTTTATTAATACATGTTGGGAGAATTATTTTTATCAGAGAGTTGGTGTCGGTTAAGAAGAAAAAGCAGCATCTTTTACTTAGTCAAGACACCTCCTCTGGACTGCCCCATCGAATACATTTGCTTGTGCTCCTCTATTTAAAAATATCTTATTTACTTTAACAAATATGAACGCTCTTGGAGAGCCAGAATAAAAGCACACCAACACTGCCTGGAACCCACCCTCAAGATGTGATGGTATAGCTCATTAGCTCTATCCGTCTTTAATAGAATCAAGGCGGTTCGCAGATACGGTTGGCCTCATCAAGCTAGGTGAATGTAAAAGCAGGTGAATCAAATACCCATGGAGAGTCCCACTAAAACTACAGAAAAGGAATGCTGAAAACCGGTTGAGCCTCTAAGGACTAAGAAGGGCAGGGAGCCCTCAGCAGCGAAGAGCTCCAAAGCACAGAGGAGTGATAATTGAGGTAGCAGCCAGAGAAGCTGCCAGCCCCAAGTGGCAGCGGTGTGGAGCTGAGGGCTTCCTCTGCAGGACTGCCGAGAGGAGCAGACATGGAAGGCCTCTGGTAGTGCAGAAAGGTCCGCGCCAGGGGCCAAGTCTAGACCATTAGTTTAGAGCCTTGAGAGCTGGAGAAGTTAGCTCTCCAGGCTCGCCTCTGCCTGCTGGACCTCCAGCCAGCAGCATGTGCCTGTTTTAGGGGAACTGGAGCAGGCGTAATGTTGGAAGATGGGTGTGGGTGACGGAGAGTGGGGATTGCCAGTGCTCTTCCCCTGCCCCAGTCATTATGGCCACAAACAGGTCTGTGTAACCCTGGCAATGTATTAGATGGTTTGTCTCCTGGGAAACTGAACTCCAGAAAAAAATGTACTCAGATACTGAAATTTGCTGGTCTCTTAGTAGAAACCGTAGCACCTTTTTTCCCCCCCATACTGAGTTGAAGCTCACCAGTTCTTTATATTTACTGAAGGGAGATTTTGCTATCAGGGCTTCACTCTTGTGGCTTGATGAGGCAGGCAGCCAACTGTCACCAGTCAGAATGAGTCATATTGGGGAAGCCCTCAATAGGAAAGAGTCAAAGTCCATCTTGAAGAAGGTAGAAGTGGTGCAGAAAGCAGAAGAAAGTGTGTGTGTGTGTGTGTGAGAGAGAGAGAGAGAGAGAGAGACAGAGAGACAGAGACAGTTTGGAAAAGATTGAGTCTCAGAACAAAAATAAGAGACTTCGTTTCTAGAATAAGGACCTTGGTGAAATAGAAGCCAGAAATGACAGATTCAATGGTTGAGGGTTTTTTAAATGTTGAGGGTACATGTTTCAAAAAGCAGAATGAAATAGTTGAAAAATAAAAGAGTACAAAAAAATAAGAAAGCTTGAAACGTAATCCAGAAGATTCAGTAGAGATAATACAAGAGATTCAGCTGGCAATAATGGGAAAAAGCAGGATATTATCTTAGTAATAATTAAAGAACATTTCATAAAACTAAAGGCGTGATTTTAGTGTATAAAGTGTTCATGATGTTAATTTTAGTAGACCCATACCCGAATATGTCATTGTGTAAGATCAGACCACCTTGCCCAAAACAAAGCTCCTAATAGTTTTCAGAGAGTAACAAACAGGTCACTCATAAAGAAAAATAAAATTAGCATCATAATTTTTAGCATCCTTAAAAGCCAAAAGGTAATGGAGCAATATTCTCCCAAAAATCTGAGAGCTGCTATCAACTAGGTTATAAGTAAAAAAATAGACGAGAGGCATGCTCCAAAACAGAGGAGGAGAGCGAGGCAGTGGGGAAGGTAGGGCTGCATTTGAGTCGTGGTCGACTGGATGGCAGTGTGGCACTTCGATGACTTGTGCTGTGTGATAAATAAAAAAACAAAGTAGACTCAAAAAGGTGACTCACTTGGAGCTTTGAGTAGAAAGCTACTGGAGTTAAGCTGAACCAATCGGTTAAAAAAAAGAAGATATGAAATTCAGGAAACAAGTAGCAGCCAAAGAAAGTACAATAGCTCCTAAAGTAGCGCAGGAGGATGAAGGGCTGTACGAGAGCGCTTATTACCAGGGGGAAGGAGGACCATGTTAGCTGATATTTTGGTCTGCTGGAAATTTATACTGGTAAGTGTAAGCAGATGAGTAATGTAGCAATGAAGGGATTTAAAGATTTCAAGAAACAAAAACCTCTCAAACTCATTGCTATCAAGTGCATTGTGACTCATAGGTCACTTAATAAGACAGAGTAGAATGGCACCTGTGGGTTTCCTAGACTGTAAAGCTTTATGGAGCAGCTTGTGGTTTTGAACTTATGACTTTGCAATTAACAGCCCAACTCATAACCCACTGTGCCACTGGGGATCTTTGTATGTAAAGATGGGTATATAACATACAAGGAGCCCAGGTGGTGTAGTGATTAAACATTCTGTTGGAAACAGGGTTGGAGGTTCAAACCCACCAGCTGTTCTGCGGGAGAAAGAAATGGCAGTCTGCTCCCATAAAGATTATAGACTCAGAAACACTATAGAGTAGCTCTACTCTTCCCTATAGGGTTGCTAAGAGTTTGAATTCTACTTGGTGGGAATAGGTGTGAGTTTGGGTAAAAAAATCAATGATTAACTCTAAAACAGCTAAAAATAATGTAGGAAATGAGAGATCACCATAGTATACAACTTGGCTCTTTGGTGAGCAATACATATATAGTCTTAATAGTGTGAACAATTAGTTCTAGGTTTTATTATTGAGAGCTGAGTGGAATGAAAAATAGAATGTATCTATACTGTATCATATAGCATAATATGAAGCCAAAATATAGATAAAAATAAGTCAATTAGCTATAACTAAGCATATTGTATAGCAGCATGGAGTTCCCAAAACTCCAAACTTACTGCCACTGAGTCAATTCTTACTCATACAGGCTTAGTAGATTGATTACCTGTTCGGCTGCTGATGTGGTTAGTAGTTCGAAACCACCAGCCATTGGAGAGAGAAAGGCTAGGCTTTCTATTCCCATAAGGCAGCAGTTCTCAACCTGTGGGTCACAACGCCTTGGGGGGTTGAATGACCCTTTCACAGGGGTCGCCCAATTCATAACAGTAGCAAAATGACAGTTAAGAAGTACAAAGAAAATAATTTTATGGTTGGGGAGTCACCACAGCATGAGGAACTGTATTAAAGGGTCACAGCATCAGGAAGGTTGAGAACCACTGCCATAAGGAGTTAGAGTTTCAGAAACTTACAGGGGCAGTTCCACTGTGTCCTATAGGGTCTGTATGAGAGCCTTGGGTTAGTCCTAGAAAAAACAGCTAAACTTCACAAAGGACTCTCTTGGGAGAAAAGGATGGGGTTTATGTAGGTGCACAAGAACGTAGGCTTTCATTTTGTCATCTTTTAGTGTAACTAAGAATTTGTTGAATTATTTTAAAATGTGCTTATAATTCTAATTCTGATGATAGATGGAATGAAATCATTGGAATTGGCACAGTAGTAATGAATATGGACCTCTCTGTGAGGTTTCTTCCTGGTAAAATGGCAGACTGAATGATTTAAACCAAAACGCGACCTGTTGCCATCAAGTCTATGCTGACTGATAATGGCCGTCAGAGGACAGGGCAGAACTGCTGCGACCGAGTCCTGGATGGTGATCTTTTGAGCTCCTGCTATTTGGGTCTCTCTCTGAGCTGGCGTCAAGATAATTCCTGACACAGCCATCTATCACAGAGTATCGTCTGTCAGGAAGAGATGAAAGCCATGAAAGCTTCCAAGTCAAGACATGAGAAGCAAGACAACAAAATAGAATAGAAGAAAGCAATAACAAAAGATCAAACTAGAAACCAATAAATTAGAAAAGAAAAAAAAAGATCTAACTCTAAGAGGTAGTTCTTTTAGAGAATAGCAATTAAATACACAAACACACACATACAACTAATCAACAAAAGGGAGGAGGAGAGCACAAATAAAATCGAATTGTGAGAAATAGTCACATGAAATGATTCATACTTTGCAAAGCTGTGTGCAAACACATATGAAAATGTGCACTACATCTACGATTTCCTGAGAAAAGATGTCACGTGAGTGGCCCCAGAATAGTAAGAAAACTCTTAAGGCCTTAATAGCAAAATTACTGTGGCAACTGTTCAAAAACTCAATGGAAAAATGTCCTTATCTTTTAAAAAAAAATCATTTTATTGGGGGCTCATACAACTCTTATCACAATCCATACATCCATCGTGTCAAGCACATTTGTACATTTGTTGCCATCATCATTATGAAAACATTTGCTTTCTACTTGAGCCCTTGGTATCAGCTCTTTTTTCCCTTCCCTCTCTGCACCCCCCTCCCCCATGAACCCTTGATAAATTTTATAAATTATCTTGTCATATCTTATACCATCCGACGTCTCCCTTTACCCACTTCTCCGCTGTCCGTCCCCAAGGGAGGTTATATGTAGATCCTTGTAATATGTTCCCCCTTTCTCCCTCACCTTCCCTCCACCCTCCCGGTATCACCACTCTCACCACTGGTCCTGAGGGGTTAATCTGTCTTGGATTCCCTGTGTTTCTAGTTCCTATCTGTACCAGTGCACATCCTCCGGTCCAGCTGGATTTGTAAGGTAGAATTGGGATCATGAGAGTGGGGGGGAGGAAGCATTCAAGAACTAGAGGAAAATTTTATGTTTCATCATTGCTACACTGCACCCTAACTGGCTCATCTCCTCCCCGTGGCTCTTCTGCAAGAGGATGTCCAATTTCCCACAGATGGACCCTGGGTCCCCACTCTGCACTGCCCCTCATTCACAATGCTATGATTTATTTATTTATTTTTTTGTCCTTGATGCCTGATACCGGACCCTTTGATGCCTTGTGATCTCACAGGCTGGTGTGCTTCTTCCATGTGGGCTTTGTTGTTTCTCAGTTAGATGGCCCATTGTTTATCTTCCAGCCTATAGGACCCCAGATTCTATATCTTTTGACAGCTGGGCACCATCAGCTTTATTCACTGCATTTGCTTATGCACCCGCTTTGTCTTTAGCGATTGTGTTGGGGTAGGCTGGTGTGCTTCTTCCACGTGGGCTTTGTTGTCTTTTGACGCCATTTTCCCACGAACTTTCTGAAGTCCCCTCAGATTGGGACCTGTTGTTACCGATCTCTTTGGGTCCCCTTTGATGGTTTTCATGTGACAGAAGTGGATTTCTGATGAGGGTATCTCAGGGTGTGTCCTCGAGGGAGGGTGTCATGCCTCATGACCTAGGTCAGATGCCCAGTCATCTGACAGGGTCCTCGTCCACACGCAAATGGTGAAGGCAGTGATTCTTGGCACTGGGCCATCTGAAACTGCAGAGAGCTTTGGGTCTTCATCATTCTGCACATCAACAGACTATGCAAACTTCTTTGGTAAGGGGGAAAAAGGATTGAAAATGATTATTGGCCATTTACTTTCACTGACCGTCTTACCAGCAGTTGATTCTGTAAAGCAGACATGTTTTAAACATCCCCCCCCCAAAAAAAAAGAAGTGTTAAAAATTTTGAAGCAGGGTTGGGTGTAAAGGTGACTGTGTTGTTTTAACAAGAACACTAACAGTATAAGGGAGGAAAATGGTGCGCTTTGGAATCCTTCAACTCATGGAAAAGTACCTTGTTCTCAAATGTTAGGAACTGGAATATCCTACTGGTTAAAAATAAACAGCATAGAGTGTCAAGAAAACAACTAAGGGAGAAAATAATGAAGTTATGCCAAAGGCAACAGGTCATTACGTCAGCCACCTCCCACAAGGTCAGGGTTCAAGCCCTTGATGGCAAACACCGAGAGGGAGCTCAGGGGCAAATCCTGAAAGTCGTCCCGTCAGAGGAAGCCGCCTCCCAACCTTTGGTTCAGCAAAGGCCTCGCTCTTTGCAGTGTTCTGTTTTCTTTGAACTTTATAGTTTCCCCTCATGCCAGCGATGGTCTTCATGTAAACGGATGTAACCCTAACAATGCCTTCTTTGCACTCTCTTTCCCCAGGCGCTGAAACGGGGAACCATGGAACTGTATTTCGGTGAATATCAACACGTGCAACAGGAATATGGTGTCCATCTGAGGCTGGCCAGTGACGAAACCAGAAAATCCAGGAATCTCCAGCAAGGGAAGGCAGGCTCCTATGGCGTCAGCATTAGGGTGCAAGGAATCGATGGCCATCCCTACATCGTCCTGAATAACACAGAACGGTGCCTGGCAGGCACCTCTCTTTCTGAAAATGGGCTATCGTTCGCACCGCCGATGATCAATAACCCGCCACCGCATGCCAGCAACGGGCCTGGGCTCCAGGAGGAGGAGGAGGACGACGACGAGGACGCGCAGCTCCCAGAAAACCCCTATGCCCCGCGCAGTGCACCGAAGACCCCCAAACAAGCCACTCAGCTTGAGGGCAAGAATGGGGTTCTGGAACACGGGCCCACGAGGCCTGCGCCCGCGCTCAATTTTCAGAGGCCCCCAGAGCGTTTGCCGCCCTACGACCCCGAGAGGAGCGAGCTGAACCCACAAAACCACCGACCTCCCGAGAGCACTTGGTTCAAAACTTTCACCCCAGAGGCGACCAAGGACAAGAAGCCGGGGGCTTCCTTCCCCAAACCGACCCACGTCCAGCCTCCTTCCGGGAGCCCTCCCTTGGAGGAGCCAGCGGAGACACCCAGCGTGACAGCCATCCCCCTGTGCGCCTCCGTGATGGTAGACGGCTCCCGGAAGCACATCGACGACCCCCGGAAGCACATGGATGACCCCCGGAAGCACATGGATGACCCCCGGAAGCACGCGTCGCTGTGCGTCAACGTGCGCAGCCGCGCCAGGGACGGGGCCGCGGAGGAGGCGCCCTCGCCCAGCTCGAGGCTGCTAGCCGCGCACGGGCCCCACGCGCACCCCGAGGCCAGGAAACCCCGGCCCGATGTCCTCCCCTTCCGGCGACAAGACTCCGCGGGGCCCGCGCCGGACGACGCCGGGTCCCGCCGGTCCTCGTCCTCCTGCCCGACCCCCACCTCGGCCAACGCCCTGTACAAGTTTTTACTCGATGACCAGGCAGGCGCCCTCCGCGCGGACAGCGTGAATCGCCACGAGAACCGAAGGTACATCCCCTTCCTGCCGGGCACCGGCCGGGACATCGACACGGGCTCCATTCCCGGGGTGGACGAGCTGATCGAAAAGTTTGACGGAAAGCCGGGCCTTCCGAGGAGAGGCCGGGCTGGGAAGCGGAACCGGATCCACCCGGAAGACCGGAAGCGGTCCCGCAGCGTGGACAGCGCCTTCCCGTTCGGCCTCCGGGGCAGCTCGGAGTACCTGAGCGAATTCAGCCGCAACCTGGGCAAGTCCAGCGAGCACCTCCTGCGGCCTTCCCAGGTGTGCCCGCCCAAGGCGCAGGCGCAGGAGCACCGCGGGAAGCACGTCGGGGGCCGCACCTTTGCCAAGCTGCAGCAAGCGACCCGGGGCGCGCCGTGCGGGTCCCCCAAGTCGCCCCAGCAGAACCAAGAGCTGGGGAAGGCTCACGAAGACCAAGCGAGCCCGGGCAGCACAGCGCTGCCTGCCTCCCCGCTGCCCGCGCAGGGTACGAAGGAGGAGGAAGTTAAAACAGCTGCCGTGACAGTGATGCTACAGAACCGGGCGGCAGCAAATTCGCCGGATTCTGGTGCCAAGAAAATATCAGTGAAGAGGTTTCCTTCCACCTCAGATACTCAGGTGAGCCCTGTGCGGGGCCTTTCTGCTTGCGCTCTCCTTTCTACATGATGTGGAGGATGTATGTGCTCGCAAGGCAGGAGACCACGTCGACTTGCAATCCGTAAGGACGCAACTGCTGCGTGAAAGGGTTTTTCTTGAAAGCTGGTGTCCTACTGACAGTTGTCTGGTTTCTTGTTTTGTATGGGGGGCTGATTTCAACTCTCAGCGCCCCTCTATGACTGAGTAGAACTGCCCTATACGGGTCTCGCAGCTGTGAATTGAATGGGAGCGGATAGCCAGTTGTCTCCAGTGGGGCCCCTGCATGCATCACACTGCTGACTTTGCTGTGTGCAGCCATGTGCTTAATCACTGTGTCACCAGGGCTCCTTTGTGGCTTCCTCAAAACAGCAACAAAATCTAAACCCACAAACCGCACTGCCATCGAATCGCTTGACCCAGAGCAACCCTATAGGACAGAATAGAGCGACTCCTTGGGTTTCAGAGGCTTTAAATCTTCCCAGGAACAGACAGTCTGTCTCATCTTTCACCCCTAGAGCAGCTGGTGAATTTGAACTGCTGACCTGGTGGTCAGTAGCTCAGTATGTAAGTCACGATGCCATCAGAACTCCTTGTGTTTCTTTTAAATGTTGAGGATACATGTTTCAAAAAATAGAATGAAATCGTTGAAAAACACAAGATTCCCACTGTGTTCTCTGTGCAGTCACTCAGCCAGCACCACGGAGTGGCTCAGCTTTTCCATTTGTATGTGTGCAAACCCTAAGCCTGTGAAGAATTTGTTTCCATGGAGGTTCAGTGCTTAGTGTGTGTGGAGAAACACATTCGCTTCGTGAAATTTAGTGAGAGGGCCGATGGCTGGCCAATGATGTGAAATTAGGTAAATCCTGAAGTGATGGAGTTTAAGTGGCACCTTTAGTATGCTGGCCGAAGCAATAAACACAACGGCAGTGACAAACTTTGATGATCATTTCGGTCAGGGCCGGGCACTGTTTACATCACAGGCTCGCACCAGCCCTTGGGTAATGTGATCTTCAACTAATAAGAGGTGGCCTTGGGTGATGTTAAGTACCTTACCCGAGGAACTGCTTTGGGGAAAACCTCTGCTTCAGGGTTTTGCCTTCTTCCTGCAAAGGCCATCCTGTCATCCATCTCATACTGGACGTTGTCTTCCAGGCCACACCAGATCTGTTAAAAGGCCAGCAAGAGTTCACTCAACAGACCAACGAAGAGACTGCCAAGCAGATACTGTACAATTACCTCAAAGAAGGGTAAGTCATTTTCCTTAAAGGACCAAGAGAGTTTAATTCCTGGTGGTGGTTTTAGTACCCTCCTGGGAGACCTTGCCTTTTGCCCTCCCTTCCTGTCCTGTGTTGTGAGACTTGAGGGGGGTTAAGTGTCAATAGATGGAGGTCCCATACTATTATTTAATGCAGAGGAGGTGGGTGAGGTGGGGAGAGAAATGTAGGAAACCCTTAAAAACTAGAAATAGATAAATTGTTAAAATGATGCTTTATGAAATTTAAAGGACAAATCCCAAGATAGGAGGAATGTTGGAATGTCTACTATTGAATTTTCAGTTGAACCTGTCATCACCTTGATTTCTCCTATGTACCCAGTAGTAATCAATCTCCCCAGAATGAGAAGTTACAAATGCACACACACATCCTCCTTTCCCTAAGCGCACACTGGCCGGAGCCCCTGCTTTCATTATTGTGTAAGCACGTATGAGTCATTGAAGAGCGGGGCTTTCCGCACTTGCCTTTGGAGGTTGAGTTTGAGTCATCTGGTGTCCAGCCCTGACTGCTGGACTAGATACTAGATACTAGCTTAGATACTAACTGCTCTGGAATTTGAAGTTTCTGTTTTAGTTCTTTCATCAGATATGATTAAGAAGGGGGAAAAAAACCCCATAAAACACAAAGCTTTAGCTTGACATGACTGAAAGTCATTTGGCAAATACCGTATATACTTGTGTATAAGCTGAGTTTTTTGAGTGCATTTTTAATACTGTTTTTGTGGTAAAATTAGGTGCCTCGGCTGATGTTTGGGTTGGCTTACACTCAAGTATATATGGTACTCACTGGTATCCACGCCCTTTGTACTTTTGTATTGAGTCCTACAATTGCTTGCCAATGCTGTAAGGCTGACAAAATGACCATGTTCAAAATAACAGATGCACCGTTTGCAAAAAGAGAGACAAAGAAAAAGAAGCCGACGCAGATCTTCTAGCCAGGAACTAATTGTTATATATCCCTGTGAAGGGTTTTACCCTGTCAAAATTAAGAACGGAAACCTTTAAATTTTTTAAAAATCATTTTATTAGGGGCTCATACAACTCTTCTCACAATCCATACACATCCTTTTAATTTTTTAAAAGCCCTTTAAAAATTTTCTATATTTTTTGGCCTAGACTTTCTTAAGATACCAGTGAAACACACATTAGCATGAGGCACCAATTAAAGGAAACGTACCTGTGAGTCCTTTTCTTCTAATTACCAAGTTGGTGTGGTAGAAGTTATGCAGAAGTGAGTGAAACCTTATCTGATAGTTACCCACGGAAGCAGACAAAGGGCGCTGTGTTGGCAGTCTTGGCTTGGAGATTTACTTACTTATTTTTAAACATCCATGAAACAAGTTTGGCTCAGATCATTCATAGTGTACGATTTAAAACTAAAACTTTGTGTGTGTGTGTGTGTGTGTGTGTGTGTGTGTGTGTGTGTGTATGAAGGAAGAGAAGTTTCTGGTTGTAATAAACATGAGTCATTTCAATCAAACAACAATGGGCTTTTCTGGAAGTTCCACTGGATGAAGTGGTTTAGAATATGGTGATAATACCTTTCACATACCCTGTTTCGCCAAAAGTAAGAAATCCCCCGAAAATAAGACCTTACAGTTTTGCCTCTCGCTGAAATATAAGGCATCCCCCCGAAAATAAGGCCCCCGAAGCTACCGTAACTCTGGACTCTGGACCATAGTGGCGGGCACTGCTGCACAGCTCACTGTTGGCTGCAGCGCAGCCGGAGCAGACAGGAAGTGCAAGGTCTCTTAATAAAACAATAAACAATAAACGTGTACCATATTCTTCCTGCAAAAATAAGACAGCCCCTGAAAATAAGACCTAGCGCATCTTTGGGAGCAAAAAGTAATATGACTGTCTTATTTTTGGGGAAACGGTATTTGGAAATGGCCATGTCTTTCTCAAATTGAGTGATAACATATAGCTACTTATTTGGAGGAAAATATTCCATCAATCCTTTTCCCACACCACTTTAACCCACTGCTATTGAGCCGATCTTGACTCATGCGACCCTAGGTAGGGTTTCCGAGGCTGACCATCTTTCTGGCCTCATTTTCTTCCAAGGAGCTGTGATTGCAGCCCAACGCCCAACCCATGACACCACGGGGGCGCCTTGGTTTTGTCTACAGCCTTAGCTCATTCACAGCGCTCCCAGTGTCTCTTCCTAAAGACTAGTGAGTGTGACAGAATGTTGCTTCCCCGAGTCTGGGGCCAGTGGCGGTGGCCCTCAGTGTAACCTCTGCTTCCTTCTTTCCAGAAGCACCGATAATGATGATGCTACCAAAAGGAAGGTCAACCTGGTCTTTGAGAAAATCCAGACGTTAAAGTCTCGAGCAGCCGGGAGTGGCGCAGGAAATAACCAAGTAAATGAAAGTTTGGTATTTTAACTCGAGCACTCAGAGGGCATGTGGTAAACAAGCTGTTGTTTCTTGGTCTGTATGTTTTTCTACAGTGGAAAATGGGAGGTTCCTGAAGTAGGGAGCAGATACTTAAGGTAGGGACTGTATTTTAAGTATTAGTAATTTGCACTCTGACTTTTTCCCCCCCTCAGAAAAGCATTAAGGTATTTTATGTACATATAAAACCTTATTGTCTTTTAATCCACTTGTCCTCAAAAGGTCTGAAGTTCTGTTTCACACAGGCTGAAATAGACAAGGCGCAGAAGTTCAGAAGGGAACCCAAAACCAAACGCACTGGCATCAAGTCAATGCTGACTCATAGTGACCCTACAGGACAGGATAGAACTGCCCCTACGAGTTTCCGAGACGGTTACTCGTTATGGGCGTACAAAGTTCTGTCTTCTGTGGGGGAGTGGATTTGAACTACTGATCTTGCAGTTAGCAGCCCAAGTTACACCCACGCCACCACCAGGGTTGCCCTAAGAAGGGAAAGTGAGCATTAAAAATATAATAATGCTGAGGTAACTAGATGGAGAAGCCCTCCTGTTACCGTCAGCAAATTCAGAAGGTAAGTGTGAGCGGGCTTGGACCTAAGCTCTGGAGCATCACGGGTGGAGGAGACTAAGGAACAGAGACTAGTGAAGACCCTCAGCTTTGGTGCCGGGAGGAACGGATTAGTGTCACGTTCCTTTCCCAATACACTGCCTTTCTTGTTTATTGCATTGAATTTGATTTGGGACTTGGACATGTTTTTGTTAAGGAGTCTGTTCCTATATTTGATGAGCAACAACGTAGGCTAGGCACACCTGGTGCTCAGAAAGGAAGCCGCGTGTAAGGGGGTACCACTGAACATTTGGTCCTTGGTCCTGTACCAGCTTCTGTGGGGAGGCAGCCCTTACTTCCACGTCTTCCTCTTTCCCTCGCTGGGGAAATTCTATAAGGAAGAGGGGGGGAAAATGATACCTAGAAACAAATAATAGGAATTACATCAATAGCTTTTGTAACTTTGGAAATATGTATATAGGATATTTTAAATAATCTCTAGTGCCCAGTATTCCTCTAGCCCTCGGCTTACCCGTAATTGTTCTCTATCCTCAAATAGAACTGTGATATATACATATTATATATAGATATGTTTATAATTTGTAATATATAATATAATTATATATATATATATAATTGCTGCATATAATTACTCCCACTGGGGAAACTTCAAATCTCTGGGCACTCTATAAAGATTAGTTCACTGTTTGGGGCCTTTTTTTTGGCTGGGATTCCCGATTCTGCACAATCACTGTAGCTCCTGCTGTTGATTTTCCTGTGTGTCTTCAAGAGAGACTGCATCCTCCGGCCTTTGATGTGAAGATTGTTATTGTGCTTCACAGACTAGGGGCATCCAGTTCTGCCTGGGGAAGTTCCTTTCTTTTTTGAACTGAGAGGCAGGCTGACAAGGCTTGCTTGTATTGAGTGGCTGATCCATAGAAATGCAGAGGTCATTGTGTACAGGGAAGAGAAGGGAGTTTTATTCCTTGGTCTCTTCCTCCTTGGGCAGTGTCTTGATGGTCTCTTCTTTCTTGGCTTAGATAGAGTGGAACTTCATGGTGCTTTCTTGGTCTTAGACAGGATGCCCCAGCCTGGTGAGCCTGGAGCTTCTTGCAGGCCCTGTCAGCCTTCAGCTTGTGGATGTGTGCCACGAGAATCCACTTGTTCTTGAACATGTTCCCCTTCACCATCAGGGACAGACTGTGATACACATGGTGGTCAATCTTCTCAGATTCTCTGTATCTGCTGAGCAGCCGGCACAGAACCCTCCTCCTCTTCCTCCTCCTCCAGCTCACCTTCTCGGGCCTTTGAGCATTGGCAGTACCCTTTCGCTCCCCTATGCCCATATGCCTGCCCCTCACGCCCAAGGATGCAGTCTCAGGCTTGCAGATGATAAGGCCATCTTTGATCAGCGTCTGGATTTGCTGACGGGACTTGGCATTAGTGATTCCATTGGTCTCCTTGGGGTCGGACCAGACTTTCTACTTACCACAGTGGGAAAAGCTGGAGGGCGAGCCTCTTCTGAAGCCTGAGCATGCTCACAGCTGCATCTGCAGCGCCCATGGAGACATTTTTCATGGTATTGTCTTTAGAGACGATGACACTGATGGTGTCTCGACAGATCATGGAATTCTCCAGGAGAAGAAGGAAAGGCAGAGGGAATGAATGGCAAGGATTGATAGAAAGAGGCTTGTTTGTCACTTACAGGGAACTGGAGGTGGTTTAGCATAGAACCAGGGTCGTAGGCAGGACTGGATGGGAGGGGTCTTGGAAGTCACATAGAAGTTTCCACTTCAGACTGTAGGTGATAGGCTATCATGAATAGTGTTGTTTTCATAAAAATTCATTCCCTCAGGGAGGCCAATTATGCAGCTGCTGTTGAATCAAGTAAGAGATGAAGAGAAGATGAGTGGGCGCCGGAGCCTGTTGGCTCCACTCACAGTGCCATGACTGTTCAGTTGCCCATATTTTTCTGAAACAGCCCCCAGTCCTTGAATCTGATTATTTGTTGGCAAAGTTTGGGGAGTTTTATCTGTTTTGGTGTCAGTTATGTGATTTCCTAGGAGGGGCGGTTAAGTTCCTGCTGGACTGCAGCAGTAGTAGAAAACAGCACGCAGGCTGAGGTTTTGTTTAGGAAAGATCAGCTTCCCTGTTGGGCTGGATTTTGCACCTTTTGACAACGGATTGCTCCCATTTTTTTCTATGGAAATTGAGGGAGGTGGGCAAGTTCTGCGCTTCTTTTGATTTTTACTTTTTGAGTCGCAGTAAGTTGGGAGTAATTAGGTGGAAAGTACCTCATTTCAAGTTCATCAGCACAACTCACACCTACATTCAGAGCACGTGAACCGAGAGGCTGCCCTTTCTAGCCCGCTCTAATCTGGGCCCTCAGCCGCCGCTTTCTCACCACTCTATGGTGGGAGCTTAGCCACCTCTCTTTGAAAGCATCATCCTGTTACCAGGCGTCTTCAAAAAGTTTATAGAGAAGTAGAATTAAAAGGTAATGTGGTTTCCCCACCAGCTTTTTGAAGTCCTCTTTTCATGGAGGTGAAAAAAATCCAAGTATTTTCTGGTAGACTCTTGTGCCCTTTTAGGGTCTTTCTTTATTATAGGAGAAATATACCATCTGTGTCAGGCCAGGTTGACAAGGGAAACAAATCCAGTGACACTCATATATATGTAAGAGTTTTATATCAGGAAGTAATTATGCATCAATAAAACATCCCAACCCCGTCCAACTCAAGCCCATAAGTCTGATACTAGCCCATAAGACCCTCTTCAGATTCACGCTGCCACATGCAATAATGCAGAATGCAGGAAGATCACAGGCTGGTGGGTGCAAAGTTGCATGGATCCAATGCCGGTGGCCGCATCTCAGGGCTCCCAGCAACTTCCTTATGAGAAGGCCATGCCCACAAGGAGTCACCATCAGGCTGTGACTTGATTGACAGGCTAGATTCCACCCCTGCAGTTTTATAAATCTTCAAGTTGACATGAAATTATGTAACTACTGCACCTTGGAAAAGAAGAAAACCCACGTAACCAATGTACATTCGTTTATTATTTGCTCTCTCGGCAGACATGCAATAGGTGAGGGGTAAAAATCCCATCAGCAATCATGCATCTTGAATCCCCATTATACTGAAAGTTCTGTAACAGATGTATGTATGCCCAAAGCCTGTGACTTGGAAACTCCAAGCCATGGGCTTTGGGCATAACTTGAGTCATAGCTTAATAAAGTAAATTGCACAGGTTTTAGTTGTAGAGCTTATGCAATTTAAAAATAGGTATATATAGCCATGCTACTATCACCTAATTCAAAATAAATAACACTTTCATCACCCCAGAAATTTCTTTTGGGCCCCTTCCCAGTCAGCTGTGTCACCTCCTTGTGGAGGTAATCATAATCTGACTTCTGTCACATAGATCATAGCTTCATTTGTTTGCTGACATGTAATTATCTAAATTACAGATGCCATATATACCATAGTTTATTTTCCTACTCTTGATAAGGCATTTTTAGTTATGAATTAAGTGGCTGTGAACATTATTATACATGGTTTTGGTTTGCTTTTGGCAAACATTCATTTCTCTTGGCTGTACTAGGGATACAATTGCTGGGTCATAAAGTAGGCATGTGTTTAGCACTAACGTATTGCCAAATGCTTTCACAAAGGAGTTGAAACAATTTACACATCAGCCTTGGTAGCAAGTCCCAGTTTTACATACTTTCTAACATTTGACTTTCTGGTCTGTGGCTCTCCTTGTGAGGGTTTAGTTGCTTGGCTGTTCATCACAAGCCTGGACATACAGGAAGGTCTGTCCTCTCACTGTCCTTCTTCTCGATTGTCGTGGCTGTTTTTCCATATAACTTCAGACTCAGTTTATCCATTTAAGCATACACCCACAGCCTCCAGCAGTTTTGATTGGGATTGTATTGCATGTATCTATATACCTCTGAGAAAGCTGACATGCTCACGATATTGAGTATTCTTATTCGTGGACATGGACTGTCTTCTCCAGTTATTTACATTTCCTCCCTGCAGAGTTCGTCATCTGTACCGTAGAGGTTGTGTGCAGTTCCCATGGAGATGGAGTCCCTCTCCAGGGTTGCTCTTTGTATTTTGTACCTCTTGTTTCATCTAGGATTGTTTCCCTTCAGCCGGGCATGTCTGTTGGCAGTGAATTCTCTCAGATGGTGTTTGTTTGAGGGTGACTTTAATTTATTCACAATTTTGAAGATCTGCTTGACAGGTTTTGTTTGTTTCATAACTCTAAGAATGTTCTTTCTTCGTCTTCTGATCCCCAGAGGCCCCACTTTATTTATCCCCAATAAAGCCAACCATTATTCTTGGTGTGGGGCTCTCCTACTGGCCACGTGTCTTTTCAGTCTGGCTGCTTTTAAGGTTGTATCTTTCTCTCAGTTGTGGACGTTTAAAGATGGTGTGCCTAAATGCTGTTTCCATTTGACATTCATTGAATCCTCACATCTATAGGTTGATGAGTTTCATCAGATTTGAAAAATTCTTAGCTTTTCCCCCCCCTAATTGCTTCTTTCACATGTTCCCTTTCTCCACTCTTTCCAGATTCCAGTGAGTAAATTTTAGACCCTTGGATGTTGTTAGGTGTTGAGTTGCCTCTGACTCATAGTGATTGTGTAACACGACCAAACACCATCTGGCCCCGTGTCATTCTCATGGTTGTGGTAGTTGAGCCCTTTGTGGCAGCTACGGTATCAGTTCACCTCCGGAGGGTCTTCCTGTTTTGTACTGCTCCCCGACCAAGCTCCGTGTCCTTTTCCTGGAACTAATCCCTCCCGAAAACACGTCCCGACTCCGAGAGATGGCGTCTCCCACCCTCACTTCTAGGGAACACTCCCAAGACGGATAGGTTTATCTGTCTGACCGTGCATGGTGCTTTCGAGTTTCTTCGCCACTGTAATCCAAGTGCAGCCCTTCTTCCTCAGTGTCCCTCAGTTCCGACCGGCTCTCACACGCGTGGGCGGGCATTGAAAATACGGTGGCGTGACTTAGACGCACCCCAGTCTTCTTCAACGCGGTATCTTTGCTCCTCAACACTTGTAAAAATTCTGGTGCAGCAGGTTTTCCCAGTGTAATATGTCATAGGGTTTCTAGATTATTGCCTCCATGGTTGTAGATTGTGGTTACAAGCAAAATGCAATCCTGGGAATCTTCGATCTTCTCTCCGTTTATCATAATGTGACTGACCGATGAGGTTGTCACTTGTGAGGATTTCTGTTTTCTTTACCTTGAGTTGTAAGTCAGACTGAGAGCGGGAGTCTATCTTCAGCAGTGACTGCTTCAAGTCCCCTTCCAAAGTGTCCCTCAGTCTCTGATGTTCCATTCTTTTCATGTATTGGTGTTTTTTATTTTTCTCCGTGTATCTATCAGATATTTAGCTATTTTCCAATGTATTAGCCATGTTTCTGCCTATGTTAGTCTTATTTAAAGCCTATCCAGGGAGTTCTTTTCCTTTATTAATCATTTCATTGAGGGCTCTTATAACAATCCATACATCGATTGTATCGAACACATTTGTACATATGTTGCCATCAACCTTTTGAAAACATTTTCTTTCTGCTTGAGGCCTTGGTATCTGCTACCCTCCCCCCTGCAGTGAGTTCTTGAATTAAGATAATTGTGTTTTCAGTTCTGTAATGTCCATTGACATTGTCTACTGTCTGTTATTTATTTTTATTTTTTATAATTAAATCTGTGGAAATAGTTTATCTTTTCATTCATTTTGTCTATAATTTTCTCTATTAAAAAACACATGCTATTTTGAACAAGTTTTCCCCTACAAATAGTGTATCTGGATCCTCTGCTTCTATGATCTGTTTTATCTCTTAGCCTTTGGTTGCTTTGTAACGTCTTTGCCTGCATGTGTTTTTGCTTGTTTTTAATGGTGTGCTTACCATCAGGGGTGAGAAGTTTTAGGTTCTGCATTGTATGAGGGGGCTTCAGGAGTTCATGGGAAATGTAATGGAAGAATGGAGAATGTAAACTTTCTTGTGGAGCATCCTGATCTTTTGTGTTTGTTCTGGATCGTAAGCTTTTGCCCTCCCTCCCAGGCTGCAATTCTCACTCCGTTTGTAGGTTCAGCCTAATGCCAGGGTGTTCACCGGGGCTCTTCTTTGATTGACTTAGAGCTTCAGCGTCTCTCTCGCCTGCATGCCCTCTGAACTTCTGCTCGGTTCTCGTCCACGTCATGCCTCTTCTCTGTTACTCTGCCCAGAATCTGGCCCTGCTTATAAAAATCTTAGGAGTGTTTCATGCAGCGATTTGGTGCTTCTTCATTTGAGTTCTCTTCTCTCCAGTACCCTGGCCCTGGAATCTCTGTTTCCTTAGAGTCTCTAAACTTCATTCTGTCTCCTGTATCTGAAAGCTGCTCCTCTCGATGGGCTTACACTTTTCCCTGTGGGTGTGGAAACTGCCCATCGGAAGCGGTCAGGGTGAATGTGAGGCAAGTGACCTACATGCTTCCTTGGTGAAGGATCATGGCTTTGCTGGCTGTTTGTCAGCACCGGAAGCAATTGTTTTATCTATTTTCTCTAGCTTTCATATATTTAGTGGAAAGTAAATCAGTTACTTGATCTAGCCTGGAACTGGAATTCAATAATGGTTTAATTTTACTAAATGTAGGAGAAACCATTTTACTAAATGGCTTCTAGAAAAACAGATGTATAAACCATGGTCCCTGCTTTCAGATAGCCCATAATCTCCTAATGCAGTCATTCTCTAACTGCTGAGAAACATTGACGCAGAATTGGGGTGCTCTGTCATTAAAATTGCAGAGGGGGTCTCTTTCCCTAATTTACTTATAATTACGTTTTGCTCACTGGTGTGTTGTTGCTGTTATCTTTTGGGGTCCGTCCGTGAACTGTGCTCTTGAGTTTATTTTAGAGAAGCTTTCCAGATTTTACTTACCCTGAAGGTAGTGTGGTTATTGACAACGTCCTCCAGAACACATAAAGGCCTTCCAGTGACTATGCTCCTTGGGCAAGTCTTCGTCACAGTGGCAGAGTAGCGAGATGCTCTTCCAGTCATTGCTGGGAGCGTGGAAAATGTCGTGGGAAAGTTCACCATAGTTCGTTCCTAGGGGTGCCAGCATGAGGGACTCTGAGGGAATATTTTGTATTTGCATTGGGTCTCATGGTATTTAGTATTACATCTCGTCTGTTGCCGCTGATTGTATTTTGGGTGGGAGCACAGTAAAAGATTGCATCCTGGGTATTTAAATTAGGATGCCTTTGCAATTAATTACAGGCTTCTAATTCTTCATCTGAAATCAAAGACCTATTGGAACAGAAAAGCAAGTTGACCAAAGAAGTGGCTGAACTTCAGCGACAGCTTCAACTAGAAGTCAAGGTATGTGATTCCTGCCCCCTTTACAGTGTTTTTTCCCATTCCTGCCTTGGTTAACCAGGCTATTCTATTAAGCACATGGCGGCATTCAGGTGAAGTGAAGACTGGGTAAGTCCGTATACATTTGTCTGCGGCTGTCCAGAGTGCTCTTGATTTCTGTGAGAAGCGGAGGCCGAGAGGGGCCATTAACTTGGACAGAACAAAAGCAGAGCTGTTGGACCCAGGACCCAGGTCAACAGAACATGAAATGTATGTGAACCGTCTGAGCTAAGTAATAGAAATAGCAGCATGAGGCTTAGCTGTGTTTGTCTTACATACTACATGCCCATTAAATATTTAATAATCCTCTGGTCGCGAACTCTTAGGCCCTAATTGTGTCGTTTGATTAGATTGTTTAATAGTACGAGTGTGAAGGCCCGGCATTCAGAAGGCTGCCAGAAGCCCGAGTTCAGAAGTAAGCAGGCTTTTGTGGATTGAATTAACGTGCAGTGAAGGTACTTTAAAAGCACGCTTATTCCTCTTAGAACCAACAGGCCATCAAAGAGGAGAGAGAGCGAATGGGAGCAGCGTTAGCAGCGCTGCAGAGCCAGCACGCACAGCAGGTGGAGGTGAACTCGGGGCTGCAGCAGCGGCTGGAGAAGAGCGAGGAGGAGCTCTGCAAAACCCTGGAGGAGTAAGTGCACGTGGAGCAGAGCCTCCGTGGCCGTCGAGCACTGCCCAGCCTCCCAAGTGTTTATAGTTGAGCCTCCTGACCCTACCTCTCCCCTCTCCAGCCCTTACGAAATTGTGAAACAGGTACGCGTCAGCAGGGTGGTTAATTGTTGAAAAAGAATTCTGCGTCCACTCTGAAGTGCGTCTTGCCAGGTGTTAGTTCATAGAGTGGATGGCGTGGCAGGTCAGCGAGGAGCAGAGAGTCTTGAGCGGTGATTCCTGAAGCCTGAGATTTCAAGGATCTTGGGGCACAGCCTCCCCAAGCAAAGCACATGTGGTGTGGCCTCCAGAATCCTCTGCCTTCTGAGTTTTATCACACGCCCAGGGTTGATGCATCTTTTGAACCTGGAGAGGGGAAAGCCACATTCCAGCGTCCCCTTCTTAGTGCCGTATTAAAATTTGTGACAGAAAGATCTAAAACCAAGGGTCCAAATGCACAGTACCGTGAAGAGAGAAGTTTTAAGTGAAGGTTGAACAGGAAGGAGATCTAGAAGGGCATACAAGACAAACAGGATATTATAATGAGGGGGGAAAAGCATGTGAATGCACTTGTACTTGTTAATACAGTGTTTGCTTTTTAAAATATTCATGGAAGCTAGTTCAGAAAAGAGGTTGGTAAGGAAAGCAAATAAAGAACTGCCGGTGTAGTGAGACTTTACAGAAGAGAGGAATGGAAGGCTTGTAAGTTTGGTGTAGCACGGAGCCTAGAAAACTTTTTCTGTAAGAGGCCAGATAAATAACTTAGGACTCGTGAACCCTATCATCCTTGTCACCTCTGCTGCTGGATTGTGACAACAGTTGGCAGCCATGTTTAAGTGAACGGGGCTGGATGTGCAGACACCGGCTGCAGGTGGGATTGCCCCTGGCTGATGCTCCTGGTCTAGAGTGCTGGGTGGGGGTGGTGAGGACAGAATTGACTTGAGTCCAAATCATATTTTAAGAATTATATTCTTTTTGGTCAATTCTTCATGGTCGATGTCCCAAATTCTAGTGCCTTATGATCTACTTTCAGGGAATAAATGCCCCCTGTATAACCTCATTAGTATATGCACTTCATTGGTTTCATTTCTCTCTCTTTTTTTAAATCATTTTATTAGGGGCTCATACAACTCTTACCACAATCCATACATACATCAATTGTGTAAAGCGCATTTGTACAGTCATTGCCCTCATCATTCTCAAAACATTTCCTCTCCACTTAAGCCCCCGGCATTAGGTCCTCATTTTTCCTCTCCCTCCCCGCTCCCCCCTCCCTTATGAGCCCTTGATAATTTATAAATTATTATTTTGTCATATCTTGCCCTGTCCGACGTCTCCCTTCACCCACTTTTCTGTTGTTCGTCCCCCAGGGAGGAGGTCACATATAGCTTCTTGTAATCGGTTCCCTATTTCCAACCCACCCTCCTTCTACCCTCCCAGTATCTCCACTCACACCACTGGTCCTGAAGGGATCATCCGTCCTGGATTCTCTGTATTTCCAGTTCCTATCTGTACCAGTGTACATCCTCTGGTCCAGCCAGACTTGCAAGGTAGAATTCGTGTCATGGTAGTGGGAGCGGGGAGGAAACATTTAGGACCTAAAGGAAAGTTGTATTTCAGGAACCTTGGTTTCTCCCCAGGTGCTCTTTCAGGTCAGATAGTTGCTTGTCGAGTACAAAACACAGCACTAGAGGGGTGGGCTTCTTGGGGCCGTCATTGACTTTACTTGACTCTTGAAAGTCTGAAGTCCGACTGGCTGAAAACGAGCAGAGCTGGAGAAGCCTTTCTGATGAGCGTCCTTCCGCGCCAGGTTGTTCCAGGTGAAGATGGAACGAGAACAGCACCAGACCGAGATCAGGGATCTGCAGGACCAGCTCTCAGAGATGCACGACGAGCTGGACAGCGCCAAGCAGTCCGAGGACGGGGAGAAGGGGGCTCTGATTGAGGTAAGACAGGCTGTGGGTGGGGGGGTGGATCTGCTGATGGCAGACCTCACCTGCCTTCAGAGGACCGAATGGGTGGGAGGGCTCGGTGCTACTAGGCCTTTTCTGTTTGTGCGTTTGCTCTGTGCCTGCAGTTAGATTCTGCAGGACCACGCTGTGCAATAGTTTTACAGCATCTCATTTCCAATTTGCAACCATGTGGAAAAGTGGAAATGGTATATCAGCACTCACGGAGCCTCACCCAGATCAACAGTTGTCCACATTTTGCTCTGTTTATGCCACTTATTCATCTGTGCATCCAATTAATTCATCTACCTTTTATTTTAAGCAGTTTTATTGGCCCATAATTCACATTCTTCTATTTTGTTTGCTGACCATTTCAAAATAAGGACCAGTAATGCCATTTTCTGCATGTATCTTAGATGAAAAAAAAGGGGGGGGGGATTCTTTTATGCAGCCGCCATGCCCTTATCACACTGTATGTAATAGTTGTATAACCTGATCATTCAAATACCCAGTCCTTATCCTGGTTGTCATTTATAGTTTTACAACTCATCCCTGTCCCTAAACCAGGGTCCAATCAAGAACCACACTTTGCTTTCACGGTTAAACCCCAAATTTTATTATCTCATAGCCTGCCCTCCTCCAGCATTCTGATTACTGCTCTTCTTTCATCACATTGAACTCAGACAAGACCGGCCGGGGCTTCAGAATCCGGATTTGTCTGAGTGCTTCCTTGCGGTGTCTCTAATTCATTTGTCTATCCTTTGAATTTCTGATAAATTGGAAATTAGATCTAAACATCAGTGGAGTCAAGTTAAACTTGAAAAAAACTATAGAGGATATAGCATCCCTTTTAGGTGATGCTATTCATGTAAGAAATCTTTTAAAGACAGTAAGATTACAGTGGAGGAGGCGGCTAGTGTAAGTCCTGGTGGTGCAGCAGTGCAGCGCTCTGCTGCTCACTGGCAGACTGGTGGTTTGAACACACCCAGTGAGCTGTGAGAGAAAAGACCTGGTCATCTACTTCTGGGCCGGAGGACACCCTGTGGGCAGTTGTGCTCCGTCAGGTAGGGTTGCAGTGAGTTGACAGCCTACAATGTCGACATTATGTGAAGGCTCAAGTAGCGCCGATCCCAGGTTGTTATTTGCTTGATGCTTATCCCCTCCAGCACACTGAACCAGCTCCTTGAAGGCGGAGTCGCTGCCTGGCTGCGCCCTGTCTCTCCACAGCAGCTGCCACAGGGCCAGGGACGTGTCCAAACGGAAAGGAAAGAAACCAACCCCCGTACTTGGAGTCAATGTGGAGGACTCAGCAAATGTGTAGGGTGGAATAGGACCGCCTGGCCGGCTTTCCAAAGCTATGCGTCTGTATAGAAGCCAATCGCCACTTCCTCCCAGGCAGAGGCTGGGGTCAGGCTGCCAAGCTTTGGGTTAACAACTCAGTTCATTACCATTACGCCACCAGGGCTCCTTCTGGGATCGTGACACTAAGTAAATATTGGGGGCAGGGGAAGTGATAGAGATGCATCACAAGTGAATGAATGAATGAATAGTTCATCTACTAGGTTGCCCATCGACTTCTCCTATCTGCGCACGCCTTAAAGAACACGTAGCTCTTAGATGTCTATTCGAGTCAGTGGGCGTTTCTTCTCTGCATAGTGTTTGTTGTTTGTTAAAGACAGTTATTTTGCCTGACGTAGATTACTGGCCTCCCGAGGAGCTAGGTCTGTACACAGAAATGTTTAGCAAACAAGAATGTCGGGTTTGAATGTCTACGTATTTCTTCTCTCCTAGACAGAAAGTATAATCAAGGGTGGGAAAAAGAGATTTTTTCTCTCTGCATATACTTAGTTGTTTTGATATTTGTAATAAAACCTTACCACCAACTGTATTTTGAGCACACCAATGTTTGATACAGTTTGAAATTTATTTTTTTCACAAGCTCTGTTTATAAGAACAGCTCGATAAATAAATGATACACAAGTTAGACTAATGCTGTAGAAACAGCAGCAGCAGCGATGATCGAAAACACACACACACACACACACACACACACACACACACACACCTAAGGCACCTTCTTCATATTTCATTTTCTGTTTCTTTATCCGTTAGGGCTTTTAGGTCACTTCTTTGGTTCTTCGTGGAGATTAAGCGCTCCTGGCTCTTATGTCCCTCTAATGCATTTTATGGTTCAACTGTCTACTCTTCTCACCTGCTTCCTTGTTTAGTTTTGAAACGATGCCCCGGGCGGGGATCTTCGCGCCAGCTCCTTAGCTCTTCCTCCTCTTGACTTGGCAGGAGCTAAGGAGTGTGTGATTGTGGCCGCGCAGGTCTCGTGAATTTCCTTTTGCTCCCTTGTTGGGCGTGGGGACTCATTTTCTCCTCTTCCCTTCTCTTAGGCCTTTTCTCCCAAGAGGTGTTCTTCACCACAATATTTCTCTTTTTTATCAAATGGTTTGTATATGCTTGTGTATAAGCTGAGTTTTTCAGCACGTTTTAAAGGCAGTTTTTATAGTAAAATTTGGTGCCTCGATTGATATTTGGCTCGGCTTATACTTGAGTATGTGTAGTATTTATGAGACCAGGTATGAACACAGTTCATAGTGCTGTCTACTTTTCATAGATCAGAGACAAGGGACAAGATACTTTAGAGTGGGGTTCTGAAAATACATGTATTTAGTCACTAAGATCTTACTAAAATAATATAAAATGCAGTTTTAGAATTGAGAGGAGACCCAGTATTATTAACCTCTTAACAATTATTTTGAAACTTAGTTGTTTTCTGCCTGCTGCCCCATCCACCTTTCATTTATCCATCTCAACTACAGTGCTGGTTATCGTGCCCTTGCCATTTTGATAGCTGAGCATAAAGATGAGTCTATCAGAAACAGTTCTTTCCTTTTGCTGTATTTTATAGCGTTTGTTTTTTCACATTTTGCTTTCAAGATAAGGCAGAGCGTCTGAGCTATCCCTTGCATCGCTCCCTTGTCCTTCCTCTGTCACAATGATGAACAGCTGCTGTGCAGAGCCTTCAGTACATCAGTCCTTTTACATCTTTAGAAGACTGTCCTGTGGATAAGTCCCCACAAACGGTCATCTTCACAGACGGATTTCAGAGGATAAGGCAGTGGCACCTCCTGTGATTCCAATGTGAACACTTCTTTGATTCTGAAGTAGAGGGCTACCCTTTGCCTAGACATCCCATAGCCCTCGTAGTGTCTTCTATGAGCACTCTTTGACTTGGCTGTCTAGCTCCTCTCCTCTCGCTCTCTTCTACTAGCTCCCCAGTTGAAGAACATGCCATCTTCTTTCCCTTTGTGCCGAGCACTGGGCCATGCTAAAGAGAAAAAGAAAAGAAATTTAATTGCTTTTAAAATCTTACCACTCAAAAAGCAGGGCAAGGAGAGAACGCTTCCTAAAAGAACTCCACATAGTTCTTTGTTTTTCCAAACACAATATACTGGACATAACTGAACAAGATGAGTTAGTGAATCTTGGTCGCTAGGATATGGGTTTTCATACGCCTGATGTGTGTTCAGGCAGAGGGAACAGGAAACATCTTTTGTGAACAGTGTTTGATGTTGCTGACTTTCTGGTTTTTTTGCCTCTTCCTCTGAATGGGACCTGGAGCATCTTCTGTCCCTGCCTTTTTACAGTGTATGTTAAGTTAGGGACCTTCTGTGCCTAAGTAGGGCTCTCTCCACTGGAAAATCATCAGCAATTTCCATAAACTTTCCAGCCACATATAAAGCATTATCAGTGGCTTCTCCATTACTAACGAAACAGAACAGACTTCATCTCCTGTCACTTTCAGTTTATTCTGCCTATCTAATGAGACGCCGTCTGGAGGCATCTGATAACATCATTGTGATGGTCAACTTTTCCAGGGCATTTGGCTTAGAATTGCCTCTTGAGCACAATGAGCACTTCAGAACCCCTGCTTTGGAAGGTGTGGAAAAGCTTGAAGGCCCTTCACTAGGTATATTTCATTTTCATGAGCTGCCTGCTAGGATTTCATCTGTTGTTCAGTAACCTCAGGCCATTATTTTGGAGGATAGTAAAGTAATAGTGAGAGAGAATAAGATAGTTTAAAAGAAAAAAAAGAATGAAAAAACTGAAGAAAAATCAAGATAGTAGAAAACCCTCTATTTTCTTAGGGTAAGTTACTGATAAGATGATTTGTATTTTTAGTTAAATCTGTGTCCCAGTGGATGGGGCATCACGCACGCACACACGCACACAGACTTCATAAAGCTCATGGAAAATTTTTATTATCATAATGCAAATTACCAAAAAGTTGTAGAACGATTTTCCAGCATGGACTCCTTTTTCTCCATTTGCATGCATAACAGTCACGGGAGAAACACAAGCCGTCGCTAAATGGCATGGTGATGACATGTTCTGAGACTCAGATGTCCTTTCTGATGGAAGTCTAGGGCTGCAGGCTGGCTTCCCTTCCTCAGAGACTTGTAGTGATCTGTCCCTGGCATTTGTCAAGATGCAAATCCTTCCATATCACTAAAATATTTCCTATTGTTCTAGGGATAGGTTGTGCTAAGAAATGAAGTATCTCAAATAGTGTGAGTTTGAAATTTGGCAGCTACACTATTAAACATTTGACGAGTTTGAGTAAGATAGGAACTAAAACATGTTTGTCACCAACTGTGTTCTGTTACCTTCTGGAAGAATGATCACGTTTCCTCAGGCAGCTATGGTTTTGATAGAAAAGACTTAACTTACGCTTTAATGATCATGGGCCAGAAAGAGGGCCTGTAGAACTTCAGGGTGCGCTCCTGCAGAGAGGGTATGATTAGAATTTTCCTCATTTGCCGTGGAACAATAGCTGTTGATAGGTGGTATGTGAAACAAAGCTTTCTGCTGCAGACAAGTAGGTTTGGCAAACTGTTTTCTTCATATATTCTTGGCAAATCTCCAAGGGAGAAATGTCACAGTATTTTCCAAATCTTATTTGATGTCAGAGCCTCCTGTTCCAGAACGTGTGTGAAGGAACTCTTGTCTGGGTGTCTTAGGCTGTGTTCTTTAGAGACGCACAACCAGTAAAGTTTCTATGTCTATGGAGATAGAGGCTTCTGTCAAAGAACTAGAGACACGGGCAGGTTCCCAGTCCAGATGTCAGATGCCTTCTTCAGGATGCATGTAGGTGAACTCAAGATCGGCAGAGATGACAGGCTGCAGAGGTGAATGAATCTAAGGTCAGAGAGAGACAAGATGACAGGATCAGTCGGTCCTACAGCAGGCCACTGGCTGAAGGCCAAAGAACCAGAGGTGGACCAGCCAGATATGGGATCCAGACCCAGCAAAAAACATGCTAGCTTTTCCACAGCATCCATTTATATTGGAAGCAGGCCACACTCTCCAGAAGATGTCACCATGTAGGATTACTCGGTCTTTCCTGCCAGACCACTGAGACTCCTGGCCTGGCCGAGTTGACAGAGAACCTTAGCTGTCACACTGGGTGTTCTAACTGTGTTGGTTTGTGTTAGGTGGCTCAGGACTACAGGGGATGTCAGCAACTACCCTTGTGATCGGAGGGGACAGAGAACACATTGCTTTCCTCACTCTTTCACTCACCTCACACGGCTGGCCCATTTGATTCATGTGTTAGTATTACACATTCTCTTTTCAATATTAGCATGGCTTTACAGGTGCCTTTGACCTTTGCCTTTTAATGCTGGAACTCCGGAATCTTCCTCCAGTTCCTGACTCTTTAGGCAAACAGTCTGGTCAGGCATCATTGCTTTCGTTTTAACAAAGGTGGGTCTCCAAACAGGTATTGTCAGCCAAACACAGGACTTTGTCCTTTTTTGCCAAAGTGTCAAAGAGTATAATTGTTTCTCCTTGGCCTTTCTTGAGCGATGACTCTTGTTAGGGTTAGAGACACCATTTGATTGAGAGTGGGCATCAGTTTCGGATCTGAGTCTGAAATGTTGGCTCTACCCTTTAACAGCGCTGTCATCTTGGGCAAGTTCACATCTCTGAGCTTCAGCTTCCTTTATGAACAGAAATAATAATAATCCTCTCAGAGTTTGGGAAATGCTTAGCATCATTCTTATTATGTATTAAGTACCAAACACTCATCAGTTTTCTTCTTTCTTTTTTTAA
The DNA here is from genome assembly GCF_000313985.2 of Echinops telfairi. NCBI lineage: Eukaryota > Metazoa > Chordata > Mammalia > Afrosoricida > Tenrecidae > Echinops > Echinops telfairi. The sequence continues at coordinate 15,506,517 of NW_022103905.1, forward strand.
AAAATCATTTTATTGGAGGCTCCTACAACTTTTATCACAGTCTATACATCCATCATGTACATTTGTACATTTGTTGATATCATTCTCAAAACATTTGCTTTCTACTTGAGCCCTTGGTATCAGCTCCTCATTTTTACCTCTCCCTCCCTGCCCCGTCCCTCACAAACCCGTGGTAATTTGTTGTTATTATTTTGTTATGTCTTACACTGTCTGACGTCTCCCTTCACCCACTTTTCTGTTGTCCGTCCCCCAGGGAGGGGGTTATATGTAGATCCTTGTAATTG
>NW_022103905.1:15508627-15525992 GCF_000313985.2 Echinops telfairi
CTTAGTCTTGATAAATCTGTTCACAAAGACTTGAGTTGATGAAGTGAAGTTTTTGAAATCTTGTGTACCTATTGGTGTCTCTTCTGGAAAAATTCGAGTGCTATAACGTGGAATGGTGAGGTGTGTAATCTGATTGGATTTGTGCAACACAGACCACTTAAACCCCAGCCCCAGCCCCAGATAACAGCTTGTCGGTGTAGAATGGACCATGATATGCCTCCACCCCACCCCCCTGGTTCTTGACAAGCCTTGGCAGCAGCACACAACACAGATATGTCCTGGGAGAGATAAGTGTGGGAAGAGGAACTACCTTATCATCAAAACAATGGGGAATGTGTCAGAGTAGAAGCAGGAAAGTGGCCACAATCACAAGAGCTGTTTACAGAAGCTGGCAGAAGCCTCTAGGGCAGGGGTCCTCAAACTTTTTAAACAGGGGCCCAGTTCACTGTCCCATTGTCCCTCAGACCCGTTGGAGGGCCAGACAATAGTTAAAAAAAACAAACTATGAACAAATTCCTATGCACACTGCACATATCTTATTTTGAAGTAATGAGACAAACGGGGCGAAATCACCCCGTGGCCTGGATAAATGTCCTCGGTCCTCGCAGTTTGAGGACCCCTGCTCTAGGGAGACCTCCCAGGCAGCGTAGTAATAGTGATTGGGGCAGGCTCTAGTCCTTCTTAAGGGGGGGAGGGCAGTGGCCACAGTATGGATTCTCCTTTGATGAATGTCAGAAGGGCTCTGTGTTTGGGCTTTGGAAGAACCAGAGTTGCTCTGATTACCTAGATGAATGTCTTGGTGTTACATCCAAGCGAATGAATGCCTGCCAGTTAGGTTCTTGAAGGGCTGAGTCTTGGTCTGTGCCAGGACCTCCACCGTAGGAATGCAGCGGTTCCCCAGATTCAGGGGGCTTGCACATCCCAGAGACGGCAAAGTGGCTTTATCCCCTCATCAGGGACGTAAGCTTGCAAGGAAAGTAGCATTCTGGGTCCCTCGATGGTCACCATCTCTCGGTGCTCCAAGGGAATGCTATTGTTGAGTGCCATGAAGTGGATTCTGACTGGCAGTGACTCTGTAGTGCAGAGTAGCATGGCCCCAGGGGGTTCCAAGGCTGTAATCTGTACAGAAGCAGACTGCCTCATTTTTTCCCTGCAGAGCTGATGGTTGGTTTGAACTGGCTGCCTTTCAGTGCCGAGCTAACTGTGCCACCAGGATTCCGTCCAGAGAAATAGGATGTGTGTTTTTTTCAGAAGCCCTGAGTTTTTAAAAAATCAGTCTAATTTAGAAGTCTGCCATGCTCAGATTCCTGCTGAACTACTGGTCTTAATTTATTTTCACCTAAAATGAACACATCCCTTCCCCCAACACCATTGATCCAGGTGTCAGTAAATATAGTAAATTTGAACTGTAGTCTTCTTTCAAGGAGTTGAAAGTGTGGTAGCGGAGATAAGAAGAGACTGTCAGTGTATGGACAGCAAGGTGAAGACTGCCACGTGCTATGGGAAGTAGAGCTCCAGTGAGATGGGCAGTCAAGAACATATTCAAGGGAGATGTCTTGCAGGAGATTCTGAAAGGCAGAGAGAGGTGGATTGAGAGAGAAGGAGGTTACTTCAGGCAGAGGGTTGCATGGATAAGGTCTTAGAAGCCTCACTAGGAGCCTGGAACCAGTGAGCGGTTCGAGGACTCTTCTAAGCCACTTGGGCAGGAGTTGATGACAGCTCAGGCAGGGTGCTGAGGGAAAGGAGGTAAGACGGGACAGAGGTAACTGTTTGGTTATGAGGGACGAGGAAAGGAGAGAGACTGTTGCTGAGGCAGCTGGTGCCATTCACAAGAAGACTGACCAAAGGAAAAGGAAATGCGGGGAACCAGAGGAGCAGGTCTGCGCGCAAGTGTTGGAGGTAAAAGTTTGGGAGTCATTTGCATAGAATTGGGGGGGTGGGGAGAGATGAGGTGAACTTGCCCAAAAAAGAATGGAGAAAAAGGTAGCAAAATTGCAATCTTGAGGAACATCTTAGCCATTGGGAAGAGAAAATCCGGAGAAGATTGTTACAGAGCAAGTGGCCTGAGGGAAGAAAGCAGGAGTGTGTAGTGTGCTTGAACAGGCAGTAGAATGTTCTAAGGAACCAGGCAGGGGAGGGTCAGGGAGGCGTCAAGAACCGTGAGGACTGGGCAAGAGGCTATTGGAGATGATGGTTAGGAGGTCTCTGTGGCTTTAAAGGGGGAAGATAGATGTATTATAAAACAAAAAGTCAAACCCGTTGTCAAGTTGATTCCAACTCATGGCAACCCATGTGCTACAGTGTTTCTTGGCTGTAATCTTCATAGAAATAAATTGTCAGGCCTAGCTTCTGCAAGACCACGGGGTTAGTAATTGAGTGCAAACCATTTGCACCACTCGGGGCCATTAGCTTTTTCAAACGTTATCTTCAAACATGATGCTTTCAAAGTTTTGGTGGTCACACTTGGTGGGTAGCCAAGCAGAGGGGTTTGCCCTCCTCGATCCAGGAGACTCTTGTGCTCGGAGGGAAGAAGACATAGATTCAAGTAAAAGGAAAAGAGCAAAAATGCCAGAAAGATAAGATAATTGATGGAGTAGAGACTTGGAGCAGGCTAATGGGGGATAGATCGTGCGTTCTCTGTGCAGTAGCTTCAGGTGGGGTGAAAGCATGGCTTGCAGGGAGCTTTGAGGTAGAGAGGAAGTGTGCGTATTCAAGTCTCCTAGTTGAGGAGCCCTGGTGGTGTACCGGTTACAAGTTGGGCTGCGATCTGCATGGTCAGCAGTTTGAAACCACCAGCAGCACCTGGGGGAAAGACTGGACTTTCTACTCCCGTAAGTCTGGGACAACCACAGGGGGTCTCGATGAGTCCTCATTGACATGATGATTGACTTGAAGGCAGCTAGTCAAGTGTGAAGTTTGGGGAGTGGACACATCCTGAGCTGAGAAAGTCTGGGATCATTGGCGTGCTTAATACAACGAAGACGCGGCATTAGAAGGCATTTCTGAGCGTTTGGCTGGGCACTCCTGGTTTGGGTAATGTGATTTGTAGTGAAGCTTGTCCCAGTTTTGTAACCTCACTGTGAACTAAAGGTCATTGAGGAGGAGAACGGTGTGAGTGTTGTTCTCTGCTCACATAGGCGACTGTTAGGGAAAGAAGGAATGAACACTCTCCTCTCCCCCCCCCCCCCCGTTTTGGAAATGGAGATTAGGGTTTGAGGCCAATAAACTGGCATGTCCCTGAGGAAGAAACGGCACACGGATGTCCACGATCAGGACAGCAGGCTGTTATACTGAAGGGAAAGGTGGGAAGACAAACCCGTCACCTCAAAGTTGAAAAATTACATTATTTCCATCAATAAAGTCTCAAAGGTCACTCAGTCAAGGAGAGGGACGGGTTCTGAGGACCTCAGGGAGAGAGGATCAGTTGGGCGGGCTGGGACGTTCCCGTGTGCGGAAGAACAGAGGGACTGGGGACCGATGGACGGGGGTGGCTGACGTGGAGTGGAGAGGCAGGCCCTGTTGACAAAGGTGTTTCAGCTCCCTCTCGTCCGTTTTCCCTTTCATTAGGAACTCCTAGAGGCAAAACAGGATCTGCAAGATCTGCTGATCGCCAAAGAAGAGCAAGAAGACCTCTTGAGAAGGCGGGAGCGGGAGCTCACTGCCCTGAAGGGGGCTCTGAAAGAGGAGGTGGCCAGCCACGACCAGGAGATGGACAAGCTGAAGGAGCAATACGACGCCGAGCTGCAGGCCTTGAGGGAGAGTGTTGAAGAGGCCACCAAGGTGAGGCCACTGCAGCGGGCCCACTCCAACCTCAGGGGATGCTGGGAGAGGGAACACTTCTTTCCCGCCCATCCACCAATCCACTTTAGTTACACAGTGAAACGTGGCTTTGAAATACAGCCGGCCAGTAACGAATAAGCTCCGTGGGTGTGGCTGTTGACCTCTTTACGTTGATAAATATTATTTAAAAAAAAAAGTCGGGCTCTTTTCAGCAAAATTACAGGAAGGCTTGTCCAAACCCTTTAAAAAGAACTTTTCTCTTAATTGAATTCTTGGCTCCTCCAAATGTATTCTAGATTGGGTTGATGTTGTTTGATATGGACCACATATAGCCCGTCGGAGAAGAGAAAGGCTGCATTTTGATGGAGAAATGTTTTGACATTTCATAATATCTTTGGAGAAAGAGGGCAGGGTAAACCATGTGTTGGATAAATTTAAAGATTCATTGCAATCCGTCGACCAAAGAGGAAGCCGGAAAAGAACCTTGGTGTTATTTGTTTATGCTGGGGTGATTACGGCAATGGCTCTAGCTGGTAGAGCTGTCTCTCCTAAGCTCTTCGATAATTCACCCATTTTCTATTAGAACATAGTTATTACAAATGACAGGAAATGAAAGACAAGTTTATTGAAAATGTCTGGGGAATAGTCTTCTTTGAATTATTTTAACTTTGATAGAAAAAATATCTCAAAAATATGTCACTCCTTGATATGCCTGTCTCCACGTTTTTGAGATTCTATTTAATCTGATGGAAACAAGGGAGATTGATAAAATTTTCATAGCTTTGAGAATACATGCCTGTCTTTCCCAGCTGTCTCATTTCCATGCAATAGTCCATTGTCCTTGTCATCGACCTTTGTGTGCTGTGCTTCACTGGGGACACCGGACAGACCACTAAGTAAAACAGCTCTCCTCCGACCCACCGTGTCAGGGTTGCAGCAGTAACTTGCTGTGTGTGGAGTTGCTCTGCCGTGATTGTTAAGGATGGTCCTGGACACAGATGGGCATTTGTAGGGATTTGACTAAGGAAGAATGGTCTTGCTCCACCCTTGACCTGGCAGCCTCTTGATGGTCACAAATGTGCTATGCGGGATGGTTGGCGAAAGGGGATCTCTTTCTTGCATGAAACTGAGATGATCTTGAGGCATGTAGGTTACGGATTTTGACCCTTTTGAAGGTCTCGGTTGTAGATGTTAGTGCCCATCATTTTAATCCACTCTTTAGTTATACCATGGCGGCTTGGGCATCCTTAAAGGATTCAAATCATGTCCCTCTAAAATGTGCCTTGGGTTTTGGGAACAAATAGAAGCCTGGAAAGGCAAGATAAGAGAAAAGGCTACCCAGTGACATTTTCCTAAGACAGCCTCAAAGAAGGAGCGGATGCATTGCTGTGAGGGAAAAAAGTTCTCAGAGAAAACTTTTCTTGTGTTTTTCTCACCAATTCAATTTTCAGCTTTCTTAAATTTCCTGTATCTTAAGCCCATGTGATTGTCCTGTGTTCTTTGAGAAAATCAGTCAAGCTTACCCCTTCGAGGTCCTTCCCATAAACAGTTAGCATAACCTCCAGAGCTGACCTCTCTGTTGAGATGAACTGACCCAGTATATCTCCTTAGAATTCACGGTTTTGATTGGTGTTTGGAGGCCCCCTCTCGAGACTAAGCTACGTGTACGGACAGGAACCTGGGTAGCAGTCTCCTTGACTTCCTCTCCGGGGGTAGCGTCTGATCTGATTCTCCTACATGCTCACGGGAGAGGGAAGTAAAGGTCGTACTCTGAACTTTGCAGAGAGTGTGCCTTACACGTGGAGCACCAGCCCCTCCTCCCACCGCAGAGGAAGGACCCACCCACCACTGTGATTCTGCGCTGACATTTCTTTAAGGAACTGCTGTGCATTGAGAAGTTTACTTCTTTGTTAAATCTTAGGAGGCAACCTAACTTCCCCTCATTGCAGGTTTTCTAGTTTTTGCCCTGACCCCGGGACAAATTCTCTAAGGTGCTGCTAGTTTTATCATTGTCAGATAACAAACATTTCATCCTGGCCCGAGTTTGAACACTAAAAGTTTTTCATTGTCAGGACATTTGGCAAACTTTTTCCAGGTCTTTGAAATGGCTACTCTCTATGAATGTTTTGTTTTTATCGACCCAAATGACCACACATTTAAAAGAGTGGACAAGAACCCCTGAATGCCCTGGTTATGCAGGGTTCCCTCATTGAGCAGAATGAATGGCACCCGCCCAGCAAAGCAGGAGTGGCTGGAAGTCTTCTTCGAGTTCTTTAAGTTCTTGCTCTAGGGATACAGAAGTTTTTGCTGTAGGGAAATGGCTTCTCCTGGTCTCTTACCACTATGGATTCTGTCTGTCCAACTTTCCTTTAAAGGACGTGGCTAAGTGCTTTGGCGTCGTGTTTCACACCATGGTCATTGGGACGTTCTCCGTCTTGGAAAAGGAAGAGTGTTCTTTGTCCTCGTTTGTGGCAGAGGCTGGAACCCAGTTGGAGAAATGGGTGTGAAGCAGTCTGCCATCTGGGAGCAAAATGAAAAGCGTTCCCCACTCTCAACTTCTCTTTCTCATCCCTCAAGCCCTTCCCTGCCCTTATGCGAAGGAGAAGCCCAAGGCAGTGCAGTTTCTTAAGCAGTCTCAGAGATCGGTCTCAGTTCAGATGCTAGCTCCTTGAAAAACATGCCTTGTTAGCTCTCATACCTTATCGTGGTGGTGTTGGGAATTTTGTTCTTGGTTTTTCTTCCTTGCCTTACAAGCCACTGTCATCCTGTTCTCCCATGACATCTCCACTGTTACCAGGTGTTCAGTAGACATAGTGGACTCCGGGAATGGGCAGATGCAAGTGGAGTTGCCATGAGGGTTTCTGACAGTTGAACACCTGGTGGCATAGTCCTTATTTACAGGGCTGAAGCAGAAAAGACCCGGCAACCTGCTCTCACACAGCTCAGCCTAGGAAACCCTGTGGGATAGTGCGACTCCATCACATGGGTCAATATGAGTGGATTCCGCTTTGTCTGTGTCCAACAATACAACAAAAGGGCAGCCAGGGGACCAGACCCGGGTTTATACTGTTTCGGATCCTGAATCAAACCAGCCATATGGAAAAGCAAACCAAAATAATTTTTTTAAATGACGGGCCATTTAAATACCCTCTATATGTTTAATAATATTTGGAAATTAAGCAAATTCTTTAGGGGCCATAATATTGCTATGGTGTTCTTTTAAAGACTTTTAGAGAAACGAACTGAAGTACGTACTGATTGGTGAATCAATAGACAGCCTCCTTGAGACACGGCTGGTGCAGTAGGAAGGCTCTTTGCTGCTTTCTCCGAGAGAGCCAGGTTAGCTGAGCAAACGGTGGGAAGGTCCCATTTTCCTCGGCTTCTTGACTTCACAGGATTTTCACCTCACATGAGCAGCTTATTGGCACTTACTGAGAGTGGGGGAAGCAGTGGGTTTGCAGCCAAGTTCCCAGGAAAAGACTCAACACTCTCTCGAGTCACACCAAACCTTCGGTTAGCAAGAGGATAGTGGGTAAGAGCCGTGGTTTCAAATGGTCTCTCACACTCTTCCTAGTTTTTTCCTTTGCCAGAGAGGACTCGTATGATAGTTGTGTCACTCTTCTGCATTTGGTCTTGATTAAGCCCCAGGTTCCGGTGTGATGCCCTGAGACGTTCACATCGAAAGCTCCCGTGGAGCTCCGCAGTTCTGCCCTGTGGCTCAGTCCCACACATCACAGGCATCCTTCAGGCCAGTGCCCTGGGGAAAACGGATGATGGACCCTTAAAAAAAATGGTGTAAGCATATGAAGCCTTAAGAAACTTTGTGGAAAAATCCCAGTATTAAATTTTAATGCCATTTCTCTGTGAGCTGTTAGAAGCCCTCTTTGTGTGTGTGTAATGTATTTGCCAACTTCATATGCTTTACATATGCAACTTGTTGCCACCGATTATGTTCATCAGGTTATGGAATCATTACTTTTCTTCTTTTCCAAGTTGTCACACTACCATTTATGGAGTAGTCGTTGGCCTCTAAGCAATGATTCTTCCTCTCCACCTCCTTTCAACCCTTGGGAACCACTAATACGCTTTGGTCTGTATACATTGACCAGTTCCATGAAAGTGGGATAATTTTGCATGAGAGTAAGTCAAAACAGTTGTGCTGCAACATCATAGCAACCTTTAAAACTATAAACGTGAAGCTCTTCCCGCTTTTTAAACTTGTTTCTCGACACGCCTTCCATCCAGGTCTGTCCACTTCTGAAGGTGGTGCTGCTGTCTCTAACCCTTCCTGGAGAGTGTACCCCTTTCGGTGCATGACGCTGACCTGGCAGTTTGGGCGCCCTCGCGGGATACAAGCCGTGCTGCTTTTCACCTGCGTTTGGGTTGTGGGAACAAAAAGAAACTTGAGGAACAAGCTCAGGGCTGTGGAGGTGGATGTGGTAAGGTTTCCCAACAAAGTCATTTACCCTCATGGGACAGCCGCGGTTACGCTCAAAGAAGGAGCAGGTGCATTGTCATGATGGAGAAAATAGTCCTTGGTTCAACTCTCCTGGTCTTTTTCTCACCAGTGCAGTTTTTTCTTAAAATTTAATCATAATGAGCTTCATGATTGTCCTAAGTCCTTTGAGAAAATCTATCAAGATGACCTCTTTGGACTCTCTCTCTCTCTCACTCAAAGTTATACAGATGAGCGTTAGGTGTGGGGCAGGGCTGCAATTGTGGTGCTTGCCATAGGTGTTATCTTCCATAGCCAGCCCCTCTGCCCGGGGCCATTTGCTGCTATTGATTTGGAGAGCATCTTGCCATTAGAGTCTCAGTAGAGGAGGAAGAGGAATTGCATTAGGAAGATGCCTCCTGCAGGGATAGGGAGGGCAGCTGGTGGTTTTTAAGTGAAGATACTGTGGCGTCCCCTCTCCTGAGCTTGTAGGAGGCAGGTGTTTCCTATTGGCTCCAATGGGCCTGATGGCAGCACCTGGCACCCTCAGGTGCCCCACAAGCCCATCTCGCATTCACATGCTGTGTGAGAGAAAGTGGGAAGACTGACTGGGGTGGAGAAGGCAAGAAGAAGACCTCGCCCCGGCCCAGGAAGAGCAGCTGAATAGACTGCTCTCAAAGACACGCTGTATATGCTTGACCCTCACAGGTCTTAACCCCTTTAGGGTGGGGGGTGGGGGATAGGGGGGCACCTGTAGCGGATGACCTGGGGAACAGTCTTCACCAGCTGGGGAGATTTGTCATTGACTAGTCCAGATCAGTTCCTAAGCTCAGGTGTCGCGTCGGTTCCCCGCACAGCGACTCACAACAGAAAGGCGCGCAGCCTGCCCCTGCACCGTCCTCACGCTGCTTCTCTTCAAGCCTGTTGTAGCAGCCTGGTGTCCGAGCGTCTCTGAGGCTCTTCCTCTCCTGTGCTGACCCTCGGCTTTACCACGCATTATGTCTTTTTCCAGGGATGGGTCTCGCCTGATCACATGTCCCGAGTATGTACATCCACGCAGAGTCATTACTTAGTTAAGCAACTATCCATGGAGCGGTTCATTCATGCCAGCCCAGTGCTGGGCAGCAGGAGGACACTGGACAGAAGGGTAGGGGATGGTGTGTGGATATTTCAGCCTAGTGGGTCGGGCAGATATGATTGAAATAATCACATTTATAAATGTATATTTCTCTTTTGATAAATACTCTTGGTTGAGGGCACGGAGGGAGGAGATACTTCCTTGACGGAAATGAGGGCGGAGATCTGAAGGAAGAAACAAAATCAAATAAACAACATTACAGAATGTCCCGGGGGAGGGAGCAGCCTGCCACAGGGCAGGAGGGAGCATCTATTCACGTTGACTGAAGGGCAGCAAGGCTGGGCTGTGCAGTAGGGACTGTCTGGTGTGGGAGGAGGTCAGAAGCCAGTGGGGATAGCTGTGTGACACAGCTTCAGGATGTTGTTCTTTTTCCTAAGACAACACTGAAGGCTTACATGGGATGCTGTTGGGAGCGTGTGTGGCCCAAGCAGGGTCTTTCTGTGTAAAAGAGTTGTCCCTGGGGCTTTCCAAGTGAGATGGTACAGTCTGGAAGAGTTTGTTCAGCATGTCACAAAGATGGCGCTATGGCTTCTCTGAGGTCTCTCCAGCCACCTGGTTCTAAGGAGATTATTACGCAGGCTATGGCAGGGGGCTGTGGGGGGCCTGCTGGACGACGGGACACCAGGACATGCAGCCCAGAAAGGAATGGCTTTGCCCAAACGATAGCAGTAGGCTTGGGGTACAATAGTTGGTAATGGATGTTTTGCAGCGGAAGCCATTAGATTGGTAAGTGGCCCCCGAAGCGACGAGCTGTGCCGTAGTGAGTTGTAGGGTTCCGGAAATGTCTGCCGGGACCAGGCAGAGTCAGATGCAATGGAAAACTCCTGCCCCATGATCCCTGGGGAACAAACCCGCTTGAGGTGGATTTCGTGGAAGACCAAGTAAAGGTCAAGGCATTTGCTGCCCGGAACGGCTGTAGCAGAAAGGAGGGCTGTGTCGTCCATGGTGAGTAGGAGTTGGGGTGGGACCGGGAGAGGCTTGTTCCTTTCCTCAGGACATTCCACAGCTGCCGATGAGCTTTGTCCTCAGGGACCTTGCCGACTAAGGGGAGAAGAGGGTCAAACACATCCTTATCCTTTTAACACCTACCCCCCACCCCCAACTTTTGATTTTACAGTTCTGCACATACTTTTTTGAGGGTGGGGTCCAAGAGGGGAGCGCTGGCTCTTTGTGAATTTAGGGAAACTCCGAGTGCACTGATAATTTTGAAAACGGGCTGCATATGCTTGAAAGACGTTTTGTACCAAGGCAAAGGATAGAGTGAAGCAAGTCAGTGACAGCGTCCAGAAAAGGTAGTATTAAAGAAAGGTCTGAAAGCACCCAGGCAGATGGAGGATGGATGTTAAAATGTTGTCATTTCTACCCCTGGGCTGTCTGAGAGCCTGTTAATGCCTGCTCTGCCCGGGAGAATGGATTGGCCAGATGGCTATGCAGGGAAGGCATAGAGGCCTGTGACGAGAGTTGGAAAACACCAAGTTATTCACGCCTTTGGACCAAGAAGCACGGCATCACGAAGCTTTAGAAATGGACAGTGGGCTTGCCTTGCAGAATCCACTTGCGTTTATGACTTTGAATTTGAGTCTAGCGTGTGCCAAACCCCAAAGCCCAGTCTGTTGTTTGAAGCTGGGTGTCCTGTCTTGTGCTGTGCTTCCTCCACCCATTCCTGTGGGAACAGTGCTGCCCGGGGCTCTACCTTGGCCCGTTTCCCTCGCTGGCTCAGTGATCCACAGTACAGTTTCATGCTTGTGCTGTGTACCGGGACCTTCCTGCTGCTGAATTTGGGGGGGGACATGTGACTGGCAGGGGATGAAACCTGTGGCCAATTCAGGCCCAGTGGAGAATCAGGGTTAATCATTTACTGTTTCTCTGTGTAGCCGTGGGTTATGACCTTGACAGACTCGGGTAGAAATCAGTCAGAGGCTGCTCGGGCATTTAACTAAAAGGAGACTACACTTCCTATTGAGATACAGTTGACATTCAGACACATGGCCTCTGTTTGCATCCTACAGTGGAGAGCTGTCTGTTTGCTTGACAAGGTCGAGTGGGGGGTGGGGGGTGGGGCAGAGAACAAAGGTCACCGTGATGAAGAAGCCCTGTGGGAGAAAGAGCAGGCTTTCTACCCCTGTGAAGCATGATCCTCTTGGAAACCCCCAGGTTTTGTATAAAGTCACCAGGAGTCGGAATGGACTCTGTGATCCAGAGTTTGATCTGGCAGGAGAAGTAAGGAGCCCGGTTGGAGCAGTCAGTGGGTTGAGTTAGGCCATTGAAATCCCTCCGCCACTCTGCTGGAGGGAGATGAGCAGCCGCCTCAGTAACGATGCAGCCCCAGGTGCCGTCCCCTGTGCCCTGTAGGGTCACTGTAGTAGGTCTCGACTCGATGGCAGCAGATATGGGTTTGGTAGGAGAGGCAACAGGGCGACATTCGGACTTGGTCAGGGGAGGAAACGGAGCTGTGGTGGCACACTGGCCCCGTGCTGTGAAGATGGGTGGTTTGCTCCCAGGAGGATATCCGCCTGGGAAACCCTGCAGGGCAGCTCTGCCCTGTGCTCCAGGCTCGTCCTGAGTCAGAAGGAGGTTGACACCTCAACAAGGCATGGCAGGCTGACAGCCTTCCCCCAGCACCCCCTCTTCCCCTTTCAGTTTAAATGCATGGCTCTTTTTCTTTCAAATCTTTCTTCCCTCGGTGCCATGAGTTCAAATGGATTTGATGCCGTAGTTTAAGGTTACTAGCACTGCCACCTCCAGAGGGTACTTTATTTATTTACTTAAAAAAAAATCATTGAACGATATATTTAAGATCTGCGAATGACTTACTACATGCATATGACAGTTTAATAAAACATGTTTTTAAATTTAAAAAGTAAAAAAGTATCAATCCCCCCCCCCTTACATCTAGCAGGTACACACATCTGTGCTCCTGTAGTGTCTGGCACCTTCGTTGGAAGGGCTCTCAACACCCCCAGCCCTTCCCTTTCCCGAACGGGAACCAGCTTCCCTGCAGTGACGGCCTGGTTGTGAGCTGTGGAAAGATCGCTGAAAAGTGTGTTCCCTGCTGCTGCTATCACTGCTGCCCCTAATTCATGGTGGCTCCAGGGCCAGTGGAACCTAATGTACCATGCCCCCGAGAAACTGCAGACTCTTGTGATCCATAGGGTTTTATTGGCTGGGTTTTGGAAGTAGATTGCCAGGCCTTCCAACTTGCTTTTCCTGGAATTGGGGCGGAAACCTATTCAGCATCATAGCAGCACACAAGTCTCCACTGCCTGTGAGGTGCATTGGCCGGGAACTAAACCCTGGTCTCCAGGATGACAGTTGAGAATTCTACCACTGAGCTACTTCTGCCCTTAGTATAGCTGCAGGTAGGCCTAGACTATTAAATGATACCTGGTATCGTGTAGTGGTTACATGTTGGGCTGCTAACTGCAGGGTTAGCAGTTCGAAACTACCAGCCACTCCAAGGGAGAAAGAAGAGGCTTTCTACTCCCATAAAGAGTTACAGCCTCAGATACTTACACAGCTCTACCCTGTCTTATAGGATCGCTGAGAGTTGGCAGTGACTTTTGGGTTTTGTTTTTTTAAGTTAACCCAAAAGTAGGTTTTTACCTGACCAGGGAGATAGCTAAATTGGCCAGTGTTTGGTTCCATGAGCTGCTTTCTGAAGTGGAAGGTAATGATTTCCCTGTCCGGAGCTAGGTGACTCTTCGGGCCTCAGCCCTCTAGGAAGATGAAGTGACTGGTTAAAGCTGGAGCAAGTGTCTAGCTTTTCATTCCTGGCCTGTTGCCTTTTCCAGCACACTGGCTGGCTCGTCCAGCCAACGGCGACGTGCTGTGTAAACACCTGTACTTTTGGAGACGGCAGCTGGCCCAGGATGGGCGTGTGTAGAGAAGGGGGTTGAAAACAGCAAGCAAGAAGAAAGGAGGGCCTGAACAGTGAGGACGGGAGCTAGAAGGGGGAGAGGGCTGGGACCGGGGACCAGAGCCCAGCTCCATAGCAAATCAAGGGTAGAAACGGGTGGAAGGGACAGAGGCAGCTCGAAGTGTGAGGGACACAATGAAGATCAATGGAGGCAGGAGGGAGAAAATGTGTCAGGAGAGGCTGGTAAGGGTCGGAGGCGGTGTGGACAGAAAGTGGGGGAGCTGGTAGCATTGGGAAGTGCAAGGGGAGTTAGGACTTGGAACGAAAGAGAGGGTAAAGGGAGAGCAGATAGGCCCGGAAGGTTTGAGAACACACAGTGGAGGCTAAGCAATGAGCTACAGATTGTGCCAGATTGGATGTCAACTTCAGAGGTCTTGTCCCACAGTAAGCCTGGATAAACTACTGTGGCAGCCAACAATGACATTATTGCAATAGTAGAAACGCACAGTGACTGTAGAAGTGGCTTTGTAAGTAAAATGAGCGATGTGATCATCTAGAAGAAGAAAAATAAACTTTTGTCTCTGACACGGATAATCTTTAGGCTTCCTACTCCCAGGGTCTCTCTCTCCACAGAGCTGGTTGGATTTATCTGTCTACATTGCCAGTCGCCAGTGTCACTGATAGGACTGCAGAAAAGAGGACCAGGTAGCCAATACTTTGTAGCACTTTTTCCGGGCAAGGTGGAAGAATTGGAGAGAGACAGCAAAATAATCTAAATGACTCTGGACCTACCCTTTAGGATGAAACTCACTTAAAAAAATTATGCTCCTGCTGATAATTTACATAATATTAAAGAATAGGTGGATAAATGCTTGGTTCCTGTCTGTGTCTCTGGGAGCTTGTGGCATTTGCCTGGTGAGTCTAGGACTTTGTTCTTCCTGCCACCAAGGTTGGGGCCATCTCCCTTCCCCTTAAAACCAGCTGATATCCCCCTGATAAAATGATCTTAAAATAAATTAAACACTGCTGCCTAAAAAAAAAAAAAAAACCACAAAAAACCCAGCTGATATCAAGATATCATTTGATATCATGATAGGTTTTCTGTTGTGCATAAATCTTCCCTTGAAGACCAGTATACTTTAAATGTCTTTGGTTGGTATCAGATATTCTCAGCTCCAACAACCCTATGTTAGATATGTCAGTGATCAAGAAAGACTTTAGACAAAAAGAAGAGCATTGAGAGCAAAGTTTAGAAAAAGATTTTTACAAATCCTTCATTGTAGATTCACATGTAGCTGTAAGAAATAACATAAAATGAACCCTGGTACTCTTTACCCAGTTTCCCCCAAATCTAGCATTTCTCAAACCACACTGCAGTAGCACAGCCAGAAGACTGACATTGATGTAGTCAGGAAGTAGCATGCAGTGGGTCATATTGGGTGAGTCGTGGTAGTTTGTGATTGGCATTGGTCTGTTGCATTTAGGTTGTCACATTTCTTTTGTTATTTATTTATTTTTTGGTAGAGTGGTTTGTATTATCCCTTATTGATCTTTTGGTGTCTGCAAAGTCCGTTTTGTTGTCCCGTTTCATCCCTGATGTGGGTTCCTTTTATCTTGCCTTTTTTCTTTGTCCATTTCACTGAAGTTTTTCAATTTCATTGCTCTTTTTAAAAAAGGCAACTTTTCGTTTCATGGACCTTCCTCTGTTGCATTTTTTGTTTCCGTTCTTATTTTTGCTTGCTTTGGGTTTACTTTGTTTTTCTAGGCACTTGGGGTGAGTTGAGACCCCAGATTATTGGTTCCAGCAATTTTAGAACATTTACTTCGTTCTTGTACTCACTGCCGTCAGCTCCCTACTTTCCCCCAACCTCTCCTGCCACACCTCCTAAGAAAACATCAATTCAGTCACTGTCTCTCTAACTCTGCCCATCCTGGATTTCATACACAAAGAACAGACAAACAGTGAAACAAGCAGGAAAACTCAGTGCACTCTGTAGGGTAGTGAGGCTGTCCCATCCCTAGTCTGTCGTCAGCAGGCTTTCACTGAAGGCTTAATCCATGTGTGACCCCATCCATAGCCTTCCATACACTGGGCTCAACGTTTAACCTCTGATACCATTCCCACCTTTGGATTTGGATCGTAACATTCACAACCCTTGGATCGCCCAGGCTGGTGTGCTTCTTCCATATGGGCCCAGTTGATGTCTCACTTAGATGCTTGCTTGTTTGAAGACAAGCCTTTAAGACTCCAGATGCTATTTTTTTCTAATAGCTGTGCATCATCTAGTTTCTTCACACTTTACTGTGTAGCACCCATAACTTCAGTGACCTCTTTATGAGGGTGAGTATCAGGCAAGGCCATGTCATAAGAACTATTTGTTCTCAGATTTGGGCTAGAATTAAGTGTGAGCCCCAAATTCATTCTTATATCTACAATGTATATGTGTCACTTTAGAAACATCTTATCATTTTATGTTAGAGAACATTATCAGTTATCCTCCTGAGGCATAAAGTAGTTGTATTGATAGTGTTGTGAACGTAGCTATTGGTGTAGAATTTAAAACACTATTTTGAAAAGGACATTGTACAAGTGTAGGCTGGCAACAAACCACAGTATATGACTTGTTGACTTGAACAGATTAAACTCTTAAGTGACTGGACACTGTTTCACAAACAACCCCTCCCCCTTTGAGGCGTTCTTTTCAACCCATGATCTAGAATTGTGTTGTCCAGTTTCTAGATGTTTAGGTCTTTTCCTAGAAATCTTATGTTATTGATTCCTATTTTGGTTCCACTGTGGTCAGAGAATCCATTCTATATGATTTGGATTCTTTTAAATTTGTGGGTTTTACCGTTTGTTGTTGTTGTTTATGACTCATTATATTGTCTATAAAATAGCAGTGCGTTCTAGGTGGTTTGCAAATCCAGATGTATTTGCATGTTAAAAGCGAGTGGTTGAAGATATGTGGAGTATCATCCACCTGTAAGGGTTCTTTCTATTCAAATAATAATTTTGAAGACAGTTTCTGTTTAATAATTGCTTTGATAAAAAGAAGTGAAAAAGCTTGCTTTCAAGTGACTTAGACATTGACTGTATAAGAATTGTAAAGTGGACGGGACAAAGGGAAGCGGAGCTGGAGCTGTGGGCGCTCGGTTGGCCCGCCGTGTCTCAGATTCATTCTTAAGGAACTGAGAACTTAAGTCTTCCAAAATGTCAAAAAGACCATCTTATGCCCCACCTCCCACCCCAGCTCCTGCAACACAAATGCCCAGCACACCAGGGTTTGTGGGATATAATCCATACAGTCATCTCGCCTACAACTACAGGCTGGGAGGGAACCCGGGCACCAACAGCCGGGTCACGGCATCCTCTGGCATTACGATTCCAAAACCCCGCAAGCCACCAGATAAGCCGCTGATGCCCTACATGAGGTACAGCAGAAAGGTCTGGAACCAAGTTAAGGTTTCCAACCCTGACCTAAAGTTGTGGGAGATCGGCAGGATTATTGGTGGCATGTGGTGAGAGCTCACTGATGAAGGAAATCAAGAATATTTAAAGGAGTACGAGGCAGAAAAGATGGAGTACAATGAATCTGTGAGGACCTACCATAACTCCCCCGCGGACCTGGCGAACATCAATGCCAAGAGCCGTGCAGAAGCCGCTCTAGAGGAGGAGAGCCGACAGAGACAGTCTCGCATGGAGAAAGGAGAGCCTTACATGAGCATTCAGCCTACGAAGACCCCGATGATGATGATGATGGCTTTTCAATGAAGCATACAGCCACCGCCCGTTTCCAGAGAAACCACCGCCTCATCAGTGAAATCCTTAGTGAGAGCGTGGGGCCAGACGTCCGGTCAGCTGTCACAGCAGCTGGAATGCAGGTCCTCAGACGACAGGTCCAGCCCTTGATGGCTCATCAGCGAAAGCTTGAAGCTGAACTTCTTCAAATCGAGGAGCGGCACCTGGAAGAGAAGAGGAAGTTTCTGGAAAGCACAGACTCGTTTAACAGTGAGCTGAAAAGGCTGTGCGCCTTGAAGGTAGAAGAGGACTTGGAAAGAATTGCAGCCGAGATTGCGCAGGCAGAGGAGCAGGCCCGCAGAGGCAGGAGGGAGGGAGAAAGAGGCCGCAGAGCGGGCGGAGCGCAGCCAGAGCAGC
>NW_022103905.1:15526373-15532730 GCF_000313985.2 Echinops telfairi
GGTTTGTGCATTGATTTTCTTCTTACCAATATCATACCACCAAAGACTTTGAGACCATTTAGCACCATGGGCCTAATGGTAGGGTCACCCTTCTCAAGTGGATGTGAAGATAGAGCTATTCTTTGGGTTGGGTTCCTGTCCTCAGCTGCTGAAAACCTTTTTTTTGGGGGGGGGTAGCTTAGTTGAGAAAATGCCCGCCTCTTCCAGAGAATCTCCTTCGATGCTGCAGAATCTCCTGCTGCAAATGCCTTCTCGGGACTCACTTGGTGCTCACCAGAGCCGTAGCTTTAAACATTTCCTCAAAGTCCCCTCTGCAGGTTACTTCTGCAAAGAGTAGCTTCTGGAAATTGTCACCATGCTTGAGTGGATGTATTTGTTCACTCACCTTTTTTACTTTTAATCAAAATCTCAGATACCAAGAGTTGTGGTAAGGAGTCGATTGTAGTCTGACTGTACTTGGATGGGACTGATCCAGAAGTGGCGGCTGTGTCCATATGTAGAGTAGTGACTAGATACAAAACAATGAACACAGCACATAGATAGACATAGACTTTGTTATAAGTAATATTGAGTATGTTCCGGTAAATGTATCCTTATTGTAAAAAAATACTACTTTTTTTAAACCAAGTTTTCCAAAGACAAAGTAGATCTCAAACCTAAAGGAATGGGATATTCTTGTAACAGAGTCCGTAACTTCAAAATGATTAGCCCACTCCTGAAGGAAAAACGGCTGGGATTTAAGTTGGTCCACTTAAAATTGTTTTATAATCAAAACATACAAAACCTCAAGGGTCAGGATTCCAGAGATCAGAGCTACCTTTTTGATAAACTCGTAGTTAAAGTCTTGGAGACTAGGAGCAAGATCGTTTCTCACATGTATGCTTCACAAAAACTAGGTTAGATTTTTACTCAATATTGGTGTATCTATTAGTATATGTTTCTTAAAAGGTCCAACTGTGGTAATAAAAAAAAAGAATTATAAAGTAGAAAAAGCAAATAATACTTTTTGAAACATTCCTTTGGCCTAAAATATTTGGCCTAAAATGTTTTAGGTGACCTCTACCCTAGATTCCCATAGTCTGTAATGGAAGTGGCCCTTGATGATGACTGAATTGGGGCTTAGCATCTGCCATATCTTCTGATGCCAGAGTCTGACTTTTCTAATAGTAGAAACTACCTACCAGATAAGCCAAGGGATCTGCCAAGGTAAGTCAGCATACCAAGCCAGAGTCAGGTGCACCAAGAATCCCGCAGTTCATGTGCACCTGAGCCAGGGAATTGGAATCGGAGGTCAGCGTGTGTCAGACCAGGGCCCAGGCTGACTCAGACGAGGCAAGAGGGGTGGGCTGGTTGAATCAGTTGTTTTCCTGGTACTCCCCGGTAGGGTTAGGCTCAGCTGTGCTGAAATCTGAAAATTCATCTCCTGAGGAGAGACGCTTGTAGGTCTGGCGAAGGCTCTTGGCCCAGGTCAAGCTTTGCCTCCCTCCTTGCCCCCCTATACTAGGTAACCTGGAGAAAAGAGTGTAGGGTCCTGTGATATTGTGTCTTTCTGTGTGGGAATGGGAAGGGTCACAGAGCCAAGGAGAAGGGAAGAGAGGGAAAGGGAAAGGGGGTGAATGGTGGTGAGGAAAGAGTGAGAATGTAAGATTGGAATGCAAGATAGGCACTGGTCATTTCTAAAAGAAGTAAGCTATTCTTTGGTTGTTTCTGCACCATCCTAGCCATTTCCCTGAGGCCCCCTTGATCGGTGGGAATGAGTGAGAACAGGTGGTCAAGAATGCCTTTCCCATGTTCCCAAGTCACCGTATGGCTATTGGCGGTTTGGAGGAACCCAGAGCAGGTACCGGTCTTGGCAGAGTGGTGAGCAGAAGGACTCTTGTTTTGTCCGCAGTGGGCCGGACTGCGTTGAATTTGAGGGACTGTGAGACATCCCAGGAGAGGTGTCTGGCACAAGGCAGAGGCAGCGCGGAGCTATGGACATTGCTTGTCCACCAGAAGCTCTTAGAAGAGAGGCAGGCTGTCTGAATTCTGCACCAGTTTCCTGTTCCTGATGAGAGGGGATGTTCTAGAACTTCCTACAACTTTCACAGCCGTGTCCCCTTGGGTCCACTCCCCTTGTTTGAGGCGTTGTAGAAACAATTCACTTCTCGAGCACTATTTCTCCAACCCAGTTCAACCTTTCTGCTGCAAACCAGGCCTTGAATAGAGGACAGCATTCTATCTCTTGAGGTAGCTTTGAACCACCCACCTTGCAGTTCCACTCTTAGACTGGCATACCTCATTAAAATCCATTTTTGTTTCACAAGTGTTCTTAGGAATTCCAAGGACTTAGAATTCTCTGACACTTAG
Organism: Echinops telfairi; assembly: GCF_000313985.2. NCBI lineage: Eukaryota > Metazoa > Chordata > Mammalia > Afrosoricida > Tenrecidae > Echinops > Echinops telfairi. Next base: position 15,528,723 of record NW_022103905.1, read on the forward strand.
AATAATGTGTCATTAGTTGTTGCTAAATAATAGTTGTTGCTAAATAAAAAATCCATTTGGGTTTTTTCTTTTGTCCAGGATATTACAAAGTTCTCAAGATGGCCTGAGTTGTGGTAGGTATTATATGGGACTGAGTGATTAGAATTGTGATTAGGCCCTGGCTTTGTACGTTGAAAAGTTTGCCTTTGCTCACTTTTTGTGTGTGGTGGTTTTGGTATCATCTAGTCAGTTCCGACTGATAGCCCTACAAACGCGGCACCGTCCTCCTCATAATTAGTGCCATTGTGACAGCCGCTGTGTCAACCCATCTCCTGGAAGGTCTTCCTCTCTTTCAGTGACTTTCCACTTTACCTGCTTTTTTACTGTTCGCTCTAGAAGTAAAAGTCTTGTGTTCTGCCCAGATCAAGTAAGGTTAGGTACAAGTTGAAATGCTGTCAAACCAAAAACCAAGCAGAAACTCTGTTACCATGAGTCATTTCTAATTCAGAGACCCTATAGGGTTAGAACTGCCCCATAGGGTAAATCTTCACATCTTTCTCCCCCAGAGCAGCTGGTGGGTTAGTAAAGTCACCAACCTTTTGGTTAGCAGATGAGTGCTTAGCTGGGCTACCAGCACTCGCCCAGCTGCTGCCAGGCTGGGCTGGGGGAACCAGAAGGTGTTACATAGCTGTCCACCGAAAAATGTCTCCAGTTTCCTGCAGTCTCTGGATGTAGTTTCCAAGTGTGGAAATTCTTTGTCAAGGAAAACCATTTTTATTAAATCCTCCAGTAATCAGGAAATAGCCTTTTTCTCCTGGGGCCATTAGAGTTTGCTTTTCTTCCTCACAATTGCAGTTGAAGAATGAGTTTGAGGCTGTGGCAGGCTGCAGGGCCCCAGGAGGCTGATAAGGCCACAGGTTCCTGGTGTAAGGGCTCTAAGTCAGCCCCGCCAGATTCACGACCCGCCTCTCCCCAGTGACGGGGGAGACTGGCAGGCGGGGCTGCTGCCTTCTCTTTGTGTTTCTGCTCTCCAGCGCTGTGTCTGTCCCAGATTTCATGTGAACAGGATTGAGTTCCTGGAAATCATGATTCTAAGAGGCACTGATTTGATGAGAAGGGATTAAACACAAAGTTCTTTGAACATATCGGTGCCCACTTGGCAGTTGTTCTCTTGTCACAAAGACGTACGTAATCTCTGTTAAACCCTCTGGTGCAGTGGCTGTACACTGCTAACCGGAAGGTTGGCAGTTCAGACCTACCCCGGTGACTCTGTGGAAGAAAGTCTTGACACTGTTCCTGCAAGCATTCCAGGCTGTAAAACCCCATGGCACAGTTTTTCACGTCCCTATCTCTTCACGATGTCCTATGAGCCAGCTTGACAGCATCTACAACAGCAACTTCACACACCCAACATTGTTTGAAAGTCTATGAAGGATGCAGAAGGCATCACAGGGAAGGCGGTTTATCTTGGGAGCATTTGTAATAAAGACAACATTGGCAATTACCTAAATATCCCAAAATAAAAATTGTTGTACATCTGTACAGTGAAATACCACATAGCTGCTTACAATTAGGCTTTTAAAAGTTTTTTGACATTTGGGGCTGTGTTTTAGGCTAAGTTCTCTGGCCAAGTTGACATAAAACCTTAACCATCACAGAAGGAAAGGCTCATGACCTAGCACTAAGTGAGAATAAGCAGAGCCAGTAGAGCTGTTGACGCAGCCTGATTTGATAACATGGGTGATACTCTGTGGTGGGTGTTCGTTACCTCCCAGCATGGTCCGCCCTTGTTCTCGCAGTCAGAGGCCACTTTCCATGTGGCAGTCCCCCACTGTCTTTGGGAGGTCCTATCCCTGATCGTGCTGGTAGGGCCTGTGACCTTGATCTGAGCCACTGACCGTATTCCATCTCTCCATCACAGGGATTGGTTCAGGGGTGGCACATGACCTAAATAGGTCCCATTAGAGTTTATCTCACACTTCATGAAGTCGACTGGAGCTAAAGCTCCTCTCTTGTGGATCCGTGCAGCCCTGTAACTAATTCTGGCCATTGGGATGTCAGAGAGAGTGTTAGGTGGGATTTGAAGGCAAGGTCTTTTAGACGGAGGGACTCCTTTACTAGTAGTTCACTTCTCGTTCTGGCCATTGCCCTAGATTGAGACAGCCCTAGCTGGGGCTCCAGAACTGTCTCGAGAGTGGCGAAAGAGAAGAATGGCCTTTCATCAAGTCCAGGCTTCCCACTTCTTGATTCTTTTTTATTTGAGAGGCCAACCTTCGCTTTTTACAGCTGTTTTGTATCTGTTACTTACGTACGAACAAACTTTGGAGGCCTTTGTTAGGGAGCGTGGAGAAACTAGAGAGTGACCGGCACAGGCTGGAGTGAGTAGAGTGACTCCAGCCACCTGGGTCTGCGTGGCAGGCGGCTAGGCCTTTGTATGGATGGCTTCAGCACAGTGGAGTCAAATGTTCCTCGCAATCTTGAAGGGTCATGACTGTGTGACAGTTTGTAATTTTGCCGAGGTATGAATCAGAATCACCTGCGTTGTGAGGTCGATGGCCCAGTGGAAAATTGATTTGAAAAAAGCCATCACTGTTTATAAGAATTTCTGTGAATGAATCTGTAGATATCAATTGTAGTGACAATTAAATGTAACCTTTATTTTGGATGAATTAAATGAAGCATCTCTTTCTAACAACAAAGTATTGCACAATTATTACTAGAACATTTGTGGAGTCCTTGAATTTCATTTTAAGAATAAGAAACTCACACCCACAACAGAAACATGGGTAAAGGGAGACAGCGGACAGTGTCAGATATGAAAATAACAATAATGTATCATTTTCAGGGGTCCATAAGGATGGGGGAGGGAGGGAAAAAAAGAGGAGCTAATACCAAGGGCTCAAGTAGAAAGAAAATGCTTTGAAAATGATGATGGCAAAATACATACAAATGTGTCTGACACAGTTTGTGTATGGATTGCTCTAAGAGCTGTAGGAGCCCCCAGTAAAGAAAGAAAGGAAAGAGACTCCTGATCACATGTAAGTCGCTCATGAACTGCTGAAAGCTCTGATCATCTTGTGGAGCCTGTGCATAGACCAAGTGTAGTCATTTGGACAGTCCAGGGAACGCTGCATGGCTTTAAGTCAGGAAAGGTGTGTGTCCTTCCATGCTCTCTTCTTCATGAACTAGCTATCGTTTCCAGACTCCCCATGCTAGTCGTGACCTGCAAGACACTAGGGTTGAGCTAATGTGGGGGCTGCACATTACCTAGTCAGGGTTCCAGGGTATATCTGTGTTCCCATTGTGGTGGGTGCAATTGAGTTTATAGCTGGCTAAAGGTCCTACTGAGTCATGAATCTTCCATTCTATACTCAGTCCCCTAAAAATGGAAAGAGAAGGAAACACAAGATATTTCACTTGCAGGATTTCTCCACCATTGGAAAGTGGGGCGTTCCTTTAAAACTTCCCGTAAGCAGAAATGATGTAAAGCACAGAAGTAATTACCATTAATAATTTATAGGAGAACATGTTTTGAATGTTTCCAGACCCCCAAAATAACTTACCAAATTAGATCAAATATCACGTAAACCCTAAAGAACACTGACATGTTGTGTTCACTCGTCAGTTGGCAGAGTTGAATGCCAGGGTGGCTGGGTGCTGAGCTACACCGAGTGTAGTTTCCAGAGTAAGAGCTTGGCGGTGCCCTCGCTGGCTGAGGTACGAGCTCTCCCTTCCCTGACTCGCTGTCAAACACCAGATGCCACTGTCTGTCAAGGAAAGTGGGTACTAATGTAGGCCTTTTGTAGAAGCAAAGTGGTGCAAAGGTGAACCCCTGAAAATCATGGATACCTGGTTCTCTTTTCATTGAGTTAAATCAGGCCTGTCATGGCCCCTTGTTTCTGCCTATTAAGATCATTTTGACCTTGGGTCTGTCATTCAGGACTTGGCCTTCCTTTGCTGGCTCCCTGTCAGCGGCATACTCGATATGTGTGCTTTCTGTGTCATGATGTTTATGGAAAACAGAGTCCT
>NW_022103905.1:15533092-15534429 GCF_000313985.2 Echinops telfairi
AAAAAAAACGAAGAGAAATGGAGTTTTGTGACTAAGCGGAGCGTTCCTGGATTGCAGGGATCATCCTTTGTCCTCTGCTCATACTTTGACCTTTGATATTTTCAAAAGAAACCTTGCCACCATCCATTTTACTGCAAATGTAGCAACATGAGCTTGTTAGTGAAACATAACTTCTGGTCGAACACACTTACTTTCCTTGGTGGTTTATACGGGATGTCAGAAAAGAACTCAGTCCCCCAAGGACTCCTACCACAAAGGGACTTACTTTGCCCTTTTATGCCACGAGGACAGATTTACTCTGACTCCTCCGTGCGGAAGAAGATTTAGAAATAGAATGCCGGTACCTGAGGGACTGTTGACGTCATGGGGGCAGTGACTTGCTGACCTGTGAACACGAGTCACATGACTGGTGTGTCCAGAGCATAGCACCCCCCTCCGTTTTCTGCCCCCATGCTAAGAAATAAACGTGGGTATATTTTCAAAATAGGTCATAAGAAGGTTTACGTGCCCTGAGGAAAATGGCATGTGTGTTTTCTTTATGAAGAATGAACCTGATGAAGTTGATCGGCTTCCTTTTTCACCGGCTTCCTTTTTCACCGTGGCTGCCAGGAGTCTCAGAGCCCAATTTTGATTTTGCCTTTGAGTTCTTTAGATGGCCTGCCTGGGCTCAATTCTGTCCCCTTTGCTCCTCAAATTCTTCCTTACACCCATCACAACTTTGGCTCTATTTAAATATATAATGCTCATGATCTTTTAAAATACATATATAATGCTCATGATATATTTCTTTAAAATCTTATGCACGTTAATGAGTAGCCTTAGATTGATCCTGGGAGAAATGTCAGCGTATAAACAAAATTGCCAGAGCGCTTGCTCCTGGACGTTTCCCTCCCAATCAGCCCCTGGCTACCTCTATTCTTGAAACCATACCATGAGGTAGGATTTGAGTGTAATTTTGAATTGCGTGTGATTCTTCTGAGGAAGTAGATTGAGTTGGCCTCTGTTACCAGGGTAGCTGGGTGAGTCAGGTTCGCCAACATTCTTCCTTATTGCTAGTTTTCCCTGGATCCACCTTCATCAGGCTGATGCATCGAAGGCTTTACTTAACAAATAAAGTGCATTCCCACAAATTATTCACTGGAATGGGTGGTTTCAAAGTATAAAGGCCTATAAATTAAGATCTTGGGGGAAATTGGTAGGGTGGGTAAGTGAGGGAATGGGCCAATTCAGTACCTTTTGAATCCTACTTGTCGTAAAAGACGTTTAGAACACTTCTATTGATGTAACCACGTTGTCAACTTTACATTGTTCGCTAAAGTAGAAAGTAACAAACCCTC
>NW_022103905.1:15534529-15557807 GCF_000313985.2 Echinops telfairi
TGCGGAAGAAGATTTAGAAATAGAATGCCGGTACCTGAGGGACTGTTGACGTCATGGGGGCAGTGACTTGCTGACCTGTGAACACTGAGTTCACAGAGACTAAGATAGCAAAGGGGCCTGCACATAGTGAATGATTGTAAACTATTTGTTCATTCGTTTATTAAGCCAGTCAGCAAACACGGGGAGGGCCCCCTGGTTAGGCTCATCTAAAGGTGAGTGAGAGACCTGTAGCGTATTAGAAGAGAGAGGAGAGTGAATTAACGGGTGTAGTGTGCACGCGATAGAAGGGTGTGGGGGCCGTGCCGTGCAGAAAGCCTGGTGACTCAGGAAGACATAGTAGAGGAGGTCCCACACTGGGCAGTACAGGGTTTTATCAGGTAGGTATTTTACCAAAAATAATAGTGGTCACGTTTAATTTGGACCATTGAAAAAAATCTATCATTTAACTTTGTCGTCGGTTGGATAAAAATTTACACAACAAATTGGTCTCGGACTCAGCCGTTCATGCACATTTTGTTTTGTAACACTGGTGGTCATCCTTCAATGTTGTAGCACTCAGGCCACTTCCTCCCTAGGCCCCAGCTTTCATTCGATTTAGGATAGGTTTAGATTTACAGAAAAATTGCAGAGTTCGTACAGGAGTTCCCATATGGCACAGACCCAATTTCTTTTATTAGCTCCCTATATTAATAAGGAGCCCTGGTGGCATAGTGGGTTGCGTATTGAGCTGCTATGAGCAAGTTCATTGGTTCAAACCCACCAGTTGCTCCGTGGGAGAACGACAAGGCTATCTGCTCCTACAGACATGTAAAGGCTCAGAGGCCCAAAGAGGCAGGTCTACCCTGTTCTACAGGGTCGGTGTGAGTCAGAATCAACCTGATGGTAGTGGGATTTTGGGGGGTGATACCAGCCAATCCTGGGGAATTGATCATGAGGAAGACATAAGTAACAGGCAAATTCTAAACTGTTACTCCTGTAAAAATCTGTATTCTTGGAAGTCCTATATAGTGTCACTCTGTGTTGAAATCAAAACAATGGTAGTGGGTTTGGTTTTGGGGGGGGTATGGTGGGGGGGAGTACAATGGCATTATTTGAATATGGAAGGAGACTGGTGGCCCCGTGCTTAATCATTCGTTAGCTAGCCCAAAAGGTGATGATGCAAACTCCCCAACCAGTTGCTGCAGGGGAAAAAGATGAGACCATCTACTTCTGTAAAGGTTCCGGTCTGGGAAAACCTGTGGGGCAGTTCTAGTCCATCCTGTAGGGTCAGCGTGAGTCAGGGTGTGAGTCTTGGTGGCGTAATTGGCGAAGCATTTGGTCACTAGCTGAAAAACTGATGGGAAGAAAAGACCTATGGAACTACGGTTCCTGTGAAGATCACAGCCCAGGACAGTTCTGCTCTGCCCTCTAGGGGCACTCTGAGTCAGAGTGGACTGGCGGGGCTGTCGCGACATATTAGTGGGGCTAAGTTTGCCACCATTACGTCCAGCAATGTCCCAGGTGGGTATTAGCTTCTTTTCTCCTCTGGCAGGGGCCTTTCTTATACTACATCTTATGTTCTCATTCTTCCCTGGTTCTTGCCATGTTTAATGGAATGTGAAAAACTCTGAAGACCTTCTTTTTCTTCAAAAATTTGGCTTTCAAGACTGTTGTCTTCCCAGGTCTCTAAGATCCTACTTTGGATGTCCAAACAGAACATGGATATCTTGCTCTTTGCATCCTCGGGGCAGTAATCCCCATGACTACTCCCATCTCCACAGGCAGAAGGATACCTCTGGCTGAATAAAGAGGTGATTGAGTAAATGAAGTGCTAACCAGCAAAGCTTATTACAATATATGAAAACTATTCCCACTTCATGTGCACAAGCAAATATGCTATTAAATTTTAGGAATATATGAAGTGCTGTTTCATGGATTCAATGAGATTGTAAATTCCTTGCATTCTATATTCTTTCCATCTGCTGTGGGGGTAAAAGGCATGTGCTATAGCAAACATTTATCCGAGCTGTATTGTACATGTGATACTGTTCCAGGCCCGATAGTTATGGAGGTAAATGAGATGAGTTAGATCCTCAAGAGATGCCAGCCTCTCCTCTAAATATGTGTATAGGTAAGGGATGAAGTCATGCCACGGCGGTGCCCCACAGAACTCAGAAGAATGAGACACACAATAGCCACTGAGGGAGATATGTGAAAACACTGATTGATTGGGGATATAAGCTTGAAAATCCACTTAAAACCCAATTTTCCCCAAAACCCCCATGGCAAGGAAATGTAGGCTCCAAAGCCATCATTTTTATGAGCCTATGCTTTTGCCGTTTACAATTTTACATTTATAGGCTCATCTAGTGACTTAGTGTTTTAAAGATGTAGCCATCAAATGAGTCTTTGTAATGGGGTCGTGTGGGAGGGAAAGGCGGGAGGGAGAAGGGTCTGTGTTCTCAGTTGGCAGCCAAGAAGCTTGTTTTGTCTTTGCTTTTTCATGTGATGCAGCAGTGGGTCCTCTCCTCTCGATTCATGTCCAGTTCTCGTCTGTGGTTTGTTGGAATCCAGGGCCTGAAAGATTCCACTGTGGCACCCATTTCCTTTTCTTTGTCGTCGCCCCCCCCCCGACTTTAACACTCTTCTGCTTGGGTACTCATACTTGCACAGGTAGGCCATTAGAAGTACACATAGAAATTTTGAAAGCAGTAAGAGGAATAGACTTTATTTTGGGAAAGGACCCAATCCCATGAACTTTCTGTTCTTTCTCTTTGGGGCTAAATGGCCTGATTCTTAGTTTTAGACTAACGGCAAATTGGTGTGTGTTATATTTTCCATCCCAGAACAACTGGATTAGGGCTTTCTATTCATTCCGGAAGCCCAGCCACTTGTGGTAGTGCTCCGTGCTCACTGATGTTCCAGCCACAGAGATCGGCCAAGGGTGTTCCCTGGAAACTCGAGTGTCTAGGCATGAGCTCAAACTCTGGCCTGTTTACCCTCCCTTTCAATATCTCCATGTGCTTCTCGTATAATCCTAACTGCCAAGCCAGAAGGTAATGCCTGCTCCTTTCTGGATGAAGCTGCCTTCTCTGAGGTGCTTCTATCACAGGCTCTGCGAAGATGGTTGTCATCAGAGCCATTAGAAACTCCTTGAACTCAGTCTTCTCCGTCTCCTCGTAGGAGCTCTGTGAGTGTAGGCTCAGTGCACACACCTTGGTTATACCTCTGTTTTTGTAAACCACTCAAGTTTCCTGCCGTTCCTACGGGAAGTTTATCTTATGAAGTCATTGAGAGTGTGCGTGTATACCCCAGGAACCAGCTGTCAGCAGCTTATTTGCATCATCTCATTAATATCCTTCTTGCTTTCTCAGTCAGGTCATTCATAACCAGGCCTTCTAGTTTTGTGTTGGATTGTAAAGAATCTGAAACCTTTACTAGTCAAGGACCTCAAGGATGCCCTGCCCTGTCTTGATAGAGGCCTTCCTTTCATGTCAAGAGTTCCTCGTGCCTGTGCTTGTTTCCACCAACCCAGCTGTTGGCTTGTTGTGCGCCCGGTGTTGGTTTCCTTGATGCCACAATGCTGGAAGCTATGCCACCAGGATTTCAAATTCCGGCCGGGTCACTGATGGTTGTGGACAGGTTTTAGCAGAGCTTAACAGAATAAGACGACTAGGCAAAAAGCAGAGCTTAACAGAATAAGACGACTTCCAAAAAATCAGCCAAGGAAAACCCTAAGGCTCACAGTAGAATAGTATCTGAGGCCATATTGGACGGTGAGCTTACTGATTGGAAGGTGCTTGAAGTACACAGTGGCTGTGACAGCGCACCCTAGCACAGTAACGATTGACTGTGAGGGTGGTATGGGACTGAACCAGCTTTGATTCATACTGTCACCATGAGTCCAGGTGACTCAAAGACAAACAAACAAAGAAAATAAAAACCAATTACCTGCCCCCCTTTTTTTTTTTTTTTTTAAAGATCAAGCTTCTTGTAAAATCCGAACTTCTGGTTTTATAGTTTTATATGGGTGGTGATTCTCAGTTCTATCTTTAATGTTGTCCTTTTGACCTCGGAGCACCACCAAAGAGATAAAGAGAGGACTGTGCAGAATGTCAGCCCCAGGGCTGCCCAGTCTGTCTGAGAAAGCACAAAGCTTTAGCCACCTTACTATTTTGGGTTCTGTGTATCAAGCACTGATTAACATTTTGTAAACATCCAGAAAAGGCTTTAAGTGAATTCACACTGTTGCAGGAGTTGTTTAATATGATTTGAATTATGACCAGGAGTCTTTTCCCTGGTCGAGATCGACTTTAATGAAGCACTACTGTCCCGGTTCCATTGCAGCTTTAGGTAATGCTGTACGAAGAAGGGAGTTGAAGAAGACTCTACTTTCATAGAAAAGCATAACTTTGAAAGCACATACAGCAACTAATGGAGAAGAAAAAGGAAAGCACAGTCCCAGAAGGCTAAGAATGTGTTAGCAATCCAGAACAGTGTTGTTGGAACAGCAAACCTGGCAGCCAGGGCCGACCGTGGATGGAGCCTCACAAACTCCAGGCAGTAGAGAGAAGATAAAGGCGTGAAAGACAGGCGGGAAGGGGGTGGTAGGGTGGTGGGTGGTGTGTGTGTGTGTGTGTGTGTGTGTGTGTGTGTGTGTTTTCAGGGAAAATGCTCGCTCAGATGTTCTAAAGACCATGCACCCCTGGATGTGCTCAGAAAGGCAATTCATGTCCAAAAACATAGCAACAAAACCCAAACAACTGCCTGTTTCCTTCTTCATAGGTCCCTGAAACCAAAAGTGGTTATTTCCCAGGAAATCATTATAATTATCGACAATCTACTAGCTGATGGAGACTTTGTGTTCACCCCGTTATTTGGGCCTGTTGTCAGCCTTCCCCTCCATACCAACTCTGTTTTGTCTTAACATTATCAACGCCCTCGAGGAGGAGCGGGGGTCCTGGCCTTCTAGCAGATAGTGGGTGTGATAGGACCGATTATTGAGCATAGAAGCCCATGCCCTGGAGTTGGGCTTGTTATTGCGGTTCTCAGGTGTATCAAGTAAGTTCTGACTCACAGAGGTCCTGTGTCCTACAGAACGAAACACGGCCCGGTCCTGTGCCGTGCTCACAGTCATTCTGACGTTTGAGCCCGTTGTTGCAGCTTGTCGAGGGTGGCCCTCTTTTCTCGCTACCCCTCTGCTTAACCCAGCATGCTGCCCTTCTCCAGGGACTGCTATCTCCTGACACCTGTCCAAAGTATGTGAGTCAGTCTTGTCAGCCCTGTCTCTGGGTAGCATTCTGGTTGTACTTCTTTCAAGATAGATATGTTTGTTCTTTGGCAAACCATAGTACTTTTGATATTCATCGCCAGCACCACAATTCAAATGCACCCATCATTCTTCGGTCTTCCTTATTCAATGTCCAACTTTCATCTCATATCAGGTAATTGAAAATACCATGGTTTGAGTCAGGCACACCTTAGTCCTCAAAGTAACATGCTTACTTTTTTTACAATACCATTTTATTGGTCACTCTTACAGGTATTGTTACAATCCATAATTCAGTTAGAGCAAGCATAATTGTGCAGTTACTGCCACCATCATTTTCAGAACATGTTTTTCTTCTGGAACTCTTTGATAACAGTTCCGCTTTATCCCCTCCCTCCCCCACCCTCTGCCCCAGGAACCCTTATTCTTACAAATAGTTGTTATTATTTTGCCATATCTTACACCATACACTGTATCCGTTCCCCTACAATTCTGTTATTCATTCCCCCCAAGTGGGGTTATACAATCATTTTTTGCTATTGGTACCCCCCCACCCTTTCCTACACCCCCAGGAAATTGTTACTCCCATTACTATTTCTGACAGGTGTATCTATCTTAAAGTTCATGCATTGAACAATCTTCATTATACAAATGAATATTCGCAGGTCTAACAGGTTTAATCAGGTAAAACTGGGACCATAATAGTAAGGGGAGGAAATATTAAAGAATCAGAGGATAGTTATATGCTTCATCAGTGCTGTGCTGCACCCTGGATATATCGTCCCTCCGTATGGCCCTTCTGTGAAGGACTGTTCATCTATCTTACAGGTGGGCTTTGGGTCTCCACTTTGTCTACACGTGTTCACATCAATTTCATGAACTGTTTTTGGTCATTGAAATGTATCCAAGAGGAATAGCTGAGAGGTGAACGACAGGTAAACATAATAATGGGGCAGGAGAAAATACAGCTGAAAAAGTGGAAACAACTAGAAAGTGATAATCATATAGGTATAAATATAGATATGTATGTATGTAACTATATAAAGCTAGGTAGATTAGTTAATATATATGCAAACACAGTAAGGAAGCAGATGGACTTGGGCCTCTACTTAAATCTTACTTACCTCAGTACAAAAACAGTTTGTTCTAATAATGTGGCGATGTATGATACTCACTTTCCCAACATGACTGCTGAAGACAAAATGGGTACATAAGCAATTGTGGTGAAGAAAGCTGATGGTGCTGGCTATCAAAAGATGTAGTGTCTTGGTTCTTTAAGGTTTATAATTAAACAAGCCGCCATCTAGCAGGGAAGCGACAAAGCCCACAGGAAGAAGCACAGCAGCCGTGTGATCATGAGGTGTTGACGGGAACATGCTTGCTTTTTAATAGTTTTTAACGTTAGGTCTTGATTGAACTCATGCAGTGTGTCTTTTGATCTCTTGACTGCTGTTTCCATGAGCATTGATTGGGGATCCAAGCAAGACAAAATCCTTGACAACTTCAGTCTTTCCTCTGTCATGATGTTTGTTGGTCCATTTGTGAGGGCTTTGGTCTTCTTAATATTGAGTTGCGATCCACACTGAAGGCTGCAGTCCTTGGTCTTCATCAGCAAGTGCTTTGAGTCTCTGCATTTTCAGCAAGCAAGGCTGTCTCACCTGCTATCACAGGTTGTTAATAAGCCTTCCTCCATCCTGGTGCCATGCTCATCTTCATAGAAGCCAGCTCCTCTCCTGAGTTTCTCAGGCACAACCAGTTTGAGTCTTGGCTGTGTGGGTTGCGTCATGTCACTTAATTAGTCCAAGCCTCAGTTCAAAACCACCAGCTGTTCCACAGGAGCACGACAAGGCTTTCTACTCCTGCAGAGAGTTACAGTCTCGGAAACCTCCAGGGGCAGGTCTGCTCTGTCCTGCAGGTTCTCTAGGCGTTGTCATGGACTCGGTGACAGTGACTTTATATACAAATAATATATTATATGACGGGGGGAGTAACTGAGCCTGCCTCACAAGCTAGAGTGAGGGTGAAGTAAAGGGAGACATTCAGCGCTGTAGGTTCCACAATATCTAGCCGTGGGTGGTGGTGGTGGGGTAGGAGAGAGGCCAGTGAGGGACCCATGCTCTGTGGCCTCCATGGCCCCAGCTTCAGGAGGAGGAAGGGAGTTAGAGGTTCCTTTTGTGGCAACAGTGCCTGGCAGTCAGTGTATAGCACAGAGCACAAGGAGTCCCCATACACCTGCCCCCCCCACAATCCTGAAGGCGGTGGCCTTAGTGTGGCTATGGGAATTCACCTGTACATGCAGAACTAGCTACTGGGTTTTCTGCCGCAGGCCCAGAGAGCTTCTGGCTAAGCCCTGGGAGCCCCTGGTGCATCTGGTGATTTCAAACAATGGACACGAGTGGCGGTGGCATCAGTCCAACAGGAAAGAAAGCCTTCAGCAAGAGGCCTCTTTGTTAGCTTCTGAGCCAGAGTGCATGTGTGCCCTGGCCCTGGCCGTCGCCGGAACGGGTTGTTTGTTTTGTGGAACAAAGAACAGGCCTGGTTGCAATGGGGCACAGGGTTGGGGCGGGGAGGGAAGGGGCGTGTTTGGGTCCTGGTAGGGTTCCTCTTTATTAAGACAAACTCTAGAAGCATCTGGCACGTGCCACCGGCCAGTTTCAGATGGGAGGGGGAATACAGATGGACTCGCATGCTGAGGCTTAGATTCAGCCAAGTGGAAAGACCCAGATTGGAAAGGGCCCTAAGCCGGGCCAGGTCAGTTTATTGACAGGCGCTCTTAGAGCCCTTGGGCTCCCAGGTCAAGCTGGACAAGAAGGTGCTCCAAAGAGGTGTGCCATAGATTAGTCGATAATGTCTAGGGGCGGAGTTAAGTCCATCAAGTTTCCCTCCACCGCTGAAATTTGACAGTGTGACTGCACAAGTCATGTAACCTCGCTGGGCTTCACTATACTCACCTGAGAACCTAGCGCAGGTAACCAGACATTCACTAGTTAGAGCAGTCATCAGGTTCCGCGAGACTGTGTCTTTTCAGAGAGCTCTCAAGAACTCAGATCAAGCCTACAGCGTGTGTGTGTGTGTGTGTGTGTGTGTGTGTGTGTGTGTGTGAGAGAGAGAGAGAGAGAGAGGATTCAATGCATTACTCTGAAATTCAGGCATCTCATCTGAGGCAAAGATGCAGCCACGTGATGCAGGCTCAAGTCATCACAGACGTTTCTTAATGCAAAGGTAAACAGCACCTGATTGGCAGAATCTGCTAATTGAGTGCTCAATTTAGACCCAGAGGGTGCTAAAAACGTATTTTTATGCAGGGTGTTTGGAAGCTGAAAGAATTTTCTCACGGAAGACAGTGCTATATATTAGGTTGGGTCATCGGGTCAGGGAGCTGAAGTTGGTGTAGCCCATCACATAGTTGGAGTGGTCTTCGCTGTAAAAAAATAAATAAATGGGTGCATAGTGTGGTGTGTGTAGTGAATATCCTTGGACACTTTAAAATAAACCTATTTTGTTACAATATTCTGTTGCCGCTCATGAGGGTTTCAGGTATCTGGAAAGTCCCTGGAGAAGGACATTGTGCTTGGTAAAGTAGAGGGGCAGTGGAAAGAGGAAGTCTCTCCATGTCGTGGCTGCAGCCTAAGAACCGTTGTGAGGACGTGCAGTACCATCGTGTGTAAGGTGCCTGTGAGTCAGAGCTGATTCCACGCACCAATAACAACAACGGCTACAGCCCGTCCAACCCCCGCCCCCCCAAAAAAACCCCCACCCCAACAGCCCCATGTTGTCACAGCGTAGGAGGCTAGGGCTCTGTTTCTGGGAGAAGACTGCCTCCCCTCCGGGCACAGCTGTTGCCTGAACTTCTTCAGCCAGCATCCTTGGAGTTCTCCCCTCAGCCTATAGACTCCCTGCTTCCGTCACCTTCAGGTAGCACCAGTCTTCCTTCACATCTGCTTTCTTCTGGACCGCATCTGCTCCTTTCTATCTCAAAAGTGATGGGGTTAAGACTCACCCTACCCTTTCATGTCCTCATTTGCGTGTCAAAGAAACCTCAGTTCCCAGATGAGATTACATCCACTGAGACAGGGGTCTTTTGAAAGAAGCGTTTCATCCATCACACATGGATGGCCACACTGGTTCCCAGGAAGCAGGGCCGAAGCGCAGTCTTACGGAGGCTCGGCGCGAGGGCCAGGAGCGTTTGGCAAACAGCACTAGTGACTCTCACAGTGGGTCTCTGTGGTTCGTACCCAAGATGGGCTCTTTTTTCAGACAGCTGTGCCCTTCTGGCTGCTGATCCGAGAGTGGACTCCGGGTAGCTCTTTGATGAGCCTTGGTTACTCCATTCCTCACCCTCTTTCTCTTCCAGCTCTTCACAGGGAAGGTGGCATTTTGCTTTTCCTTCATTGGGCAAGAACCACTGGTGGCCGGCACAGTGGTCAAGGACTTGAGTACTAACCAGGTCAGTGTGGAGCCCACCAGCCTCTCCAGGGGGGAACATGGCCGCCTGCTTCTGTGCAGATGTACAGTCCGTTCTACTGAGGGGGTGGACTCGCCTGCTGCCTTTGCTTGCTTTTCGATGATATTTGGTCCTGGCTCATTTGGAGGAGGAGGACCGACTGGGAAGTGTGCTAGCTGTTGTGGTCAGGACACACTTGGTCCAAGGGCATTGAGCCCTCTCTCCTCCAGGACTTCTGTCTGGGAGGCACTCGATGCTGATGCTCTGTTGCTTCTGGGTGGTACGTTCTAATCCCTTCCTGGACGCTGTTTGCGCCTTCCGTACTCACTAGTGCTTTGACGCTTGGTATTATTCTCTTTCTTGATCCATGCAGTCAATGGATAATGCCACCTCTGTGTTTAAGAAAAACAAACGGCAATGGAGAGAAACTTATTTGAACAAAGCCTTAGAGTGAGCAAACGATAGGACAGTCCTATCCCTGGCCCCGCTCCCGGTGCCCTTCAGAGCAGGTGGCGTTGGCACTGCCTGACCCCAGCAGACTCCTTACAAGAGGGAGCCAGAGAACGGGGTTCCCCATCAGGAACCCCATGCAGTTACAGTGCCACTGGCAGGCCTGCTCAACTGTGTCCCAGAGAACAAGGCAACATCTTTGAGGAAGGAAGTCAAGGTCCCCCTTAGCCTTCGACTTGTGGCCTGAAGGTGGACAGTTGGAACCCACTCAGTAGTATCACACCCTGAGAAAGGTTTCTTCAAAAACTAAGGCCAAGAAAACCCTTTAGGGCGGTTCTGCTCCACCCCATGGGGTTGCTGTGAATCAGAATGGACCTTGAGGCAATGAGTTTAGGTTTGGTTTGGGGGCTTGGGGGCCATCGGCCTTAAAGCTTACCACGAGGAGCAGCCTCTGATTGTGATAGCGGTCTGACTGGACTCGCCAGCCTCTGTTAGCACTGTTGCCGCAGCCACAGATTTAGGGGCACAGTGGGGAACCCTGGCAGTTTTCTGCATGCACACTTGGACTAGTATGAGGGTGCAAAGGGGTACTCAGGACAGTGGTCACCAGATGAAGAGTTCCTGTCGTCAGCATTTCGATTTGAAATTTTGAGTGGCATGATTTCCACAACTGAGAGTTGCTGTGTTCTTTAGCACTGAAGGACACAAGGCTGCAGAGTAATGGGAAGGTTGAGGGGCTAGCCTCCACAAATAACGTGGTATCTGAGAAGCAGGACCAGGCAGAAGGGTAGACTTGATGGAGACCTGTTCGCTTCCAGACTCGGCTTTCGGTTGTCGGTGGGGTGGTCCCGCTGCTCCCCTGTAGGCAGTGCTTTGAAAACCTGCTGGTTTGTGTTCTGGCTTCAGAAATCTTGTTCAACCTGTTGGACTTGTGTGTGCTGACACTAGCTGATTTTCCTTTTTTCTTTTTTAACTATTTGTAGAGTCATCTGGTCTCAGAGTGGCTTGGTGGATTTATCTGGGGGTCGAACCTCTGTTTCCCGCCCCCCACTCCCCAATAGTTTCCTGGTGACTCAGAGCTCTGGAAACACGGCATCCCACCCTTCTGCCAGCCGGCAGGGCCTCCAGCCCAGCAGGGGGCTGTTGACTTCTCCACACAGGGCTTGCGTGGGCTCATCACACGGTTACCTTAGATGGTGTCCTCATGGGGACAGACATGGTGTCTTACAAAAATGGAGGGAGGGAGGCTCTTTTATCTCCTAGAAGTCAGGAGAATCCAGGGGTACTCGGGAAAGTTCTATAAGACTTGAAAGGAGAGGCCTTTACAGCACAAGACGAACTGGACATTTGTAGCACTGCTTCAGAGAAGCTGCGCCGTGCAGTCTAGAGGGAGCAGGGATGCCTTCAAAGCCGGGTGAGAGCCTCCCTTCCCTTCCCTTCCCTTTCCCTGTTTGACCTGAAGTTACTGGCAGTGGCACAGACAGGAAGTCAGGAGAGCTGGGTTCAAATTCTGGCTGTGAGACTCTTTTGGCTGCCTGACCTTTATTGTAACTGTCACGTACTGAACTCTTTATTGTGCGTGTGAAGCATGGCTAAATGCTTTGCACAGTATGTTGTTTTTATAACAACAGGAAAATAGCAACTTAAAGCGGACCAGTGGCCCATTTGGGTCTGTCCCAACTCTAAGACCTGAGCTCTTGCTTTTTAAATTGAGATGTAATTCATATAACACAAGCTAACCATTTAGTGTTTGTGTGTGTGTGTGTGTTGTATATATATATATATCTCCACAATGCTGTGAACCTTTAGTTCCAGCTAATATCCATCACTCCCCCCCAAAATAATGGCAACCTCTTGGAACATCCCCCCTCCCCCCAATACTCCCCTTCCCTCCCCGCTGCCAACCACTGATCTACTTTCTATGGGCATATTTCATTGAAATGAATCACACACTAGGTCCAGGCGTTGACTCTAACTATTGAGTCTACTGCGCGCGGGAAAGCAGCCTGGGCCCTCTGTTTTCTTGTAGGTGTTTGTTAGCCCCATCGTAGGTATTTGTATAGTTTTGTTGTATGGCTTAAATGAGAACATCCGTGGACTGCGTTGCTTAAGTAAATGTGAGGCAGTTTATTTGCTGAACTTCTCGCTGAGGACCTGTTTCCAAAGTGCAAGCCACCCGAGAGCAAATCTTGTTGGCCTCTTAATTATTTAAAGGGAAGCAAATTGCCATATTCTCGGAGGTCAGGGTGGACAAAACGGAAGTACAGTACCTGCTAAGGTAAGGTAGTCACTGAGGTACTCCAGGGGCAGCTGGTAGTGGGATAGGAGTAAAAGGGCGCATGCTTTAGGTGGTTCTGTACACAGAAGAACTACTCCCCCGAACAGTGAACATACAAGTGGCTACTAAAACTGCCCAGAAGCAAGACGTGCGCTAAAGGGACTATGACACGCTAGTGAGGTCGGGGAGGAAGTGGTACTTCTACTTCCATAATGAGTTAGTTTTCAGAGCCAATTCGTTGTCTTTTCTTTGTAGCTTGGGAAGATTGGTTTGCAGTGTCGAGCTTTGATTTTCCTCAGCTAGAACTCCGCTCCCATGCCTAAAGCCACACAGCCTTCTGCTCGGCCACCCTGCCCGGGCCTCCAAGCGATTCCCACAAGACGCTTGCTGGCACCTGCTGGCACCGCTCTGCCAGAAGACGGCTGGGCTTTGCAGTCTTTTTCCTAGTGTGTGGATGCGATGGGGGCCGATCTTAGTGTTGGCAGCCGGGTGCCCTAGCTCCTACTTCTGCTTTTGGTGGGAGGGCTTCCTCTTGCCCCTGGTCATGTGGCGCTTGTGCCAGTTGTTCATGGAGATGCCTATTGCTTGGCGCTGGCTGGAAAGAGAACACACTGCAAATCAGTTTACTGGCAACGTTTTATGCGTATTTGGTTTCGTGCTATCAGTTGCAATCCCCTCACTCTTCCCACTTCCTCTTGGGGTTCCCGGGATCCACTGGTCCTTTTTTCCTTCCCCCTCCTCCTTAAAAGCTTGGTTTCTGTCCCGATGCTGCCCTCCTGGTGTCCTGTGGTGGGTTATCCTCATGAGCACATGCCTCACAGTAGGATCTTCACTTTATAGGCTTGTCCGTTGTTTGGCTGCAGGATGGTCTCTAAAGTGGTTCAGCTCCAGGTTTCAGGGTCTCTAAAGGCCAGTTTTGGGGTTTCCACCAGCCTCCTTCAGGCAGTCCATCTGGTCTTTTTAAAGACTGGATTTGTTTGACCGTTTATTCCCATTCCTCTCCAGGCCATCCCTGTGGACCAGGGGGACAGTCGTGAGTGGTAGCGCAGTGTCATCGACTTCTTAGGGGAAAAGGGGAGTGGAGGTGATGGCTCACGTAGGATATTCATCTTTGGGATTAATTCCCTTGAGACTTTGATTTTCTTCACTCCTCTTTCTTCCCACCCACTGTCATTGTCCTGGTTCTGACTCGTGGCCCTGGGAGACAGAGCCGAACCGCCCCACAGGCTGCACATCCTCACAGGATCAGCCTTCTCCCGACAAATGGCTGGGGGTTTCAAACGGTCAGCCTTTCCCTTAGCAGCCTCTGAGTCCACTGTGCCCCTCAGGCTCCTTCCTTTCCTCCAGAGGGGAAAAGCCAGTAGTTGAACCCTAGATGGCCACTCTAGCTTTTGCAGCCCCCACAGCTATTCACCACAGTAGAGTGTAGAGCATTGTCTATGTGAACCGGGTTGTGCCAAAGGCTTAGTTGTCCTCCAAGACGGTGTTCCTAAACCCCAAGTCCAGTCACTCATCCTTCAAGGTGTTTGGTTATGGCTAAGAAAATCCCATAGCTTTGCTTTCTGTTTGCTCTATTTTATGCATGGATAGATTTACCGCACATACAAATCTCTCTCTATAGTAATATTCTCCATCAAACATATATGCTTATGGATATAGGACCATTTGCCTACCCAGACCCGTTGACTTACTTATCTGTCTGTGTAGGTGTCTACATGTAGGTTAACAGTACCGATACTGCAGGATTGTGCGTGGAGTCGTCTTGACCTCATACTGCCCCCCTCATCCCTTCTCGTGTGTGCCTTTCCCTTCGCCTCAATTACAGTGTGTCTGCCATCCAGTCCTGTCCCTACTAACCTCCACAGATGTTTCTTCATTGTGTAAACCTTTTCTAGACTTTTCCCAACAGTGGTCTCCCATAGTTGTCATTTTCTGATTACCCTCTTCCATTCAGCATGATGTCCTTCAGCTCCCACCATCTGATGACGTGTTCACAGCTTCGTCATTGGGGATTCTCTAACACTGCACAGTATTCCGTTGTGTGTACCATAGTCTATCCTTTCACCCGTGATGGGCACCGACATTTTTCCCTCTTCTTGCTATTATGAACAGTGCTTCGATGAACATGGATATACAGATATTTATTTCTCAAGGATTTTTACCTAGTAGTGGGATTGTTCAAGCAAATGATATTTCTGTTTCCACCTTTTTAAAGGAAGTGCGTACCATTCTCACAGTGGAGAACTTTCCACCCTTTACAGTTCTACCAGCAGTGTATGGGAGTTCCGATCTCTCCACACCTTGGTCAGCATTGGTTGTTTTCTGTCTTTTTGGAGTTGACTATTACAATAGGGATGAAATGATATCTTGTTCTGATTTGCATCTCTAATGGATAGTGATAGGGAGCATTTCTGTATGTGTTTCATCACTGCCTGAATGTCTTCTTTGGTGAAGTGCCTATTCATGTCTTCTGCCCATTTTTAAATTGGATTGTTTGTCTTGTTGTAGTTGAGGTGCTAACTTTTCTATGCATTTTAAAGCTGAGTCTCGTCAGTTATGTGTAGGTGCTTGTGTTTTGCTTTTTTTTTTTTTTTTTACTCCTTTGGAGTAGTTTTTTGATGTGCTTACTTGTTTAGCTTTTACGAGGTGAGTTGTTTGTTCTTCGCCGTAGGGTGTATTCAGTATTCATGAATGCCTAATGCTGCAGCCCTCTTTCTGTACATTCTTTCTAGAGTTTTAGACTGTGAGAGCTGGTTGGGGCATTGGAGTTATCCAGATGGACCCTTTCATGTTTTACAGAGGCTAACTGAAGGCAGATGGAAGTTAAGTGACCTACCTACAGTCATCATACAGTAAATAATTAGCAAATCTGCCCCAGAATCCAAATCTTTTAACAAAAGAAAATTGAATATTGACCATCACTATTCAGAGATGTGTAGCCAACTTTTTCCTTGAACATATTTGGGGTTTTAGTAATGAGTAGTCTCCACTTATTTACCATTTTATTTGCCAGATTTATTCTCATCTCATATACTCATCCCCTTACCTCAAACTAACCAACAAAATGAGCACATAAATTTGAAACCAGGTTAGTTCTGAACTACCAATAATATGTGGAGCAGAATGGTGTCTGCAGTTTTTTTTGAAACTCTAGGGGCACTCAGAATGGGGTATAAAAAATGGTGATTTTAAAAAGAAATCAAATCCATTTTGACCCAAAATGGTAAGTGGGCAGAAGGAACCCACCACCTTGTTTGTGTAGGGATTTCAACTTAAAACATTTTTTTCCTCTCTCCTTTTTTGTGTGACTTAGATTCTCTGACCAAGTGAGGGCTAGTCTTGCCTTAAGTCTGTGAAGTGAGGTTCAGAGGGGTCAGAGTCTTGCCTGTCACCCTGTGAGCTGGCTGCAAAGCTTACTGTGCCACCCAACACCTAATCCTAAGCTTTGAAAGTCACATGGAGACGCTTGAAGGCTTGCTAACTAGGCAGCACTTGGCTACTTGGGCGGTGAGCTTGGCTGGAGACCCTGCAGGTATGCACAGCCTTTGATCAGCCTGGTAGGGGCTTCTTGACCTTTTCCCACTCACGACCCCTTTTCTCCCAAGAAATTGGCAACACAGGCAAACTCTGCCAGAAACACGATTGGGTTTGAATTAATTTTCAGCCGGTGTGTGTTCAGAAACCTTTTACTGTTGCCAATGTTTTGCACCCCCCTCCCTGCCCCCACTCAGCTCTGTGGCCCCATGTGGGATTAGGACCCACAGAGAAGAAGCCTCTGCTCAGTGTCAGCAGTGGGTTGGCATCACTTGGGAACTTGGTGAGCTACAGGGTCCCAGGCCCCAGGGCAGGCCTGTGTAGCAGTCAACACCATCCCCCGGGTGATTCCTGTGCTCACTGAAATCTGGCAAGCCCTGGCCTACAGGGTCTGTGCAGTCAAAGTCACAGACAGCTAGGGAATGGGAGACAGTAAACGGTTTATGACCTGAATACGGGCTGTTTCAGTACCTAGTGTACTCTTGCTCTGTGGGGGAAGGCGAGGGAAGACACAATGGCGGGAATTTGCTTGTCTGTCACATTCAGAGTGAGGAAGGCGATGTGTGACTTTGTGGAAGTGAAAGTCCACAGGCTCACGTGATGGTGAAAGGTGGCACCCTCCCGGTGGATGACCTGACCTAGGTTCACATTTTCACACTGGGCACCTAATCAGCCTACAGCTTGCTGCCTCAACGTCTGCTGGAGGGGGGTGTGGTGGGTAGGGGCTGCGAGCTGGAACTGACCCCCAGCATTCCATTCCCATCTGCTGCAGCCTCCACGCCTCAGCTGTTTTCACTCATTCAGCAAAAAGGGCAGACGGGAAGGAAACAAAAGCCGGCCGTGGCCGAGGCCTTGTTAATGAGTAAAACCTGTATCTGTGTGTGTTCGCTCCACAGGAGGACACTCCGGGAGGTCCTTGCCCAGAGCCCTACATCTTCCCCGGGCCTGAGGTCTGTGCTCCTGCAAGGAAAGTGCATCTGCGCCCTTGGCCCGGCCCTGGCTCATGGCTGTGTGTGGCACAGTTGAGAGGGCTTGCGTTCCCCTTGAATACAGCTTTCCCAGGGGACAGTCTGAACATTTCTAAATATGGCTTGAGCTCATGAAAATATATCAGCTAGTAAGAAAGTCATTATTTGCAACGAATGGTGGCTTCTGACAGCCAGGGATTCTTTGCTGTTTGTTTGTTTTCCAGCGTTCAGCTGTATTTCTTTGTTTTGTTTTTCCCTGTTTTAAATCAGTAACTGGAGCATAGAGTTAAAAGTCAACTATTTTAGAAGCATTGGACAATTAACAAGTCAGCATGTTGAAACATGTTTTTATTTGGGATGAGTTTTCTAGATTTCTGTTGGTTTCTACCAGTTGCTCCCCTCAATTAGGAAATGGGGCTGCATTCTGAATGAACTGACCAACCCGGAAACCCAACGTACCCCTGGAATAAGAAAAGGGGCTGTTGGATTTGTGTAGCACAGCAACCCAGAAAGAGCGCTGGAAGTCCTTGGTTTTCTTTTAAAAGTGCCCCGGAGCATACCGTGCTTGTGAAGAGAGCTCGGGACCAGGCCACACATCCTTCCGGTGTCCTGGGAGTCGTCGCTTGTCCGGACGGCACCTCGTCACTGGAGCTGGCAGAACCTTGCAGCCTGAAACTAGCTGGCCTTAGTGCGTTAGCACCCTAGTGGGTCATCTGAGAGCAAGCCGTCTGCCTTTGGGGACATAAATGTGGCAGGTGTGTTGGGTTACACATTGGACTGCTAAGAACCCACCACCAGAAGACGAGTGAGAGTCCTTCTATTCAATGGCAGTGAGGTTTGGAGTTGCTGTTGATCTAATAATAACTATGAGTCGGCATCACCTCAATGGCAGTGACTTGGCATTAATAATAACCACGATGGCGAACCTCAACAGCTAGGCTCACATGAAGCAGCCACTGACAGTATGGATGAGGGAGGTAGATAATCTCTGCACCTCTCTGTAAAGTAAGGAGCCCTAGTGAGGGTACCTGGTTGTGTAGCAGGTGACCCATTGGGTTGCTAACCGCAAGGTCAGCAGTTTAAAACCACCAGCTGTTCTGTGGGAGAAAAATGAGATGAGCCTCATCTTTCTCCTCCTCTCAAGAGTTGGAAATCCACTCTACTCTGTCCAATAGAGTCACTGTGAGTTGGAATTGACTGGGTAGCAGTGAGGTTTGTTTGTTTTCAATGGTGTAGTAATGAGATCTGGTGGCACAGTGCATTATGAATTGGGCTGCTAGCTACAAGGTTGGTGGTTCAAACCTACTAGCTGTTCTGCAGGAGAAAAATCTTCCATCAAGATTTACAGTCTCAGAAACTCACAGAGGCAGTTTCACTCTGTCCTGTAGGGTCACTAGGCGTCAGAATCTTCTCGATGGCAGTGAGTTTTTGAGTGATACACAGGATAAGTGCTCACCTGTTACAGGAAGGTTGGCAGGTTCAAACAGACTCCATGGGAGAAAGATGTAATACTTTTCTTCCGCAAAGACTTCAGTCTTGGGAGTCCTACGGGGTGGCTCTGCTCTGTCCTGTGGGTGGATACTGACTCGGACTTGACTCTGCAGCACTGGGATAGGGTTGGCTTCTGTCTGATCTCTTCAAAATGAGGAACCAAGGCTCTGTGAAGTTAGGCCAAGAGGAAGCCCCAGGAAGAGGTAGAGCCTGGATTTGATTCTGATCTAACCGCAGAGCTCATGGTCTTTCCGCTCTACCATAGGTTCTCAAACTTATTTGGCCTACCACCCCCTTAAAAAGAAGTACTCAGTGCTCCCAGCAATTAAAAACTTTTGTACTGTAGCCCAGAATCCAAGTTAAAGTGGATTGCTTAAGAAGTGCCCCTTGAATCATTTCAGCACCGCTCTCTCCCAGGAGGAAACACTTTGGGAAACACTGCTCTACACTATTAGATATGTACTTTGAGAATTAGAAAAGAGAATTCCATTTTTGAGATGATTTATATCTGCTACTTGGGCTAGGGCATACAAGGGGGCTTTAAAAAGTGTGAAGAAATGGAATGGAAAGAATGAAATTTTCCCACAAACTTTTGAAGTCTCCTTGTATGCGCCCAGGGGCCCTGGCGGAATAGTGGTTATGCATTGGGCTGCTATCCTGAAGGTCAGCAGTTAGAAGCTACCAGTTGGTCCGTTGGAGAAAGATGAGGCTTTGTACTCCCATAAGAAGTTACAATCTCTTGATAAATCCATAGAGAGAGTAACTGGGTTAATGGTTTCTTAGGGGTATGGCAGGGGAGGGTGGGGAGTGAAATGGGGAGCTAATAATGATGAGTTACAAGAACGACGACGAGAATGTTTTAAAACTGGTGATAATTGTACAAATGTTCTTGATGAGATTAAACTATTGTATGATATACCAACTATACGCCAATAAAACTTTTTTGGGGTGGGGGGAGAAAAGAGTTACGGTCTCGGAAACCCACAGGGCCAGCTCTGCCTTGTCCATAGGGTGGCTGTGAGTTGCATCAGCTCGATGGCTGTGCATGTGAGTGCTTTGTGTGTGTATGAGCTGGGCATGTCACGGAGGGGGGTGGTTGTCAAACCCATAGGGTTCTGTCTTCCTGGAACACTGAGAATACAATATCTGAATATGAAAGGAGACCTGAAGTAGAATGGAAAAAATGTTCTCGTATCAAAGGCAAAATTCATGTGCATTTTTAATAAGGGGAAAACCTTAGCCTCAAAGGCAGCACCTCCTAGTCCTTCGATGTCTCTCATCACCCATCGATGGGGACATCTCTGCCCTAGGGTTGCTTGGGTGGAAAAATTTGGAGATGCATTCTTGTAAGGGCAAGTCCCAGGCCATCCGGGCCGTTTGCACTCTTGCAGCTATATGTGCTGAAAAGGAGCTGCCTAGCTGCGTAAACCAGTGTGGGAGCGTTAGCGCTCCACTGTTTGTACAGCTGCTCCCGGGGCTCCGTTATCTGCATGGCCCCAAAGTTTCTGTGAATGGGCTTGGGAAAGTTTCTACAGGGTAGAGGGGGTTAGAACTTGACTGAAGAGGTGGGTTGTCTTTTTTAAAAATAAATCACTTTATTGGGGACTCTTACAGCTCTTATAACAATCCATACATCAGTTGTATCAAGCACATTTGTACATATGTTGCCATCATCATTTCCAAAACATTTTCTTTCTACTTGAGCCCTTGGTGTCAGCTCCTCTCCCCCCCCCTTCCACCCTCGTGATCCCTTGATAAATTATAAATTATTTTCATATCTTACACCACCCACTGTCTCCCTTCACCCACATTTCTGTTGTTCATCCCCCTCGGGGAAGGGTGGGTAGTCTTTCAAGACCACGTAGCCACAGATGAACAATCTTTTCAAAAGCTGTAATTTTTCTTTTTAGAATTCTTATATTGGTTGAATTCCTGTAGTTCAACATGTAACAAGAGGATTTGCAGTGGAAAAACATTCCTCCCCAATTCCAGCCCCCACAGCCAGTTAGCGTAACCAGTGTCTTGTCTG
Organism: Echinops telfairi; assembly: GCF_000313985.2. Classification (NCBI taxonomy): domain Eukaryota; kingdom Metazoa; phylum Chordata; class Mammalia; order Afrosoricida; family Tenrecidae; genus Echinops; species Echinops telfairi. The sequence continues at coordinate 15,554,972 of NW_022103905.1, forward strand.
CCACGGTGCGAGCATACTTTACATACCCATCTCCCCTTTTCTCTTTAGGCCAGTGTGCTGTGGATACTAGTCTGTACCTTGCCTGTCGTCACTTTTTCTTCCCCTCTGCCCAGCTGTGTAAGATACCACTGGAATGTTGTCACGTACTTCACTGGCGCCCAAGGAGCTGGCATCTTGTTTACTTTCTCTTGTTATTGCGGGGCTGGAATGAAGAAGCTTGGCCTGGGTCGTTTTGCACACATGGGATCCGGTGCCAGAAAAGTTCCGATTTCACGTTGTTCTTGCTGCTGCTGGGTGCTGTCCAGGCGATCCCCTGATGGGCAGAGTGGGGCCCCTTAGGATTTCCTAGGCTGTCATCGGTACTGGAATGGTGTCGGTGATGGTTCAAACTCTCACCGTTGGGCTGACAACCAGCAGTTACCACTGTGCCCCCAGCGCTCCCTTTGGTTTCATAGGTACTATCAAACTGTCCTGCAGGAGCTCGCCCAACTCGTGCCCCGTCCACATGTGAACGAGCACAACGCTCACGCAACTAGTGTCAAACCTTTCAACCCCGACCGCCTGGTCAGTCACACACTCACTCGGTGCCATCGAGTCGGTGCCGACTCATAGTGACCCACTGGGGCAGAGTGGCACGGGGCTTGGGGCTTCTGAGACTGTCAGTCTTTATAGGCGAAGTGTAGCCAGCCTTGCTTTTGTTTTCCGTGGAGGGCCTGGGGGTTTGAATCGCTGCCTTGTGGCTTACAGCCCAATATGTAACCCACACTTGTTCACAGAGGCTTAAGTTAAATGGGTGAGCATTATGTTGATGGAGTCGGGGGTGGGGGGACCCCATCCCTTTGCCTCACTTTACAAAGGGTACTAACCGGAGTCAATAGCACAGCATGTGTAAGTCTCTCCAGTCTAGAGAGAGAGACGCTCCGCCTGGGGGACCTTGTGATCACGACTCTTTGGTGTTCTTGTTGCTCTTGTTTAACTTGCAAACTAATTTTATCTAGATGGTTGGGGTCAGCAGAGGGGAAAGGCTTTTTCTAAAGGTAGGTATGGGGGATGTTTAGGGCAGCCACCAGCTGAGTGAGCCGTAAGCTTGCCTGCTCAGTCCTCCCAGCACCTACTCCATCAGGGCTCAGAATATGCCCCCACAACTTTCCAGTCGAGAAACTACCAAGTCCTGAACGTTCACATACAGCGCAGGCTCCCTTATCTAGGCTGTCTAAAGGTGACCCCAAGCCAGGCTGAGCCAGACTTGGTCCCTAACCCTGCGTGCCACCCCCCCCCTTACTCTTTCCTTGCTTGTTCTTCCTCAGAATTCTGGGCAAACAAAAGAACACTGATTACACATGTAAGTGTTTGCTTTATAAAGTTTTGGAAATAAAGGTGATGATAGTTGTTTAAGAGAAAGCCATTTTAATAATCTAATGTTGGCAGACACCCCCAGGCACCTCTTGTGCTCACTGACATCTGTGAAAATCTGGACCTCTCCGGTAAACACATCCTCCCCTCCATCCTTCCTCTTGCCTCTGAGTTCACCGTGTTTTTTAAAGATAAGCGTTGAACTATAATTTGCGTCATAGACAACGCATCCATTTAAAGTGCGCAACTCAAACTCAGTGGTTTTTACTCTTTTCTGAGCTGTAGACATTCTCATTATCCCAGAGAAACCTCGGACTATTAGTAATCTCTCCCTTCCTCTCACTCCCACTAGCCCTAGCCAACCACCTGGCTGCTTTCTGTCTCCAGGGTCCTGTCTGTTTGGGATGTTGTGGATGAATGGAATCATGCAGTGTCTATCCTTCCATGCCTGGCTTTGCTTTCTCTGCATAATGTTCACCAGGGTTGTAGCATGTATCAGTACCCCATTCTTTTTCACGATTGCATCATGTTTCATTGTGTGGATCTACCACAATGTTTATGTCCAGCCATCCGTTGGTAACACACTTGTGTTGGTTCCACCCTTTGGCTGTTATGTATAACACTGCAGTGAGCATTCACGTACAGGGACACCTTGTTTTGCCGTGTCTGGCTTTGTTGTGTTTTGCAGATACTGCTTTTTTCCCCTTTCAAATGGAAGGTTTGTGTGGCAACCCTGTTGAGCAATTCTTTTTTTCCTGTTGAACAATTCTATCGATACCATATTTCCAGTGGCATGTGGTTACTGCGTGTCTGCACATTTTAGTCATCCTCACAATATTTCAAGTTTTTCGTAATGCTGTTGCGCACTTAGTAGACTATAGTATAGCATAAACATAACTTTTCAATGCACTGGGACACACACACACACACACACACACACACGCACACGCACACGCACGCGCGCAGCTTGCTTTTTTGCAGTGGTCTGGTCCCAAACCTGCAAAGTCTCTGAAGTATGTGTACATACATTTTTGTGGGCATGTGTTCATTTTCATTTCTCTTAGTTAGAAACTTAAGGTAACATGTCTTAGTAATATGCTAGTTCTATGTTTAACACATTGAGGAACTATCAGGCTCTCACATTTATATCCCTATAAGCAATGTATAAAGATTTCAATTTCTATACGTCGTTACCAGCACCTGTTTATTCTAGCCATCCGAGTGGATGTCAAGTAGTTTCTCATTATGGTTTTTATCTCTATTTCTCTAATGACTAATAATGTTGAATACTTTTTCATGTGCTTGTGGGCTACTTGTAGGAGCCCTGGTGACCCAATGGGTTAGGTAGTGGGCTGCTAACCTCAAAGTCAGTGCTTCAAACCCATTAGCCATTAGCCACTCTATGGGAGAAAGGTGAGGCTATCCATGCCCTAAAGATTTAGAGCAGGGGTCCTCAAACCTTTTCAACAGGGGGCCAGTTCAC
>NW_022103905.1:15558116-15562695 GCF_000313985.2 Echinops telfairi
CTATTCAGATCCTTTGCCCACCTTTCAATTATTTATCTTTTTATTACTGACTTGTAATATTTACTTATATGTGAGGAAACTTCAAGGTTCATGTAAAAATTCCATTATCTTTTAATTCAACGTTTCTCTGAACTTTTTGAAGCCCTCTCTTATTTTGAAAAGAAAGCCCTTAATCTAATGTATGATCTATAAACATTGTGTCTCTCTGTGTCTTTCCATTTTTCTCTATGGTATCATTTGCAGCACAAAAGTTAAAAATTTTTTTAAAAAAATCCAATCATCAATATTTTTCCTTTATTGCTTGTGCTTTTGGTGTTGTATCTAAGAAGTCTGCCTAACCCAGTCATCAAAATGAATTCCTATGTTTTCCTGTTCTAGTGTTCCTATGCTTTGGTATTACAGCCAGAGTTATGACCTATTTTGAGTTAATTCTGTATGTGGTGTGAGGTAAGGGTCTAGTTTCAGTTGCATGTGGATAGACCGATTGTCCCAGTCCTATTTGTCGAAGACTGTTCTTTTCTCCCATTGAATTGTCTTGGTACTCTTGTGTTACAAATTAAAAAAAAAAAATTGACCATAAATTTAAGAATTTCTAGACTCTCAATGTGGTTCCATTGATTTATCTATATGTTTAATCTTATGCCAGTACCACGTTGTATTGATAATTGTAGTTTATAGTCTCTTGTCCTTTGATGGCTACGTAATTGCGGCAGTCTCCCAAGTTAGGGCAGGAATGGACAATCTAGACTTTTTCTTTTCTGATCTGACAAGCTTACAACCATACTTTATTTATCTTCTTCTCATCTTTAAATGCTGCATCCTCTTATTGGTTTTGGTAGAAGATGGTATCCAGGTAGTCATGTGAAATCCCAGATGCCTGGCTCCTAGTTTTCTTTGGGCAAAGCCAGCTACCCTCACGCGAACTCTGGTTTCTAAAATCTCTAGTTGTTAACTTCAGAGAAACACAGCTTACTCTACCTATAGTTAGAAGATTTCAAGCTCTTTCCAAATGCTATGCGAGCAATCAAGCGATTTCAGCAGATAGCCCTCCTCAGGGAACTCCATAGCTGCCAAGGCCAACCCTTGCCTGCCTCGGGCCTCCTTTCCTCTGGGCACCTCTGTGGCATTGTTTCGTGGGCACCAGGGGTGCTGTGGGTTCTGTTCCCTGTGTAGGTGATCCATCCTGGTGGGGTGCTGGTTGTTAGCTGCCGCCAAGCTGACTCCCAGCTTGTGATGACCCCACACACTGTGGAATGAAATATGCTGCCCAGTCCTGGACATCCCAATGACCGGTTGTGGCTCAGACTGTTGTAACCCATAAGGATACTCATGGATTGAGGTTGGGGAATAGATTGCCGGGCCTTTCTTACTAGTCCATTGTGGTCTAGACACTTGACTGATAACTTCTCAGCATCTTGGAAATGCACAAAGTTCTACTAACAGACAGGTAGTGGCTGGGCTTTGAACCTATGTCTCCTACATGGAAGATGAGACTTCTGGCATCCAACCACCCGTCTCAAGTTGGTATTTTTCTAGTCACGATGACATGGAACCTTGAGTAAAGCCACTTAGAATTACTTCAAGCTCCTAAGCCAAAATGATCTCAGGAGGCCACAATAAATAACAACCCTGTAAAGGCTGCCATTTCTTACCCATGTGAATACGGGCAGAACAAGATCTTTCTTAGATGCCAGTACCTGGAGCTTGCCCTGTGAACTCTGCTACGATGGAAGCCTGTTTTGTATCGGAATTTTAAAGTTTGTAAACAAAGCTTGTTAAAGGCAACATCTGATAGAGGGCGGGGAAGGAAATGCATTTGAAGGCAGCGGTTAACAGAAAGGGCTAGGGATCCAGTCTGCCTGAATCCAGTCCCTCTTTGGGATCTTGGACAAGTCTCTTAGTCCACCTAAGCCTCCATTTTCTCATCTGTGAGACAGATGATAGGAACAGCACCACCTGCCAGAGTTGTTGAAGGACTGAAACTGCTCATAAAGGACTCAGCGTAAGGGCTGGCCAAACCTTTTCCGTGAAGGACATGCTAGGGAATGTTTTAGCCTTTGTGGCCATATGATCTCAGTCACAACTGGACTCTGCCCTTGTGTCTTGAATGCAGCCTTGGACACTATGTAAATGAGTGGGCATGGTGTGTTACCATAACACTGATTTCCAAAAACCAGTGGCAGGCTGGATTTGGCTGGCAGGTTGGATTTAGCCGTGGGCTGTCTTTTGACTTAACACAGTATCTGGCCACCCCGTCTCTTCTGACTCACAAAGATGCCACAGGACACCTCCGAAAGCCTCCTCTTTCTACAAAGGGCCCAGCTGTCAGATTTCAACTGCTGACCCTAAGGCCAGCAGCCCGATGCTTAACTAACTGTGCCACCAAGGTTCTGGACGCGGAGTGGATTTAAAATAAATGCGAGGCATCCTTGCGCTTGGGGGGGCTGCCCCTTGCACGGGTACCCATGCTTTCCCAATGCTTGTGCTTAACAGAATGTGGAGGTCCTCGCCAGTCGGAGCAGCCCCTCAGCGCACCAGCAGGTCGGGGCTGCAGTGCAGGAGGAGAACGAGAGGCTGCGGGCAAGAGTTGGGGAGCTGGAGCAGAGCGTCACCCAGCTTCAGAAGCAGCTCAGTGACCTGGAAGGCGAGGAAGCCAAAGCGAAGGAGACGCTCAGGAAGTGCGAGGTGAGGCCCACGGGCCCCAGCGCGGCTTGGCATCTCTTCATCATCCCGCTCCTGGATGAGTGGCGGGAGAGTGGGAAGGGATTTACGTATTCCCATAATGTAGTCAGAAAGGTCAGTGTGATTGTGGACCATGTCTGCTGGCTGTTCCTTTGTTCCTCACTGAGTGGTGTGAGTGAGAGGTACATTTCTAAGGAGGCCTGGGGACAGGGCTGATGAGACCAGAAATCCCTACTCTGCCCAGACCAGGCTTGGGCTTCAGCAGCCTTCTGGAGCATGGGCCTGCAGGTGTCGAACAGAAGGTACAAGCACCTGTAGCGACCACCCACACCACACCAGGCCCATGGCCACCCAAGACTCTCTCTTCTTTTTAAACACATGGTGGGTAGTCTCTGAAGTTTGTGCGTTGTTTCCCCCTCTCCCCCCATATCAATGATTTGGTTTGGAGAGACCTCTGGAAGCAAGAGGCACACGCCAATGGCAGTGAGAAATGGCAGCTGGCAGTGACTCACTCACTACCATCCAGTGGATGCCGACTCATAGGGACCCTGTAGGACAGGGTAGACCTGCCCCTGTGAGTTTTCCACACTCTTTGGGAGTAGAAACCCCTATTCTCCCGTGGAGCGGCGAGTGGTTTTGAACTGCTATCCTTTCTGATTGAAGCATAATTGCTGCACCACCGAGGACCAAAGGTAAAAAGGGTGATGTGCAGCGGAGGTTACTGAGCACCATCACCTGGCAGATTCACCAGCAGCCTGTTTTGCCACTATACACAGCAAGTGGCCCATTCACTATTCTAGTCTCCTGGGGTGAGACCAGATATCTGTGTCTTGCAAAAGTGGCTGGATGCTAACCCTTGGCTGAGACTGGAACTGCAGACAGGCGAGCCACCAGCCAGGCGCATGGCTGGGGTGCAGCATTGAGACTGCAGCCCTGGCTGCGTCTGTGGTGCCGCCTGTGCGCATTTTTCTCACAGGTGGGGCACACACGAGCACCCACTGATAGTCCGCTGTTGCTGCCTTGTAGGGAGAAAGGCGGCAGTTAGAGGAGGCCCTCATGCACTCCAGAAAGGAAGAAAAAGAAGCCTCCACAGCTCACAGGAGCCTGGCAGGTGACCTACAGGATGCTCAGGTAAGCCTCCCAGGCTGTGCCTTTTACTCCTTCTCCAAGGAATTTCAGAGAATCAGATTCATAGGAACTTTCCCCAGAAAGTTCCTCTGCTCCTGCTAGCTCCCTTTGACGTTTGGATTACCATATAGACCCCTGGGTCTCTGTCTCTGCAGGGGTGAGTTTGCGCCCACTTCTACCACCACTTCCCCCGGAGATGCTGGGCGGGGCAAATGGTTAACATACTCAGTTGATAGTCAGCCGGAAGTTCAGTCCATCTAGAGCAGCGATTCTCAACCTGTGGGTTGTGACCCCTTTGGGGATCGAATGATCCTTTCATAGGGGTCACCAGATTGAGTATCAAAATTACAGGAAGTAGCGACGAAAATAATTTTATGGTTGGGGGATTGTTAGGTAGGCCAGCATAGGACTGGGGGATGTCCGGAGGAAGTGTATGAAAGAGTCGTGGCATTAGGAAGGTTGAGAACCACTGACCTAGAGTCACCTTGTAAGAAAAGCCCGATAAAAAACCAGCAACAATAAAAGAAAGAAAAGCCTGATCAACCACTTCCAAAAGATTAGCCAATGAAAACCCACGGAACACAATTCTACTTTTGACACACATGAGGTTATCTTGAGTCAGAATCTGATAACTGCTGTTTTAGGGGACATAGTTGAAAACTTGTCATTTTTTTTACTGCAACCCACTAAGTTGGGGCTGCTACTGGTATTCAGTGGGGAGAAGCCAGAGATTCTGCTAAATAGGCTACTATGAACAGGGCAGCCCCCC
>NW_022103905.1:15563392-15590802 GCF_000313985.2 Echinops telfairi
ACCCGAATATCAGCCGAGGTGCCTAATTTTACCACAAAAACTGCATTAAAAATTTGCTGAAAAAACTCAGCTTATACATGAGTGTATATGGTAATTGCGGCTCTTCTTTCAGTATATGTGGGGGAAAGGCCCCCACAACTAATCATGGATTCGATAGGCGCAATTGTACAGTTAATATAACTTATAATAAAGTCATCGAGAGCATGAGAGATAGAGGAGAGATTGAAATAATGGAGTCAGACACATTTCATGGTAGCATGCTTACCTCAGCACTGCTTGGTGGTCCATGTGGAGAGAGGGGGAGGGAGGACAAGGGGAGCAGGACAGGAGAGGAGGGGGGAACCAAGGAGAGGTCAAGGGGGGAGCCGAGAGCTCTTTATTGGTAACCCAGGCCTATATACCTTTGGGGGAGTGCAAGCCCCTAATTACAGGTAAGTCACAGGAAGGGGCTGCACTATAGGTTATACAGCAATGAGATGGGGACAATCTAGGGATATACACAATAGGAAGAGGAGGGATTGGGGCTATACATGTGACAAGAAGGGTGGATCCTAGATTTAGAATGGCAGCCTAACTTACAAACCATTATCAGTAGGGTGTAAACCCCAGCTGCAGGAACCAAGCTAATGGTCACAAGCCTTTAGGGAGAAGTAGACCATTGTCCTTACCAGCAGGGAGTGGGGCCTACCTGTCTTGGGACCAGATAGTAGTCTGGCAACTGACTGCCTTCAGGTAGGATGTCTTTAAGCATCTGACCTCCCACCATATGCTGGCAAAAAGCCTCTAATGTTTGGCATGTCTTTGGGGAAGACAAAGCTGGGAAAAAGTCTCTTCATAATCCCACATGTATGCACTGTCATCTCCTCAGGAGATGTGTGGTGAGAGGAAACCCATGCTTGCCTTGGCCACTTTCCATGGCTGCATGCCTCATTTGATGGAGAACTTGCTAGTAGATTTTATTGTTTTAAAAAATAATATGCAGCGTAAATTTTGCCATCCTAGACTATTTAGGATGGAATGTCCACTGGAATGTTTCAACAAGCTGATGAAGCACTTACTTATCTATGCCAGGAAATTTGGAAGATAGCTAGTTGGCCAACAGACCTGGAAGAGATCCATGTTTGTGCCCATTCCAAAGAAAGGTGACCCAACGGAATGCTCACATTATAGAATAATATCATTGATATCACATACAAATAAAATTTTGCTGAAGATCATCCAACAACGGTTGCAGCAGTACATTGACAGGGAGCTGCCAGAGGATCAGGCTGAATTCAGAAGAGAAGATGGAATAAGGGATATTATTACTGATGGCAGATGAATCTTGGCTGAAAGCAGAGAATAGCAGAAAGGTGTTTACTTGTGTTTTATTGACTGTGCCACGGCATTTGACTATGTGGATCATAATAAACTATGGATCATAACAAACTATGGATAATTTGAGAAGAATGGCAATTCTAGAACACTTCATTGTGCTCATTCGGAACCTGTACATGGATCAAGAGGCAGTTGTGTGAATGGAACAAGGGAAAACTGCATGGTTTAAAATCAGGAAATGTGTGCAAGGTTGAATCTTCTCACCATACTTATTCAATCTGTGTGCTGAGCAAATCATCAGAGAAGCTGGATTCTATGAAGAGGGATGTGGCATTAGCATTGGAGGAAGGCTTATTAACAACTGGCGATATGCAGATGACACAACCTTGCTTTCTGAGAGCAAGGAGGAATTTATGAACTTGCTGATAAAGATCAAGTATTGCCACCTTCTGTAAGCCAGGAACTTATATCTTAATGTAAAGAAGACTAAAATCCTCACGACTGGACCAATAGGTAACATCATGATAAGTGGAGAAGAGTTGAAGTTGTGAAGGGTTTTTTCTTGTTTGGATCCACAATCAGTGCTCATGGAAGCCGCAGTCAAGAGACCAAAAGATGGAGTATTGGATATTGGTACTGATCAGACAGTAGGCCCAGAGTAGTGAGTCTGTGCTGTCCTCCGTGCACAGCAGTGCCAGGTAGGAGCCTGGCTGGAGCAAAGGGTGAAGGACAAGTTTACAAACCACGTGGAGGTTGAGAAGAGTCAAGACAGGCTTTTCTGCTGCCCCGAAACCCCTGGGATTTGAAACCAAGAGGAGAGGTCAGAGAAGTTGGTGGGATCCACAGGGGTGGGTTGAGCTGGCTTCTGAAGTTCCCAGAGTAAGCTATTGCGTGAGTTCTCCATCTTTGTTTTTTTCTTTAAAGCATTTCTGAGTTAGGTGATCCTGGGAGTTTTCTCTCATACAACAAATCCACTGGTAGCAAAACTCCTGCCCCTCTTGCCTTGTGTGTTCTCCTGTACCCTCAAACCCAAGAGCCCAAACCCATTTGCTATCAAGGAGATTCCATCTCATAGTGACCCTGTGGGGCAGAGTAGAATTGCCCATAGAGTTTCCAAGGCTGTAATATTTATGGACAAGATGGCCACATCTTCTGCTCATTCGAGCATCTGGGAGGTTCACACTGCTGGCATTTTGGTGAGCAGATAGGTCACCAAGGCGCCTTCTTCCCCCACCCCCCCCATCCCAAACCACTAAATAACGCACCAGCAGAAACCCCAGGGGTTGACCCTGCCTCTGGTGTGTGCCCAGCAGTAGCTGTGGTGGGATACAGACCTGCTAATTGCCCCCATGCTGAACATCTGATTGCCTTCCTTAAGGCCCTCCTCTTCTCCCCAGCACTTTGTTGACCTTGGTTCCCTACAGGCTGTGAACTTCAGCTCTCAAAGCACAGCCAGCCCCTCAGAGCAGCTGCTGGAAAGCCACCCCAGGGAGGTTGTTTGGCCCTGGGTCCCATGGTGGACAGAGCCGAGCAGATCCTGTGCAAACCAGGAGTGCCGAAGTCATTTGGGGACGTGTTTTAGATGCCGAGTTAAGCACTGCACAAACATAAATGAGAGTTTGTACGCAGCCTCTGCAGGGAAGAAGTCTGTAGGAGATCCTCTGCCGTAACTGGGCTGACTCACATTCTGCCCTCGGTCCCTGATAACAGTCCCTGATCAGGATTTCCCAAAGTGGGAGATACACCCCCTGGGGGGCACTAGACAGATACCTATACTATAGCCTGGATTATGGGCTATAGTACAGAAGTTTTTAATTGCTGGGGAGCGGAGGGGTGATCCAAGTAATTCTTTTTTTTTTTTGCCCCCCTGAAAAGGAGACCAAAGAAAACAAACCCAAATCCACCACCATCGAGCTGATGGCAACTCATAGCAACCCTATAGCACAGATCGGAACTGCCTGTGTGAGTCTCTAAGACTGTAACTTTTTATGGGTGTAGAAAAGACAGTCTTTCTTCTGTGGAGTGACTAGTGGTTTTGAACTTCTGACCTTGCAGTTAAGCAGCCCCATGCTTAACCAGTACACCATCAGGGCTTCTGAGCAGGGGACAGTTTGGGAACCACTGCTGTAGATGATGCCATCCGCTCCGGGCATTCTCTCTTGCTCTGTGTTGTGCCCTTTCTTGACACCTTCACTCTGATGGCCCCAACTCTTGGGTGTTTAAAGAAACCAGCTTCCCAAACACTTTTGAGGTTTTCCTTTGGAACCGCATCGTGTGTACGTGAAAGACTCCTGTCCGTGACTTGGTGACATAAGATACTGCAAAGGATCCCAGGGTGTTGGCACTCATGATGGTTGCATTTTATAGTCAGTATTAGTATTTGGTGCTGATTCTCCAGTTATCATCCACATGTACTTTTCCTGGCTTGTCTTTCTTCCTTTTAATTCCATCTTATCTGGTCCCCAACGGAGCCCTGGGGTTATGCATTTGCCTTCTAACCAGTCCATCAGTGGTTCAAACCACTCACCCACGTTGTGGGGAAAACTGGCAGTCTGCCCCTATAAAGAACACAGCCTTGGAAACCCTCTGGGGCCAGTTCTACCCTGGGCAGGGCTGCTCTGAAGGGCAGTTGCCTGGCTGGCAAGAGGCATGGGATTTGTATTTTAGTCACCAAGCTCTGCAGTGTGTGGGCTCCCAGGCTGCTTTTCCTCTGTGACTGAGTCCATCCTGATGGGTTCTGGTCATTACACCTGCTTCCCCCCAAGTGGGACATTGTTCTCGTCTAGCATTGTTTTCAGCTATTTCAAGAACCACTTGTGCAGCATATTAAAGTCTAGAAGGTTAAGTACAATGCTGAATGCCGTAGGATACCAACTGCCAAGTTGGTTTAAGACCGTCGTTGGGGTGTTGACTTTGACTCCTGGTGACCCGTGTGTGCAAGTAGACCTGTGCGCAGCAGGTTCCCCGGCGGTTGGTCTGTGAAAGCAGAGGGCCAGCTCTTTTCCTGAGGCACTCTGCTTAGCAGCTCACTGTGCGGTTAGTGGCTCCTTTGCACCACCTAGGGACCCCTGCCTGAATTTTGGAGCAGGAAAACTCGATTTATAGACAACTCCCCTGACTTGCCACCACCAGCCCCCTTGGCTGTTGTCAGTATTTCTGTGAGACAATTTTTGTCTTTCCCTTTGTTCTCTTGTACGGTTTAGTTAATTTGACACTCCTTTCTAGTCCTTGGCTTTCAGAGCCAGCAATATCCTTGTGTCTCTGTGATGGCTTTAATTTGATCTTGGTCCATGTCACTGATGTCCCAGTCAGATGGCTCTGTGCAGTGGCTATGAAGTCCCCTCTGCCGGTACAGGTGTGCTTGACGCAATGGATGTGTGTATGGACTGTGATAAGAACTGTATAAGCCCCCAATAAAATGAGTTACAAAGAAAGAAAAAAGTCCCCTCTGGCACTTGGTCCTGTGGCTGCACTGGTCGGTAGATGACAGTGCCGTCTTTTTTTTGCCACCTACAGAGAACTCTGAGTCGGGTGACTCAGGAGCAGAAGCAGTTGTCTGAGAAGCTGAAAGACGAGATTGAGCAGAAGGAGCAACTCAAGAGGATGAAGAACGAGATGGAGAATGAGCGATGGCACCTTGACAAGACCATCGAGAAACTTCAGAAGGAGGTAAGCGGGTGAACGAGGGAGAGGTGTCGGGGGTAACCTGTGTGGACGCGCACGCCCCCTTTGAGGGTCTGTAAGCAGCAAACTCCGAGGAGTGCATGTCAAAGGTTTCCAGATCCCTTGAAATGGCTCGTTGGATTGGTTGAGAATCCCAGATTCAGGGAACTTGGCCTAGAGAAAGTAAATGCTGGTACCCTCTGGATTTTGGGTCCAGCTCCATTCAGAAAAACTACGTAGTCAGCTGGTGTGTACGTGCAGACCGGACCGGTGCTTCTCCGAGCAGCATCTCAGCGGCTTTGCCTTGTGTAGGAGTCGGTGCCCTCTTTCTTATTCAGCGACTCGAAAGACCGTCGGAGAGCCCTGTAGTTGCTGCCCCCGCCTCATCTCAATTGACTGCAAGAGGAAAGGCTCACAGCGAGGGGCTCCCTGCCTTCTAGGAGATGACAATTGTGCCTGCCATTTTTCACATGGCAGTAAACGGTATGGGTGGGTGTGTGCGCACACGCGCAGTGGCGTATTTGACCTCCTTTGGCTCCTCTGTTGCCATCAGACAGGGCTCAGCCAGGCCTCCCTCCTCTCCCATTCTTTGCCATATCTGACACCAACCATCCTCCCACGACGCTCTACTTCTATGCTGGTGCAGCAATTGGTTGCAGTGGCCACTCAGAACTCACCAGCATGGTGGTTCATTAGGGAGGTTTATAGGTTACCATGAGTCAGGATCAGTAAGTAGGAAGGTTACAGTCATTGGTCCACAGTGATACCTCTCTTCAGCCAGCAGCCAAAGTCTCTCTCTGGCCTGCAGCTTCTTAGCCATGTGGGCCCTTGGCCTTTGCCTCCATAGCACAGGAAGCCAGCCTATCTCTCTCCCTAGAGCCCCATTGCCTCAGCGCTCTCCTCTTGCTGTGTCCTACCGTCTGCATGCATCATCTCTGGTGCCTCTGGTCTTGGCCGTCTCCACTTCAGACAGACCTGGGTCATACTCTCCCAATGGTCTTGGGAGTTTTCTGTCTTTGTCTGAGATGGCTCTTATATGCAGACAGATGACTTTGGGAGGTGTGCTTTTGTCTTTTAGCCAACCATGCGCCCAGGGAAGCAAAGGTATGACTTGGTTCACGCCTTCTGTGGAGGTCAAGACTTAATGCCACCTTCATCAGATCTCTCAGCATTGCCGAGAACTCCTTCAAAATGGGATGATAGCCACAGGTCTATAGTCCAGAATTAAATGACATACGGAAGTATGGCTATAAAGGCCATATTTAAGTAATCAACTACATTTCAGACACCTCTATTAATTAAATATGAGATCAAGATTCATTAACAATGACTGGTGACTAGAATTTGAAAGTTGCAAACAAAGAAGGTGACTTGGTGGTTGGCATACATAGCCCTGGAGATTAGAAAACACTTCAAAGATGGATAGGATATCGTAAGACCAATGACTTATTTACTGTAAGCACTATTTTTCAACAGCATAACTGGTCCCTGTACATGTGAACCTCAATGGATGGAGTATGCACGAATCAAATTGTCTATATCTGTGGAAAGAAATGATGGAGGTCAGAACAAGGTCAGGGGCAGGCTGTGGAACTGGCTGTCAGTTGCTTATATATGAGTTCAAGTTAAAACAAACTCATGAGAGCCAAGGTACAGTCTTGCGTGAATTTAGAGACCATTGCAAGAATAGATTTGATGCCTGGGACCCTGAAGACCAGAAGAATTGTGGGCTGCCATCAAGGGTATTATGCTCGACAAACAAACAATAAAGCACTAAAAAGAACAAAAAACCCACAGTAGATATCAGAAGAGACTCTGAAATTTACTTTTGAATGTAAAGTGACTAAAGTGAATGGAAATGACATAAAAGAGCTAGACAGAGAATTTCAAAAGATAGCTCAAGAAGAAAAATTATTATAATCAAGTGTGCAAAGACCTGGAGATGCGAAATCAAGCATTTCTCAAGATGAAAGAATTGAAGAAAAAAGTCAAGAATTCATATTGAAGGATTCTGCAAAATACTGAATGACTCAGGAAGTTCCGAAAGACGATGAGAGGTGTGTATAGAATCACTGCGCACAAAGAAGTGGTCGGCGGTGAACCGTTTGAAGCGGGAGGTAACATAGGGTCAAGAACTGATGGTCTGGACAGAAAAGGCCCACGCTACACTGACGCCTTTGGGGAAAAGCAAGGCGTCAGGAGTCGGCCGAATACCGATTGAGATTTGAGATAGTTCAGCCATTGGGTGCAGTGCCGAAACCCACTAGAAGAAATTCCAATTTGTGCCCATTTCTAAGAAAGGTGATTCAACAGAATGTGGACAGTATCGAAAATGACATTAGTACACTTAAAAGTAGTATTTTGCAGAAGCTAATTAAAAATGACTGCACCAGTACATCAAATTCAAGCCCATTTTAGAAGACGTAGAATAAGAGATCATTGCTGATGTCGGGTGAACCTTGGCTAAAAGCAGCCATGATGCTTTCCTGGGTTCTGTGCACTACGCACACGTACTTGACTGGGTGGATAACATCAGATCATGGGATAGCATTGAAAAGCATGGGAATTCTAGAACACCTCATTGTGCTCACGCAGAACCTGTACATAGCCTAAGAAGCCGTCCTTCTAACAGCAAGGGAGCATCCTGGGCAGTTTCACATCAGAAAAGATGTTAAACTGGTCGTTCTGTATGCTGAGCCAAACGCCTGAGAGACGGGACTCTGAAGAAGGCAGCATCAGGATTGGAGGAAGACTCATTAACAGCCTGTCACATGCAGACGACACACCTTTGCTTGCTGAAAGTAAAGAAGACAAGGCACTGGCTGATAAAGATGAAAGACTATATAGCTTACTGATGAAGATCAAAGATGGATTGAGGTGTGGACAACACCGCCACAGAAAGAAAACTAAAAATTTCACCCCCCAACCCTCAAAGCAATCATAAAGGGAGAAAAGATTGATGGTATCAAGGATGTCCTTTGACTTGGCTCCACCGTCAGCCTTCATTCACCCAGCAGTCAAGAACCCCAATGGAGGAATATGTCAGACAAATCTGCTGCAAAAGACCTCTTTGAAGTATGGAAAAGTGAAGATTTGAGGAGGCCTAAGATGTGCCTCACCCAATCCAGGATACCTCCGTTTGCCTCAGGTGCATGTGAAGCTGGACACTGAGCAAGGAGCACAAAGAGCCGATGCACTGCAGCTGGGGTTTGGCAAGAAAGTACATCAGGGACGGCCACAAAAACGAGCACACCTGTCTTGAAGAAGTACAGCCAGGCTGTTCCTTAAAGACGAAGATGGTAAGACGTCATCTCACTTTCTCTGGATGTGCTCCCAGGAAGGACTGGTCACTGGGGAGGAAGGACGGCATGCCTGGTAAAGGTAGAGCATCGCCAAAAAAGGAAAAAAAGGTGATGACTCTTTGTGAGCTGGATTGGTCCAGTGGCTGCAAGAATAGCCCCAAACACAGCACTGATTGTGAGGATGACGTAGGACCGCGCTGTGTTTCCTGCTGCTGCACATAGGGTGGACACCTAATGTGTACGGAGGTACGCCTAAGCAAAATTCTAGATGAAACTCTGGGATGTTTTAACTCTGACACCATCCCTACCAGGAAGATACTGTGATTTCAGTCTTTCTAATGAGGATGCTACTGAGATCCATGGATGCCCCAGTCGCATAGCCCCCAAAGAAAACCAAACCGAATCCTAAACTCTCCTCCATCAAGTCTAAACAGACTCAAAGCGACACTATCGGATAGAGTAGAACCACCTCTGTGGGTTTCTAAGATTGTGAATCTTCATGGGAGCTGAAAGCCTCATCTTTCTCCCGAGGAGCAGTTGATGATGTTGGACTGCTAGCCTTGAGGTTAGCAACCAGCATGGTACCCTTGATGCTACCACTCTGGAAGGTCGTAAGTAGAAAAGCAAAGCTAACTCGCCCCTGACTCTGTCTAGCTCCAGAGATGGTGATCTCTAGCCCTCCAGCCTCTGTCCAGGTGGAGGTGGTCAGAGGTAGCCAGCCGTGACCAGGTGTGCTGTACAATCTTTGGGAAGACTGTAGAAGACGGGGAGAGGAGGAGCTGTGTTCTGTGTTTAAATGGAGCCCCAACCCCCCCTCCCTGCCCCAGGTGGAGGATCCGAGAGTGGGCTCATGGCTGTACCACTTCTTCCAGATGGCCGACATTGTTGAAGCATCCCGCACGTCCACACTAGAGCTCCAGAACCAGCTGGACGAGTACAAGGAGAACAATCGCAGGGAGCTGACAGAAATGCAAAGGCAGTTGAAAGAGAAGACCCTGGAGGCCGAGAAGTCCCGGCTGACGGCCTTGAAAATGCAGGAGGAGGTAATGGCTTGGCCAGATAAGTGCTTGGGTTTCCTGAGAGCGTGCTTTCGGATTCCTTAGACACTCCCCTTTGAGGGACTGGATACTAGAGTCTCCAGATAGCTTTTGGTTAATTCATCACCCTTAAGACTCTGCGTGGTTCTACCGCAGGGTTGTCCTTCTAAGACACAGAGAGGCCCAGTGCACGCGGAAGGGCAATCGGCACAACTTTGGATTGACCATTTTCTTTGATTCGTCCAATATCTCCTGCCTAAAGAGGTTAGCCCCCAAAGAGAACGTTTGCCCCAAACCAAAGATAAATGGGAGGTCACAGGGAAGCTGGACCCATGGGAACAGGGAACCCAGGGAGAGGAGGGGCAGAGTGCTGGCGTGTTGTGGGGATTGCAACCAATGTTCTGGAATGATGTGTGTCAATTAGCGATGATTTGATAAAGCAGTGTGCTATGTAAACCTTCACTGAAATTCCAGTAAAATGCCCCCACCCCAAACGGTTTAGCTCCCATTTGGAGAGTCCAGCTGTGTCCAAAAGATTTATAGGCACTTAATGCTTTCATCTGAGAAGAGGGATTGAAGTAAACCAACTTCTGTTGCTGTTCATTTTTTACGAGAGACTTTTATGGGAGTGGGGAGTGGTGGCCAAAGAACTTCACAGTCACAGTAATGGGGACAAGGAGACTTCCTCAAGAAGTATGAATACTGGAAATCGTTGAAGCATAGCTGGGCTTTGTATTTGGGAATATTAGAGCAAACTAACTCAAATGTCGAAAACAAAGCAGAAAGCCCAGTTGCCATTGAGTTGGCGCTGGCCCCTGGTGAACCCACATGCATCTCAGCAGAACTGTGCCCAGGGGGGTTTAATGTCTGGCACTTTGGAAGTCGGCTGCCAGGTCTTTCTGCTGAGGGGCCTCTGAGTGGAGGGGACCCTGCGAAGCTTTTCATGAGTAGCTGAGCACAGTCACGGTGTGCACACTGCTGGAGACCATCCATGTAGCAGGACCCTTCCATCTTGACCCCTTACGGAATGCTTTGATGGCTTGAATGCAAAGCTGAAAGTTGTAAAGTGCAGCAGGTACAGTGCCTCGACGTCCAGGATTGCCTCTTACTAGCGAGGTGACCTTGAGCAGGTGATGCCAATTTTCTTCGCATCCATTTCTCCATCAAAGATACATGAAATGGGAATCATTTTTAAAACACACGCGATTATTTAGCAGAAAGTTTGTACATCTTGAGCACATAATGTGAGCTTACTTTCTTCAATTCCAAGGGTCATGTGCACGCACACACATTTTTCCCCCACCACGCAAACAGTGCCAAGAGCACTAAGATTCCACAGGAAAACAACTTTTCTTACAAAACAAACTTTTTATGTCTTTGATGATCAAAGCAAAGCCACCCATGAGGCAGTACTAAACCTGTCAGAAAGGACAATGGAGCGTTCCTGTGGGTTTCTGGAACACTTCTGAAAAGACCCTGATAACACATCCCTCTGACTCAGGGCCACAGGGGACAGCTGGAATTGGCACACTCATATCACAGTTCTCTTTGATATTAAAGAGAAAAAGTATTTCTGTTATCAAAGGCCTGGAAGGAGTCAGGTCTTTGCCAGATCACCAGTAAGCACATGGTCTTCTGTTTTGATTTTAAAAAGAAAATCACAGTGACCCCATGCAAAGTGCTTCTGGTATCATGCCACTATCCTAGAACCTGTGGACTGGAAGGGCCTTAGCCATCCTTTAGTTAAAGTCAGCTGAAGTCCAGAGGCTGCAAGGTGCCCCACAGGAGGCTGCTGAGAAAAGAGCCATAGTTTCCCAAAGGGTCTTCTTAATGAAAACAAAGATGGCTTTTCCTAGACTTTCTAGATTGTTCCCAGAGGCATCGCCCTGTAAGAAACAAGTTTCTCTTTGAATAGCACCCTTGGGCAAGCTGCGGAAACCGTGGCCAAGGTCTCTCTGGATCCCTGAGAAACTCACACTCAGCTGGTCACCACCCTGTGTTTGACTTCGCTGAATTAAAGAGCTTAGCCAATTTCCCCTATTTCCACCCCTCCCGCTCCCCCTCACCCCACCAAGCTATCAGGGTTCCATCCTAAGTCCTGTAGCGTTATTTTAATGAAAAGAAATAGACATTTTTAAGTTCCCAACTGGCCTCTCTAAAGTCTAACCTCTTGGGTCTCCAAAGAAAGACGAAAACTTTTCTGTGAAAATCACCCCCTAAAAGTGATCTCAGTGGACCTTGCCCTCCCTCCCTCCCTTCCATCTCGCCTCTGAAGGGGACTTCTCCCCGTGTTCCTCGAACTGTACTTCTGCCCACTACCTGACACCGTGTCTAGATGTCGCTCTGAGTAGCTCCCGCCAGCAGCTCCGACAGCAAACCCAGCAAGAGGGCGGAAAGACGGAGCAAAAGAGACATCCTTGGGTGTGGCTGAATCCGTGCACACGGGTGTTTAAGGACGACTGCCCACTGGGAGCCTGGCATGGCAGGGCTTCTGGGTAGATGCAAGAGGAATGGATCCAACTGTTCTCTGAGGCCCGTTCTTCAGAGCTGTTAGTGCAGTGCCACCTTGTGGATGAAAAACACCAGCACTTTAAATTGTGACGGGTTGCATTTTCTTCTCCAGAGCAGTGGCTTCCACCTACTGTGTATACTTCTGTTGTTTGGTTTCATGCCTGCAGGTTGCTTTAGGGCTATTGATGTAGTTTATCCCCTGAATTTTAAATGTCTTTTGATTTAAATGCTGATACAGACAGGCAGTAAATTTCTGGGAAGCCCACGTTTAGTTCATAGGCTTTCAAGTGTTTATTAGCCATCATCCTAGTAAGAAATACATTTATATTTTGGCTCAGTAATCTGTAAATCCATACAAATAATAGATGTTTCATAAATCAATATTTGCTTATATTCCTTTTCCCCCTGCTCTATTTAATAAAAAGGCTGGCCAACATATGTACTTAATAGAATTTAGAACCCAATGGATTGTAGCTTGCAGTTGGGAAACGTTGGATTTTTCCCCCCATTTTACAAAAGAAGAAACAGAGGCGGGGCTTGCTCGAGGTGTTCTGCTCCCTAGTTTGTGGAGGGGGCAAGGCTGGGGTCCACTTGATCATCTTTTTCTAGGGTCACCCCATAGACGCTCTGTTTGGATCTTACTCAGGAATCCACCTTTCTCACTGCAGATGCGCCTGCTGGAGGAGGCCTTGCGAGACCACCAGAGAGCCCAGGACGAAGCTGTCACGAAAAGGCAACTTCTGGAGCAGATGCTGAAGGACCTGGAGTATGAACTGGAGGCCAGGAGTCACCTCAAAGATGACCGCGGCAGGCTGGTCAAGCAGATGGAGGTTTGGGAACCAGCGAAGCGAGAGCCGGGAGCAGGGGAGGGCGGCTGGGGCCCTGTTTGGAGAGCGAGTCTGACAGGAGGGAATGACTTCTCCGCTCACCTCTGCCACCGGGAGTTTTCCAGTGGCTCTTTGTAGACTACGCTCTCAGACTTAACTGTGACACCCAGATGTTTGTAACAGCATCTCTCGATTGGGGAAGAAATGAGTAAGTTACAGACTCACTGGACATCAGAGCCCAAGAGGGGGGTGGAATTCATTTAGTCCAGTGTCTTCGTTTTCTTGAGAAGGAGACAGAGCTGAGTGCCAAGGAAGGTTAAACTCAAACTCATTGCCACCAAGTCGATGCCAACCCATAGCGACGCTATGAGACGGTAGAACAGCCCCTGTGGGTTTTTGAGACTATAATTGTTTATAGGAGTTGAAAATTCCATCTTTCTCCCTGGGGGTGGGGGCATGGTGGTTTTAAACTGCTGACCTTGTGGATCGTTGTCCAGTGTGTAACCATTATGCCACCAGGAGATTAGCTAACTTTAAACGAAGGCACTAGGTTGCTCCTGGTTGGTTTGTTGCTGTGGAGTTGCAGCCAGCCCCAAAGCAGACAACACTGCTGCACATCTATTGTTGTCATTGTTGTTAACTGCTTCTGGGTCAGCCCACCCTCAGGGTGCCCTCATGTACAGTGGAATGAAATGCTGCCTAGTTCTGTGCCTTCCCCGTGGTTGGGTGTGGGCCAGACTATTGTTGATGCCCCTATGGTTTTCACTGGCAGAGTTTTGGGAGTCAATTGGCAGACCTTTCTTCCTCTGCTGTCTCTTAATTAGGCTGGCAACTCCTGTGAAACATGGTCAGCATCCTAGCAACGCAAGGCTCCACAAACAGACAGGTGGTAGCTGCACATGGGGTCCCTGGGCTGGAAGTCGACCTTGGGTCTCCCACACGGAAGGCACAGACTCTCCCATTGAGTAACCAATGGCCGTGCTGTAGAGCTCGAGGGTGGAAGAGCTGTGCCTGGGGCCAAACTTCCCAACTCCTGGGTACACCAGTACCCACTTGGCACAGCACACGCACCATTCTTTTCCTGTTTCAGGTCCCTTTCTCTCTCAGAGATTATCTAGTTTTGCCAAAGCTGGTGGCAAATGATGGCCCCATGCATTTTCACAGGGACTGTATAATGTATATAATATATCAGGTGTTCAGTGGCGTCACTGGGAATCACCTATTGGCAAGATGAAGACACACGTTGGAACAAGGTTGAAGAAATACTGGTCAAACGAAGTAGGAACAGCCCATTGATAGTGATGGGAAGAACCTTTAATCAGTCCCCCTGAACTTTATAGAAATCCTCGCGAAATAAGCCAACTCAACAAAAGGAAGCCTGTGTACGTTCTCCCATCCCTCCCATATACAGTGAGACTGAGTACAAGAGAGTTTGGTATAAGTGCTCTCCCTAATGGAAGAGTGAAAACCAGTCACAGTTTTGATCAACGACAGTGCTTGCTGCGTAAGACCAAGGAGAGCGGGCTCGAATGTAAAGTCAATGGGACTCCTGCTTCAGCTCTGCAAATAAACAGCAATAACTTTTTAAAACCTCCAGGGGGCTTAGTTGAAGTTTATATCCAGGGAGCGATGTTGCAGCCAGGAGCAATTGTATTAGACGGGCCCCTTTTAGAGGCTAGAATACTCGGGTTGCCGCGTTCTTTTGCAGGGTTGCTATACATTTTGCAGTCTCTTCTGGTCATTTTAAGGGGGAGGGAATTGTAAGGCAAGCTAAGGTCAACCCAGTTAATGAGCACCTGCTTATTCTAGGGCTCAGACAACATGGTTCAAAGCAAGCTAAAAGCCTTCTCAGGCTCGGAGTTAAGAAGTCCGTGTCCTGGAAGCCACCCTGAACCCTCCTGCTGGCTTCCGTATGGTACAGTTTAGGCAGAGAGCAAGCCCTGGGAAGAGATGCCACTTGGTGCAGATTGCGTTCTTGGGCCTTTGAGAAAACGGACTAGAGACAGTGCCCTTTTGCTGACTTAGGCCCAAGAGCAGAGGCATGGCCGAGCTTCACGTACTTCTCTACAGTAGTCTAGTTGTTTCCCGCTAAAGACAAAAAGGAATCGCTCCTAAGCCCCGCGCCCATGAAGTACGCTTGCCGGCTGTTTCTTCCCCTGAGAGGGGCTCTGATGGCACAGTGGTTAAAGTGCTCGGTTGTGAGCCAAACAGAGGTTCAAACCCACTAGTGCTCTGGGAGAAAGATGAGGCAGCCTGGCCCCGCAGGGCAGCTTTCCTCTGTTCCCTGGGGTCTCTGTGGTTGGTGGTTGACTCAACGGCAGTGGCTGGGTCCTCCCACGGGAAGGCAGTGTGCGGCAGCCGCCTTGCTAACTGCCTTAGCTGACCCTTTATCAACACATACGTGCATTTCAGACGGACACGCTCTGTAAATGCACGCACTCAGGTGGCTGATGGTTGTACAAAGCTAGTCTGAGATGTGCTTTTATTAAAACTCAATGATGGTAAGCTAAGAGCCAGCAAGGAAGATGCCGTCAGAAATCTGTGATGATTGGTGTAGCAGCCTTGGCCCTTACTGTGTTAAAGGAACCCACAGGCACAGTGGCTGTGTTCCTGGCTGCTAACCATAGGTCAACAGTTCGAATCCACCAGCTGCTCCATGGGAGAAGAGACCTGGTGATCTGCTCCCATAAATATGACAGCCTAGGAAACCCTGTGGGGAATTTCTACTCTGTCCTGGAGGTTCACTGTGAATCAGCTCATGACCAACGACCACATCCCTGTGCTAACCTGATGTAGACTATAGGGCACAGGACATACGGGGTTCCCTGGAAGAAAGAGGCAGGGGCTTAAGACTGTACTCGGGCAAGCGGCAGGGCAAGCCTGAGCAGGAGGAGTTGCTCTGTAGAGAACCCGGCCGTGGACGAGATCTCACCCCACATTGGTCTTGTAACTGGTGACTACCTGGTTTCGGTAGTTGTGCTTACACTCTGGATTTCTAGCAGGGAAGAGATTCAAAGGGACATCTTTAATGTTTAGGTTAACGTTTGGGTAACACTTTTTCTTCTTTTGTATATGTCCTAAACCTGTGATATATATTATTATTTTACAGGATCTAAAGTCGTCAAAAATATACATTTTAAAGTATCTGCTTTGGGCAGCATAGGAAGGAGACGTATCCGCTTCCTAAGCCCTCTGATAGTCGGCTTTCTCTTGCTCCTGGGCTGTCTGTGCACAGGTCAGGCCTTGCTCCTCATCCGGGTCGTCACAAGTTATGTCTGTTTTTGACTTCTTTCTTAGGACAAAGTGTCTCAACTGGAAATGGAATTGGAAGAAGAAAGAAACAACTCGGATTTGCTGTCTGACAGGATCTCTCGGAGCAGAGAGCAGGTGAGCGCTAGAGTTGAACAATGGATGGATTGTCCCAAGGGAAACAGGAAGCGGGAGTGTTCAACCTGAGGCTTCATCCAGAGGAGGGAGAGAGTCTGCTGCATGGAAAATGATGGCTGACGGAGCAGCCTGCACCTTGGGCAGCCAGTGGGACAGGAGGTGTGAGAACTCAGAAAGACATCGTCCCTGAGCCACGAAGCCCAGATAAAATAACCCGGACCTTCACATTTGGACCCTCATAGGTTCTTTAACGACAAAACAGAGCTTCTTGGGAGTTCGGTGATGGTTTCCCGAGCAGACCGTCAGTTTCACATTCAGCAGGTCATCACGTCTTGTTTCCCGCCGCTCACTGCAGGCTGCTGGCTGCCCCTCACATAGACTCCCTGCCGCCTGCTTCCGCGCCTCTTCCTTCCCTAACCCTCTGGGCTTTGCCCCGGTAGAAATGCTGCCCTATGGGTTGTAAATGGCTGAAGGTAGGTTCCTATTGAGGTGTGCCCTTGTAACGTCACTCCCGGTATCAAGGCCATTGTGTTAGGAGTTCCTGCCAGTTTCGGTCAGAAGCCAAATTTCAGGATCTGCTCAGCATTTGCCATGAGAACAGAGGGCACCATGACTTGGTGTGTGCACGCCTCTTGTGACTTGTGCAAGAGGACTGATGGGAGAGCATGTCACCCTGCACACACCGACCAGGCAATTGGAACAGATTTTCAGCCCTCTGTTAAAGAAAAACAAATGGGGGTGGGGGGTGGGGCGGAGGGAAGCTCCTCCTGTGGCCCACCATGAAGAGAACTGATCACTTGGAGAGCTTGTCCCAGAATTGCACGGGGCCCCTCCTCTTCCCTCTCAAACAAGCATTGGGTCAAGGGCAGTAGAACTGTCCTCTGTGATGTGGACACGGTTGAAAATGTTTCCAGAGGCAAGCCTTGCGGTAAGCCCAGGGAAGAGGTCAAAGAAACTGGCTGTTCCCCTGGGAAGACCATGGCTGTCGGCCTGTAAAGGCCCCTGGGCCCACTTTAGGGAAGCCACAGCCTCTCTGAGTTCAGTACCTACAGTCTGTCAGCCTGACAACATTGCCGCAAGAATGTCTGGATTCTAATATTGAAATGGCGCCCGCCCTCGTGGTGTAGTGGTTGCTCACTGGGCTGGTACCCACAAGGTCAGCAGTTTGAAACCACTAGCTGCTCCTAAGGAGAGAGATAAGGCTGTCTACTCCTGTGATGTGTGACAGTCTGGGAAGCTCATAGGAGCAGTTCTGCCCTGTCCTGTGGCGTCGCTGTGAGTTGGCAGTGAGGTTTGACCTATCACAGATGATGAGCGCCACCTAACGCTCGTAGCGCCTCTTCACCTGCAAGCGGTTTCCCTTGTCTCACTCTTCCTTCCTAACTGATTGTCTGCATGCAGTGGGGAGGGAATAGAGACCTGGTGTTTCTGATGAGTGGCACAATTGAACATGGTGTTCAAGTTCTGAGGGGAACTGGTTCAAAACAAAACAAAACAAAACAATATGGCAAAATAAATCAGAAACAGAAGGGCTCGAGAAGAAAGGATGTCTCCTGATTGTGCCCTCAGGGCCCTCTCCCTTGCTGTCACCTGACTTGTGGGGAGCTAGAAGGATGGGTTGCTCCGATGCGTGTCTCACAGGAAAGCGTTTGATTCTCAGTGAAAGCTGTTGTGAAGCCATGGTTTATTGCCTGCCTTTTAAAACGAAGCCGCCCCTTTTCCAAGGAGAGGTCCCCGAGTATGGAGAGATGGGCCCTGCTTCTGAGGCTGGGAAGGACCTCCGAGTGGCTCTCCCTAGAAAGATGCCATCCCGTCCATGTCACAAGCTCCAAAGGTCAAATGCTCTTCTCGTTGTTTCCTCTTGAACCTTCTGTTCTAGATCCTCCTTGTGTAGCGTGTGGACAGGCTAAGTGACTGCGGGACACACAGCTTGTCAGAGGTGGAATCAAGATTGGGTCCAGCCTTCTCCTCCCACTCAACCCCATCAGTCTGTCCTGTACACTCTCTGCCATGGAGCTGACGCCGACTCAGTGATCCTACACAATCCTACAGGGGAGAACTGCCCTGTGGGTTTCGGGACACTCGCTCTTCACGGGAGTAGAAAGCCTTATCTTTCTCCGGTGGAGCAGCTGATGGTTTCCAACTGCTGACTTTGAGGTTAACAGCCCAACTCAGAATCCACCATGCCACCAGCGCGTTCGTTTATGGCCATTAGGGTCTTAAAGCCCCTGAGATGGAAAGTCATGCCATCATGTCTTCATATAGTGTAAGAATTTACGCCAACTGATTCTCTCTCGAGTCTCCTTCTGAGCACCAGGAGTCCGACTCGTGAAAGAAGGGCCCAGCTTAATGAGATTTTGGTCTGGCAGGCTGGCATTCAGACGTGCTGCTGCGGGCTAACCAGGGAGCCGAGCTTCCAGGGAGAGGCATGCTCTTGGCCGAGGAGGCCTGGTTGGTCCAGCCCAGTGGAAGATGAATCATTCAGCCCAGGCAGCTAGCCGGCAGGGGGATAAAATACCAGCGTGGGAAGCTTTGATCTTTCTAGGGGTGTAGTAAGGCTGCCTTGTTGCTTGGGCAGCTTTAGGATCAGTCCAAGTGGATAATCCCAGTGCCGTCTCCTGCAGCCACTGTCCGGGAACTTCTCCCCAGTGGTCAGCTCACACCTGCTCCTCAGCACCCTAGGGTGCAGCCCCGCAGTGAGACTGGAGAAAGTCTCCTTTGCAGTGAGAGGATCAAAGTGAATGTTTGCCTGCCTCCTCTTCCTCCGCTTCCTCCTTCCCCTAGTTTCAAAACGGCGTCACCTTTTATCAGCTACTCAAAAACCGTGAGACATAGGCGGTTAAGAAGAAGCTTCCTTTCTTGTGATTGGGAAACGTTCTTTGGAACCGCCAGCAGTATAAGCTCACTGACCCCAACAAGCCAACCATCAACACAGGTGATGGGTTAAACATTGTGATTAGCAACCCTACATATCGCTGCCTTGTCATGAGCCCGCTGGCAGCTGCCCAGGCCACGGGCATGAAACCCACTGGAATCCCTGACACTGGTATTTCTGATCGAAACGCTCGGTTGCACGTCCCTTCCGTCTAGCTGTGATAAGCTGTCGCCTTCAGCTCTCGTTCTCTTTTTAAGTTGACTGGAAGGTTTTTGCTCAGCCTGTTGAATGTAATAGGAGAATAAACAGCATGTAAAGCACTGGGCTCAGAAATGTTTCCCTAGCCTAGCCTATGCTTCCTTCCTTAGTCCAAGTCATGGCCATAGGCTTTTTGGAGGGGTGGGGGCACCTACTGTGGACTCTGGTAAAAAAAAATCTAAGTCGGGATATTCCCAAATCATTGGGTGCAGGCATCAGTGTATTTGGAGAATAGCTAAAAACGCCTGCACTGAGGATATTCTCGGGCTTGTCGTGAAGCTGTCTGTTTTGCATTTCACTGTGAAAGTATGCACAGCACAGCACAGGCCAGTTCCACATGTACACATACACATGTACTCAAGTGTGGGACCACCTTTAGGACGGGTTACCAGCAGGGATCATGTGTGGTAGAGTAGAAGGTCCGCGCGCGCGCACACACACATGAAAAAGAGGAAGACCATCCACCTGATGAACTGACAGTGACTGCAGAAGCTGGCTCACACATGGGACCGGTGACGAGGCTGACACAGGACCGCAGTGTCCTAGCCTGCTGTGCTAAGGTCGCTGTGCGCTGGGACTGACTCGGTAGCGTCTCACAGCAGCAGTACATCTGCTTGTTTCGTGGACGTCCCATCCTGGGGTCCTGGTCCTCTGGCAGCTGACTTGTTTCAGCGCAGTGTTGTCGGGGTTTGGCCAGGTTGGTTGTAGCATGCCTCGGAACGTCACTTCTCTTTCTGGCGACAGACAGGTTTGTGTGCACATCCCTGCCTGCACTTCTGGGATGTAGACCCAGGGTTGGGATTACGGGTTCCTAACAGTCTAGTAGTTCTACAGTCATCTTGTTGACACTGGTTTCCACCGTGGCTGTACCGTTTTCCATTCCAGAAATGGATGCGGGCTCCTAGCAGCCATCTTTCTTGACGGCAAGTTCACGGACCCTATTTGCTGTCTAAGCATCTACTTCAGTGGGTCTCAGCCTGAGGGTCGCAACCCATTTGGGGGGGTCGAAGGGCCCTGTCACAAGGGTTGCCCGATTCATAACTAGCAAAATTACAGTTAGGAAGTAGCAACAAAAGTAATTTTATAGTTGGTGGGGGGGGGTCACCACAACATAAGGAACTGTATTAAAGGGTCGCAGGATTAGGAAGGTTGAGAACCACTGCTCTGTTTGGTAGATTTGTAGATTAAAGTTAGTCAAGACTACCGTTGTTTTAAAATTATTTTTGTTAACTAAAACTTTCAACCTTTAGTATATATTGAGAAGCAAGAAGGCCATACTGTTTGCCTCTTATCTTGGCTTTCCAAAGTCTCAAAGAAAAATTGCTCCCTGGTCAGAGAGCTTTATGGCAGGGTAGTTATTACTCCTCTTTTTGGTCTAATTTATTCTGCTTTTCTATGTTAATAGCCTTCTTTTGAGAGGATGTGGTGTGGTGCAAGTCATGACTGGTGGATTTTGAGTCACCGTTTGCTCTCGGCTCTTGGTCCCGGGGAACTCTGAAAGCAGCAGTGGAGACTTTTCAGGGACCGGCCCTCCTGTGGCCCCTCCGCATGGGGAGGCCCAGGCCCCGGTGGGACCCAGACTTTCCAGGCAGTTGGACCGAGGGAGCGAGAGTTTGGCCGGAAGCTGCAGGCCGTGTGCTGACCGTGGGCCCCGCCACGTGGCCATCATCGGCTCCCTCCCTCCCTCTGGGATTGTTCCCTCCTTGAGAGAACTGGGTCCCGTGGACTTGGTGGAGAGGCAATGGGCAGGAGAAAGGAGACTGATTTTTCTCACTCAGCAGTTTCGCAGTTGCTTCCAACTCACTGTGTCTCTGCGGCACATTTCCTCAGGGTGGGAGGGGGCTGCCGTTTCTCAGCATTCCCCTTCTCCTCTCCCCCTGCCCAGAGTGCAGCAACACACGTCTCCACCCAACCCACTCCGACCCACTCCGGCAGGCGCTGTCCATCAACAAGACGCTGGCTCCGGCTCTGTAGGGTGTTTGTTTGCTGTTTTCCAGCCTCACAGGTCATAGCAACTACATTTCTGGAATTCGCTTCTCCCTGCTTCCTGTCCTCTCACTTTGGGGAACCCCATCTTCTGTGTCTCCTTCTCTCCCTCTCCTGAGGTATGGGAGCCCAGCTCAGGGAAAGAGGGTCTGTCCCCGATTCTCACACAGACCCCAGGGCCTCCGCCCATTCGCTCCCTGCTGCTGAAGGCTGGTCCCCCGCCGTGCTTCCTGTCATACCTCATTGGCCTCCCCTTATCCTTGGGGTGTTCATAGGCGTGTGCGTTTTGTCCTGCCAGACACAGACCCCTTCCGTGACTTCTCCTGTCCTCTGGTGGTGGCCCCCGTCTCCCCTGTTGGTGGTCCCTCCATTTGAGATGGTGGGCTTCTTACTGTAGCCCATCTGCTGCAAACCCAGCCTTTCAGGACTCAGTGTAGTGTCCCTCTCGGGGCTCGCGGCACTGCCAGCACACATCCCCGCACAGTGCCTGTCCCCACTAGGCTGTAACGAGAGCAGCTATGGTCGCCGTCCTGCTGTCATGGAGCCTGGCAGCGAGTTGATCCTCACGGCCGTCAAGTCACTTCTAACTCCCAGCATGCCTACAGGACAGAGTAGAACTAACTGCCCCTGTGGGTTTCTGAGACTGCGGCTATTTATGGGAGTAGAAAGCCAAGTCTTTCTCCTGAGGAGTGGCTGGTGGGTTCAAACTGCTGACCTTGTGGATAGCAGCCCAAATAGAACCACGACACCCGGAGGGCTCCAAAGAGTTGATCGTGTATTGTAAATGAACAAGCCCACCTCCTCCTCCAGGTCCCACAAATACACACTCCCCCCCACCTTGAGAAAGTGGATCATTTTGCGGTCTTGCCTTGATAAAGGGGGACACTTACAGATAAGGGCCCCTGGCTTCCACTGAAGGAGCCCGAGACAGCACTCAGAAGCCCGCGGTGCAGCAGAATGTGCCTCCCTGTTTCGTAGGCTGTCCCAGGGCCCCAGGAGGCTGGCCCATCCTGTTCCTTTTAGAAACCAGGAGACTGACCCGAGAAGTGAGGAGCCTGAGGTCACGGGCAAGTGAACAGCAGGGCCGGGAAGAGAACCCAGGCCACTGCTGCTTGTCTGTGGAATTGCTTCCCAGCCCAGTAAAATGTTAACCATGTTCCAGCTGAAGTCCCAGACCTCTGCCCTTGGGCTGTGAACAGAACGATTTCCCCCAGCAGGCATGTGTGCTGGCCCCATGGCCTGGCATGCAGGTGACCCGTGTACGTGGGATGCCGCCTGCCAGAAACCACGTTTGGAGCGGGGCTGTGAGCCCGCATTCATTACCTTCGGACGCTGTGTTCACACAGCAGTTACAGGACCTGGTCTGCGCCCTTTGTGACGTGATCAGCCAAGGCTCTGGGGCGAGGCCAAGTGATGAGAGCATTGGCCTTGGGCAAGGTTTTAGGAACTCTGATTGCTGACCCTGAGCATGGCTGGCATTTTATCCCCCAGTAAACAAGGATGCCTGAAGGAGACTGGCGCTCAAGTTCCTGTCGACCTGATTGCTGTATTTGAACCCTACGTGGTGGTCTCTCCACTTAGTTGGGCCCCAGAGATGGGGGCAGATGAAGTAGTGGGCCGTGAGTGAGGCTCAACCGGAGCCCCTCATGTTCCATGATACAGCGGTTCAGAGCCCCAGTCCCCTCTTCTGTAAAATTCTTAACGCACATGATTTAGAAGCGAACCAAAACCAAATTCTCACCGTAGAGTCAATTCTGGCTCACAGCAACCCTCCTGGATAGGTTAGAACTGCCCCTGTGTGTTTCTGAGACTTCTAACTGTTTGTGGGAGCACAGCGTCTCGTCTCTCTCTACAGGGTGACTGCTGACTTTTCCGTTTGTAGCACAGCTTGTCACTCACTGAGCCACCAGGGCTCTGGAGTGCTTCCTTCAACCACACAGTGGTTTGCAGGCAGAGTCCCAGCCCCCACCCTCCCTCTAGCTTCTGTACCATTCCCTGCTCGAGTCAGCCACATGGCACCATTCATGCCGAGACAGTGGCAATGAGGAACAAACAAGCCTGCACAATAGGATGGAAGGAGCCCTGGTGGTACAGTGGGTTCTGCACCGGGCTACTAATCACAGGGTCAGCAGTTTGAGACCACTGGCTGCATCAAGAGAGAAAGATGAGGCTTTCTACTCCTGTAAATATTTACTGTCTTGGAAACTCACAGGGACAGTTCGACGCTGTCCTGTCGCATAGCTAGGAGTTGGCAGTGAGTTTAGGGTTTGGTTTTCGGAAGATATGGTGCTGTATTCTTAGACCTGGGGTCTCCATGTGTGCTTTCTAGCACATGGGTAGGGAGTGTGTGAACTTTTAATAACTAGAGTGCGTGTACAGGCGCTTGTACAACTCGAGTGCACATGGAGGGCTGAGGCCTGCAAATGCTCCCAGACCCTGTGTGTTCTTAGGACTGCCAGGCTGAATTGCCACAAACAATGAACCAGAAACAAAGATGTTCTCGCACTGTTCCAGAGACCAGTAGTCTGCATTCGGTGAGCAGGGCAGTGCTCAGACCAGAGGCTCTGGGGGAAGATCTTTTCATGGCTCACGGCTCTGGTAGCCACAGGACCCCTGGCTTGTGGCCGCATCACCCCAGTCTCTTTCACTGCCCTCACTCGACTGTCTTTCCCATGTGTTTGTGTCTCTGTGTGTCCCTTCTCTTTTTATAAAGGCACCAGTCCTATTGGATTAGGGACCACCACATCTGTCTGACCTCACAATCACATCTCCAAAGACTCTGTTGCCAAGTAAGGTCCCCTTCTCTGGTAGGACCGTTAGGTCTTCAACATGTCTCTTGGGGATGATAACTTGCTGCACCGTGCCCTGGTTTCCCAGGACTCCGTATTGAACTTCCTACTCCGCGTGAACTCAGGTTGGCATGGGGCTCATTCTTAAGCAAGAAAGTGGAATTTTGTTGGAAGGGCTCTCTAGTTCTCTTGGCTTCTCCCTGCTGCCCTCTGCTGGACAGCAGCAGGAGTTCTGGGAGCAAGGAGTGCTGCTGACGCTCAGACAGGAAGCGGGAAAGGAGATGCCCACAGGTAAGTGGTGGGACTTTTTTCCCAGTGCTGCCCAGTCAGGCTTCCTTCCTGCTAGCACCGAAGAGTCTAGTCCTGTGGCCCTGGAGCGGATTCCAACTCAGGGCAACTCCCTGTGAGTCAGCGTAGGGCCGTACTCAATACATTAGGCAAGGGCTGCTTTTACAGAACAGGTTGCTCGGCCTTTCTTCTGACGTGCTTCTTGATGGACTCGTACCCCTGACCCTTCCTCTGGCAGCAGAGTGCCACCACCCACCTTCCCCTGAGCCTTGGGATCAGTAGGCTTCCTGAGCTTCCTGGTTGTTCTGCTGACTCCTGCTTCCAGCCTAAGAAGAGCGAAACCGAGCATCATCCAGGAGATGCCTGCCCTGGGCGCCCTTTCTGAAACGTGTCTGTGTAACAGAGCCATTTCAAGCGCAGGAGAACACTAGCTGCTTCTACTATTCGTTGTGTAGCTCGTGGACAAGTTGGGTTTTCCTGAGCCTTCCTCAGTTTGGGCATCGAACAATCCCATGTCCTGAGGATGCTCTCGGTCCTGGGCAAACTGCGATGGGGCCAAATGGAGCCTCTCCAAGCCTCGGTGTCCCCAGTGGAAATAACTTTACTTACTGTGGAGGGTTCTTGGGGTGGGGTGGAAGAGGAAAGCTCATCGGGGTGCTAAGCAGGGGGCGCTATGGCTATTCTTGTTATTTGCAGCCATCTCTTTGCAATCATCAGGAAACAATAACTAAGACAGGGCTCAGTACCCCAGAGGAGATGACTCCCAGACCCTGTTGGCCAGCCCTCGTCTTGATCCGGGGTTGATTCACTTGACTGTTGGCCTTCGCTGCACACAGGATAGCCAACGTCTGTGCTGTGCTCTGCTTGTGTTGCAGATCGAGCAGATGAGGATCGAATTGCTTCAGGAGAAAGCTGTGAGGCAAGACTTGGAATGTGACAAGATTTCCCTGGAGAGACAGGTGAGTCTGTGGACCCCTGAGCTCCTCCCCTCACCTGTGGCTTTGGCTGAGAGTCTGTGTCGGGCCGTGCAGCTCACCTGAGAGACAGAGGTGTTATTTCTAAGGCCTTCATGCAGTCAGCATCTGAGGAGGCAGGGGAATGGTCAAGGCTGCTTCATAGTTCCCAAAGGGCTGAAATGAAACCGGTGTCTTCACATGGAACACAGGCATTCCTAAGAAAACGCAATTGAATCTCTGCCTTTGCTTATTATTCATGCATGTTCCTCCCCGGATAAGATAGGTGAAGGCGCCCATTTCTCCTGCTCCTTCCCCACCCTCAGTGGGTTTGTAAAAGGACAAGCCCAAGCTGAGTGATAGGGCACCCACTGGGTTTCTTTGGAGTCTACTGACATGCCAAAGGTTCTGTGCAGGCTTACAGGGGAACAGGTTCTACATCTTCTCCAGCTCGCGAGAGGCTGAGCGCAAGGCCTTTCCCTGGAAACACCACTGGATGCCCCCAGGGTTCATGGGCCACGTGTCCACGTGTGGAAAGCAGCCTCTTGAAGCATCTACCAAACACCTGCCTCCCCCATGTCCCACCTGCGCAGAGTGCACAGGGCGCATGTCAGGGATGCCGCTCCTCATTCTTCCTGTCTGGTTCCAGAACAAGGACTTAAAGAGCCGGATCATCCACCTGGAAGGTTCCTACAGGTCCAGCAAAGAGGGGCTGGTGGCGCAGATGGAGACGAGGATCTCGGAGCTGGAGGACCGCCTGGAGAGCGAGGAGAGGTGAGCTCAGCCCACCAGTGCTGCAGAGGCCCCAGCAGGCAGTGCGAGCCCAGGGCACCACCCAACCACACTAGTGTCTTCAGTGCCTGGCTCTTCCCAGCCTCCTCAGCAGATGACGCACAACCTTGCTGTTATTGTTGCCATTTTATAGATGGAAAAACTGAGACTCTGACAAGTCAATGACTTAAGCAAGGCAGCCTGGCTGAAGATGGGTGTAAGTGGGCCTCTCCTCTAAGTCCACAGCTTTTCCGCTGTGCTTGCAGACGACCTTACAGGCTACTATATTTGAGCTAGCTTATCGTCCAGTGACAGCATCTGGCTTTAGAGGTGAGGGGCCTGACTCTGCCCGTGGCCCCATATAGTCTGACAGAGGCCAGGTGGCCGACTTAAACGGGAGGAATTCGGGATCAGATGACATTTCCAACCCTTCAGTTCTCTGTAAAACCAGAACCACCGACGTCATGCTGCTGAGTTCGTTGGCTTCACAGTTACGCCGGAGGGCAGAGCGGAAATTGCTCCCTCAGACTGCCAAGGCTGAACTCTCTTTTTTAAAAAAAATCATTTTATTAAGGGCTCGTACAACTCTGATCAACAATCCATACATACATCAATTTTGTCAAGCGCATTTGTACATATGTTGCCATCCTCATTCTCAAAACACCTGCTTTCTACTTGAGCCCTTGGTATCAGTTCCTCATTTTCCCCCTCCCTTCCTGCTGCCCCCTCCCCCCTGAACCCTTGATAATTTATAAATTATTATTATTTGTACAGAGGCAGACTGCCACACCTTTCTCCCACAGAGTGGTTGGTGGGCTCAACCCACTGACCTTTCGGTTAACCATGAAGTGCTTTAACCATGGCACCACCAGGGCCCCTTGGAGTCCCGGTAGCTGTTTCTTCCTCAGAGCACAGCCTGAGAAAGAAGGGCAGCGCTAGGTGAAACTTGCCCCTCCTGGGTTCTTATCACTAGATGAGAACAGAACTTTACATGTTCTGTGCTCAGTAGAACTTCTAGAAGGGTGGGCAGGAGCAGCCTGGAATTGACCCCAAATGCTTGCGGCCTGGCAGTTTGTGACCCTCAGGACTGGGAGGATTCAGGGCAATCCTAGTGCCAGCTCAGCCTCTCCTGGGCCCCTCTCTTCCCTTCTTGGATCCCCTGCTGTGGACAGGTCTAGGGAGCTGCCCGTCTGCCTTGCACGGGTGTGTGTTTCCCTGGCCCCAAGTCTCCTGGGCAGCGCTGGCCGGGGTGTCGCCTCCATGTGAGCCTGGGCTGGTCCTCCTGGGGGCTGGTAAGGAGCACGCCCACAGTTATGCTTCCTCTGCCCTCCCAGGGACCGGGCCAACCTCCAGCTCAGCAACCGGAGGCTGGAGCGGAAAGTGAAGGAGCTGGTGCTGCAGGTGGATGACGAGCACCTGTCCCTGACCGACCAGAAGGACCAGGTA
>NW_022103905.1:15591173-15603943 GCF_000313985.2 Echinops telfairi
CCCTCTCTCCCACTGCAGCTGAGCCTGCGCCTGAAGGCCATGAAGCGACAGGTGGAGGAGGCAGAGGAGGAAATCGACCGGCTGGAAAGTTCTAAGAAGAAGCTGCAGAGGGAGCTGGAGGAGCAGATGGATGTGAATGAGCAGCTGCAGGGGCAGCTCAATTCCATGAAGAAGGACCTGAGGTGGGCTAATGTGGCCGGCTCCCCCGACCCCCCACCCCTGCCAACACAAGCTGAGCGTCCTCCTTTCCCCCAAGCACACCCTTCCATTGAGTCAGTTCCAACTCCTAGCCACCCTAGGGCACAGTAGAACTGTCCCTTTGGGTTTCCAAGACGTTTAAGTCTTTACAGGAGCAGACAACCTCATCTTTCTCCCCCGGAGCTGCTGGTGAACTTGGACCCTTGCCCTCATGGTTAGCAGCCCAGTGGGTAGCCCACTAAGCTACCAGATTCCTATGACTGCCTTTGAGAGTCCCCCTCCTTCTAGAGATGCGAGTGGCTGTGGCCCTATGTGTTCCGTAGAGCCTATCATGCGTACCTTCCTCAGTTCACTGCCCCATGCCAGCAGGACAGGTGTTATCCCTATTCCACATGAGGGAAATCAAGGCTTGGAACAGGTAAGACAAGTGCACACCTTCACAGAGGGCCACTTGCTGGGCCAGCACTTACCTCACCTTCTACCTGACTTAGGTAGAATTAAGGTGAAGTTTTGGGTTATCTCTTCCAGCCTGGTGTCAGGAGAGAGCTGCTTTGAAGTTGTTCTGCCCTGGTCCTGAGGATGGGGCAGAGGCGTTCAGTAGATTACATTCTCTGCCTGGGGGGTGCAGTAGAGGCATGAGCCCCCCCACCCATGTGTAGTACACATCCATCCGTATAGTTCATGCCCATCCATGTAGGGTCCGAGTGAGACCCTCAGCCTCTGGCACATAGTAGAAGGGGAAGCCAAAGCCTCAGTCAACAAGGGAGACAGTCACTTAATATAATCTTTGTTAAAGATTACAATGATGGCAGACAACCCATGGTGAATCAAACAGCACATTTTCAAACAAAGTCACGAGTCAGGCGGCCCCAGACTGCGCCATGTGGTAGCCTGAGACCAAAAGAAAAGTCAGTGACGCTGATGCTGTTCCAGCCCTCCCTGGCCCACTGCGTCAACACAGGCGTGGGGGCGGGCAAAGTGTGCTCCCCCGAGGCTGAAGGTGGGGGTGCAGGGGGGCCGACCAGACCAGTTAAATGCATGGGTTTATATCCCATTCACCGGGCAGAGCGCCCGAACTCGAGAATAGCCTTCATCTTCAACTCGTCCAAGGTCAGGAACTATGTTCATTGTTTCAGCAGACTTAAGAAGTTCCCGAGTAAAGTGCTGGATGACATGGATGACGACGATGACCTTAGCACCGATGGGGGAAGCCTATACGAGGCGCCTCTGAGCTACAACTTCCCCAAGGACTGCGCAGCCACCAGCCAGATCTGAGCCCACTTCCCATCCCTCCCTGGGACTCTGCACCCAGGCACCAGCAGGGGACAGGCTCTGAATCCACTTCCAGTCCCTGACAGAGACTCTGCACCCAGGCACCAGCAGGGGACAGGCTCTGAGCCCACTTCCCGTCCCTGACAGGGACTCTGCACCCAGGCACCAGCAGGGGGCAGGCTCTGAATCCACTTCCAGTCCCCAACAGGAGCGCTGCACTGAGGCACCAGCAGGGGGCAGGCTCAGGAGCCCTGCAGCCTTTTCACCTACTGTGCCCTTTCCGCAGTGGACAGCTCCTCTCTTCGGTGCAGAGCCCTGTGAAAGAACATTAGGGCTGCTCCTGTGTCTTAGGTCATTACTGCATTTTAAAATATTGTATGTCTGGGAGATGGGAGCCCCACCACCCAAGGGGGTCTTTGGAGAAACATGTTTTGAGTCGGGTGCCGCCTTCATTCTGTACTGCTGTCTGCCTGACCTGCGCCTGCCGTGATCCATCCACCCCCTTCCAAGAAAAGAGATTGCTTGTCATTATGTCTTAGCCACCGTGCAGTGGCAGGGCGGGGATGCTATAAAGGTTGTAAATATTTTAAACAGTCCGTTCATGGCCTGCTGCTGCTCCATTTTGGAATGTTACTGAGGCTTAGCATTAGCATGGTTTGTAAGCCTCACACCTCTATACTGAGTATTATTAAATAGGAAACTGCTAGTTTTCAAGTGTTAGGAGCCCGAGGGGAGACGGAGAGGGAAAGTAGAATGAAGGCCACACAGAGTTCAGAACCAGCCAACCAGACCCATCTTGGTGACGCTGGACAATGGCATCGATAGAGATGCCAGTGGCCTCGATCAGCAGCCTGCTGTCAGAGGCTGAGCAAGTTGGAGGTCCCTTGCTCTGCCTCCTGGGTGCTGATGATAGCTGGAGCTTGGCCATCGTTTCTGAACCATGCTGAAGTCCTTTCTGATCACGGGTTGCCATTTCTTTTGTGCAAGTTGGGTGGAGGGCCTTGGGGGGTTTAAACAGATGGTGTCATTTCTGGAAGGAGGGAGCTCTATTGTCATTTCATATGGTCCTTTCTTCCCTCTGGCCTCTGCACTCGGCCCTGGGTGAGGTGGTCCTGGTGAGAGGTCAGTGAGGAGGAGAGTAGGGGGGCGGCTGGTAGGAAATGAGGGAGAAGAATGTGAGGAAGGGGTGGGAAGTATCCAGTAAGGGCCAGGAGAGAAGGGGAGGGGGAAGTAGAAGAGCAGGTGTGTGACCACATGGGGTTGGGTGTGAGAGGGAAGGTAAAAAGAAGTCTCGGAAGTTGGGGCGATGTCTGGAACAGAGGTGGACTGAGCAGGATCTCAGGTTTGTGTTGGGGGAGGTGGGTCTGTGCAAACTGAAAGGTACAAGGTGACTGGGAGTGAGTGGAGTTGGGGTGACTGCCCGGCTTGGGTAGAACTGCAGGGAATGTGTGGCATTAGGGGGATACAGGGTACCACAGAACATCCTCATATCTACCTGGTCTCACCTGGACCTGTGGTAGGCCTGGGACTGGCTGCTCCATGACCCAGGCACAGCTGCTGTCCCAGGGCAGGACACGAGGCTGGGAGCTGGAAGACCTCTGCACGTTGCATGCACGTATGTGGGTAGGAATGGCAGTGCCGAACTGCGTCAGCAGTGCCCCAAGCCTCCTGAGAGACGGGGGCCTGTGGACCAGGGAGCTCTGGGAGTTACCACAGGGCCCACCCGACAGGATTGAATGACCAGCCCAGTGGCAGGCAGGTGTCTTTGCCCCCACAGATGAGGTCCCTACAGCACGAGAGGCAAGCTTCTCTCCATTTGCTGGAGTTGCTGTCACTCCTGTCACAGCAAGGAGGGTGGAGCGATTTCTCCCTTTAGCCACTTCTTCACTCAGCAAAGATATGTTGAGCACCTGTTATAGGTCAGACACTGTCCTTTGCCTTGAAAACCCAGCAGCGGATGAAACAAGTAACAATCCCTCTCAGCCTGGATTGTGGGCGGGGAGGGGAGGCCATGATAGACACCTGTCCAAGCACAGACTGTGTGTCCCCGTATCCAGCTGCTCCGACCTGCTGGCAGTGCAGAACCTGTGGTTGGCTCACTGGCTCACTGGGGTTCTTCCACTTCTATGTTCCTTATTTCCCTGCTGCTCCCGCCATCGTTAGCTATCATCTGTACTGCTGCCCTGAAATGGCTCCGCTCACTCCAGACTACGGGACTGAGATGACAAAGGTGAGCAGGCCCAAGTTTTTCAGGGATGTGTGTGTATCTGTTAGTCTGTGAAAATGGCTGCCCAGCATTCGGACCAATTCCTCCTGGCACCTGTGAGACTGCAAGATCCACAGCTTCTCCTGCAGAGAACCACAGTCAGCGCCCTGCAGATTTGCATCACGTAATTGGAGAATCTGGTCACTGTGAGCTGCTGTGAAATCCTGCTTCACAGTGACCTTGTGCCCAACGGAACAAAACACTGCTGGTCTTGTGACAACATCCGTCTCCACAGTTGGTTGCACACCAGACCGTTGACTTATGGGTTCTCATTGGCTGACTTGGAAGATGCTCGCCAGCTCTTCCTCCCGTTGAAATATGTTAGCAGGCGAGCAATGCGAGCCCTCACTGATAAGACAGTTCATGGCTGTGCTGAGATGCCTTGGCCGGAATCGAACCATAGTCTCCTGCATGAGTGCACTGTTTTCAATGTCAGTGTGCTATCTAGGTTGTAGTGGAGCGGGGAGGGGCTACTTTCAAGTCCCTGTGCATCTCCTTACCCTGATGGCCTTGACAAAATCTGGGAACAAAAATCATGGTTGGGGTCAAAGGTCCTTTCCAGCTCTCATGCTGCCATTAAATTTTTTTTTATCATGTATGTCTATTTCTCCCCTGTTTATTGCTGTAGGAACGAACTAACCCCACTCAACAGTTTGTAATGAGCTAGCTTGAAAACAAACACAACTTTATTTAATAAAAACAACTACCTGGCCAATGCAGGAGACCATCACGTAACTGTTCTAACCCCCGTTCTTCACAGCGTCATTCTGCCAACACCAGCCGGCCCATCCTCTGGGGTCGGCTTTTCGGTGCCGGCAGTTGCTTTGGTTTATCTCGGGCAGGCGACATCCAGACTGCAGCTTCCGCGGTGCGTGCGAGCCCCTGTGTAAAGCGAGATTGCTTTCCCAATAAACAGTGCCACCGGACTGGAATCTCGACTTCTCATTTCACCCCCTTGCTCACTCCGGAGCCTGGTTCCCCGTTCCCCCAGAAATCACTCTGGTGACTGCATGGCCAGGGGTATCGGGAGGAAGTGGAAGTGGGGGGCATTCCAGCCCTAGGGGCTCCTTTCGGAAACTCTGTGGAGCTCGCAGCCCAGCCGGGGGCATCGTTTACGTTTTGCAGGAAACAAAGCTGCTGCTCCACGGATGGGCCCGTTACAACTTTGTGGAAAGCTACGTTACAGTGGGAGCCCATTTTGGGTCCTGATAGAATTCAGCCGACACCACGTTCTTTCTGGCCACTAGCTGGCAGTGTGAAGGTTTGCCCCTTGAGCCGAGTGTTTGAAAGCGGATTACTGGGACTCCCCCAGGCAGACGGGGAGGAGGGCAGTCGCCCTCAGGGACTTGCCTTTTTTGTGCCCGTCATGGAAATTGGGGGTTCAGTGCCACGAGGTCAAGGCATACTCCAGCCAAAGGGGTGGGAGGCCCCTAAAACCCATCCTATGAGCTTCCGATCTATCATCGTGTGGGTATTCCAGTCATGGTAAGGATGCCTCGGCGATGAAAGAATTCACACCGAAGCCCCTGGCGTAGTCCAAGTGGGTTTTTAGGAAGGACGGGACAGGCTTCAGGTTTGCCAGTCTCAAAGGGTTTCACAACTGGGCACTGGCAGCCTCGTGGAAAAGCACACCCACGCGTGCAGAACTGGGGGATCACGGATGGCCAGAGTGCTGGGTATGAGAGCAAAGGGGCCAGGGAGGCTGTGGCCCGAGTTTAAGTAAAGAAGGGAGGGGGGGCGGCGAGTGGAGATGAGAGAGTAAGAGGGGGAGAGAGTGAGCCTTAGCGTGCTCCCTGCCGTTATCCTGGCCCACCCCCTGGCTGGAGAAGGCGTGGTTGAAGGTATTAGTTGACCCTATTGGCTGAGCTGAGCCCACCTGGGGGATGTCACAAGGCTGGGCCGAGTTTAGGCTACCCAGATGTACAACTCCCACCTGGCTCGGGGCTTCAGTGGGAACAAGCTCAGTTTGGGGACTTCATTGGCGTCTCCTGGTTGCATAATTTCCTTCCAACCTCCCCTGGGGGGCATGGCAGGCATGAGAGGGACCACCCCCTACCCCTAAATCTACCTACCTAACTGTCCCCTTTCTGCTCCCGCCTGCAACCATGATTCCTTAGGGTTCTGGGTTGGTTTCCTTTCCTTCTTGCTTCCCAACGCTGGAAGAATTCCCGCGGCAGAAACCCTTTTGTAAATCCAGTTAACTTCTGTGAGGGAAAGGGAAGTCTCAGACAGTACACGCGATCCCCAGACAGCATGCAAGGCCGCATGGCGGGCGGGGGCCATGGGAGAGTTCCCAACTGAAAA
The DNA here is from genome assembly GCF_000313985.2 of Echinops telfairi. Classification (NCBI taxonomy): domain Eukaryota; kingdom Metazoa; phylum Chordata; class Mammalia; order Afrosoricida; family Tenrecidae; genus Echinops; species Echinops telfairi. The sequence goes on from NW_022103905.1 coordinate 15,597,214, forward strand.
TGGCTCTTCCAGGGCCCCAGCCTACATCAACAGCCTGCCCACCCGGGTGCTCTGAAGCCCCGCACTCCCCTGATCTTAATGATAAAAGTGAGCCTCACCAACAGGAGTCTTCTCATTGCCATCCGCTCTCAAAGGCCTTGCGTGCCCTTTCTGTTATGTTTCTTGACGTAGAGTTTGCAGATCGCACGCCACCTGCTCAATGTGGACATAAGCCCACCTTATTTAGCCTCTGCACCAGCGTCCTTGGGGTGGGGATCAGAGATCCGGAGAGAGATTCTTACCTTTCTCTCAGGCCTGGGGGAGGAATGGAGAATTGAGGAGACGCAGAGCCAAAGGGAAGGGCCTCCCAAGCCAGCAGCTAGCTTCCTCTGCGATTTTGGCATTCCTGTCTTTCAACTTGTGGGTGGTTCCAGGGATCCTTCTGTGGAAGACTGTAAGTAGCCATTGGCAGGGGGTGGGGGTGGGGGGTGTTGTGAAATGTCAGATAATAGAAACAATGGTTGCAAGAGCCAGTTCCTATCAGGGGGTTAACTGCTAAAAAGACACAAAATCCAGGCAGTGCCCAGGGCCCCGCATGCCCCAGGCCGGCTCTCAGACCTGCTGACCACGTGGTGCTGAAGATCAGCTCCCACAGGCACACAGGTCTCCATCAGTGGAGAGTTTCTGAGTTGTTCGCCATGCTGGCTGGGTGGTTAAGGTAGCAGACCTGCCAGCAGTTTCCAGAAGCCATTCAACAATACCACTGACTGGGGGGTTGGGACTTTACAGAATCCCATTTGGTCTGGCAACAAATTGTTCACCATCATTTGAGTAAACAAAACGAAATCATTTTCTGAGAAAGGCAGAAATGTTGTAGATAAGGACACTGAGTCTTGGGGGAAGTTGAGCATTTTGCCGCACATCAAATACCGAGTTCCACAGACAGCCCATGAGTGGATGCTGGAGTGTCCGTCAGCCGCTGTGGCAGGTGCCTGTTTGAAGTCACAATCTAAGACCTTTAAAGTTAGGGTCACAAAGTGCAACAGTTGGTAGAGACACTGCTACGTCTGTCGACTGGGTGATGGGGTGAACAAAATGCTGGGCATACAGAACAATGGGGTACCAAACCCACAGCCATCCGGTCAATTCTGACTCAGAACGATCCTATATGGGGTTTCCGCAGCCGTAAATCTTGCCACCAGGGCTCCTTACAATGGGTACTACTCAACCATAAAGAGAGGCCAAATTCTGTTGTCTGCCACAACATGGACGGACCTTGAAAACAGGCTGAGTGAAATACATTAGTTACAAAGAGACTACTGTATGATCCCACTGATATAAAATAAGCAAATATATGTTGTTGTTTGGTGCCGTCTAGATGGTTCCAACGCCACAGAAGGAACCACGGCCCAGTCCTGCACTACCCTCTCAATTGCTATGTGTGAGCGCATTGTTGCAACCACTGTGTCAATCCATTTCTGAGAGGGTCTTCCTCCTATTTGCTGCGCATCTACCCAGCATGATGCCCTTTCCTGGTCTCTCCTGATAGAACATGCCCGAAGGACCTGGGATAAAGGGTCACCAGTTTCGCTTCCAGGGAACTTTCTGGCTATACTTCTTCCCAAACAGATTTGTTTGTTGTCCTTCAAGTCCGTGGTACTCTCCACATTCCTCACCAGCACCATCATTCAAATGGGTTGCCTCTTCTTTGGCATTCCTTATTCAATTCCAACTTTCATAGGCATGGGAGGTGATTGAAAATACCATGGTTTGAATCAGGCAGCCTAAGTCCTCGAAATAACCTCCTTGCTTTTCAACACTTGTCAGAGGTCATGCGCAGCAGATTGACCCAATGCTATGTGTCCTTTGATCTCTTGACAACTGCTTGCATGAGCAGTGATGGTGGGTCCAAGCAAGGTGACCACTTCAGTTTTTTCACCGTTGAGCACGATGTCACCTTTGGTCTAGTTTTATAAAAATCAAAAACTATGAGTGGTTACTGGGAGCAGAAAGGAGAAAGAAAGGGTGTTTCCCCACCCTTCTCTTTTGAGGCTAAAACTATGCAGTTCAAAAACAAATCATAACATTGTGAATGAGGGGGAGTGCAAAGTGGGGACCCAGGGCCGATCTGGGGGAAATTGGACATCCCCTTGCAGAAGGGCTGCGGGGAGGAGATGAGCCAGTCAGAGTGCAGTGTAGTAATGATGAAATATGCAATTTTCCTCTAGTTCTTAAATGCCCCCCCACCCCCACTTCCATGATCCCAATTCTACCTTACATATCTGGCTGGACCGGAGGATGTACACTGGCACAGATAGGAACTGGAAATATAGTGAACCCAGGACAGATGAGCCCCCCAGGACCAGTGGGGAGAGTGGCGATATCAGGGAGGGTGGAGGGAAGGAGAGGGAGAAAGGGGGAACAGAGGACAAGGTCTACATATAACCTCCTCCCTGGGGGACAGACAGTGGAGAAGTGGGTGAGGGAGACGTCGGATGGTGTAAGATATGATAAAATAATAATAATAATGTATAAATTATCAAGGGTTCATGGGGAGGGGGAAGCGGGGAGGGAGGGGGCGAAATGAGGAGCTGACACCAAGGGCTCAAGTGGAAAGCAGGTGTTGTGAGAATGATGAAGTCAACATATGTACTAATGTGCTGGACACAAATGATGTATGTACGGATTGTGATGAGTTGTATGAGCCCCTAATATAATGATTATTAAAAAAAACCAACTATACAGTTCAGTATCGTGTAATTCTGTAGGCCAGAAGTCCAATACAGGGGTCACTAGGCTGAACTCAAGGAATGTGAAGGCTGTGGTTCTCTGGAGGTTCTAGAATCCACTCCTGCTGGTCTGGGTGCTGCAACCCGGTTCCTCCTGTTCTAGAACTCGGGCCTCTGTTTTCTGGCTCGCAATAAACTGAGAACCGTGCCGGCTTCTAGAGGCTGCTGGATTCCTTTGGGTTGTGGCCTGGTTATCCATCTTCAAACCCAGAACAGTTGACTTCAGCCCTTCTTAATCTTATAACGGATCCTGCTTCTTTCCTCATCGTATCTCTGATGACAGCTGAGAAAATTTCCCTGTCAATTTGGATTGGAAATGATTCTCAATGGTTTAGCAGTTATCAGGAGACCCAATATAATGGAACCATCTCCCTGATGCGATCTCCTATGAGCAGCCAATCAATTAGAAGGGGTTTCCTCAGGTGTGTGGCCTGCTTCCAGTACATGTGGATGCTCTGACAAAACTCTTTTGCTAACTATAGATCTTACATCTTTTTAAAATTGTGAATCAGACTTTACAGAGCAGATCATCAATTTTACATTCAACAATTCATACACATTTTGTTTAAACTCATCCATTGTTATAATTTATTTTACTTCCTCCTTGTGCTTCCTATTTCGGTTTCTCCTTTCCTAACCTTCTGAACTTTGTCCCCAGGTACATGCTCTTCTGATCTTAAATGGTTGTCTATTCTAACACGGTGAGTTCACTTCTAGACCTGTAGGGTGCCTAAGGGCCCTAGTGGTCCTTCTGGCCCACGTTTTTCTCCAGCTCTACGAACTTATAATGTGATCCTTTTCAGAGCAGTTGGTTGTTATAGCTGGATGCCATCTACCTCTTTGGGGCTCAGGAGTATAGAGACTAATGCTTGCATGGTCCATTAGCCCATTGGACTAATTGCTTCCATATTCCATTTGATTTTCATCATTTTTCTTTCCTCTGGACAGGGAAAGACCAAGTTACACCTTCGGTGGCTGGTCATGAGCTTTTAAGACTTCAGCCACTGCTCACGAAAGCAGCACATGGACCACTGTTGCTGTGAACTGTGTGATGCCAATTGACGTTGGTGTCCCAGGAGGCTACGGTCCTGATCCCCAGGGTCCAGCAACTCATTCCCTCAAGGGTTTGGTTTTGGTTAAGAAGTTTTCATAATTTTGCCCAAAGTTAATTTGTTGTTGTTGTTGTTGCTTAAAGGGCATTGAGTTTACGAGATGTTAATGAGTTGGAATGAATAGCGTGAATCGCATTACCACATAAGAATGTAATCAATGTCGGTGAATTGTACAATGAAATCGTTGAGTTGGCATATGTTTTAAGTATATTTTTACCACAAAAAATGGCTATCATTAAACAAAATGAAATTAAGTATAAATCAGGTATAAATATGAAGCAACATTTTTTAAATCTATTTTCCCCTGTGCTTTTTCCTTTTAATGTCAATAGCAGCATTTTGCCATCAGTCCATCGACAATTCAACAGCTAATGTGTGTTGAGAGCTTACATGCGATGGACCAGACATCCTTCTAAACCCTTTACACGTATCGATGCATGTCCAGACTTTGTTGTAAACCTTTACGTGTAGGGATTCACTGGATCCTTACATCAAGAGCCTGAGCAGGTTCTCTGGTCACGCACAGGATAGAGGTAAGGCAACAGAGACCAGGGGAGGTAGGTGGGAGGAAGGAGAGGAGCAGGGATTTGAGTCTAGGCCTGTCTTTCAAGTTCATGCTGCCGCATCCCTACCCCAGTGGTTTTCAACCTTCCTAAGGCCTCGACCCTTGAATACAGTTCCTCATGTTGTGGTGACCCCCAACCATAAAATTATTTTCATTGCTACTTCATCACTGTCATTTTGCTACTGTTATGAATCTGGCAACCCCTGTGAAAGGGTCATTCGACCCTCAAAGGGGTTGCGACCCACAGGTTGAGGACCGCTGCCCTACCCCAAGATGACTTTAAAGACAAAGGCCTTGAATTTGGCCGTCTGTCTTAGGGCTGCTCTGGGCCTCTGGGTGCTGTCTTTCAGATATCTTGAGCCACAATTCCTTTGCCACTCCCCTGCTTGCTGCTGTGTCCATGCTGAGCACTGCAGCCGAAGGCAGATGAACACCCACGTCATGAAAACAAGTGTCGAGTTTGGGTGGTTCTCGGAGCAATGTTTGCCCTCCCAATTCCCAATTCCCAGACTGCTTTGTGAGGACATGTTCATATAGAACAACGTGTTCATTGTGGACTGTGCATTTCACATTTGTTCTCCTGTTCCTGCAGCCTGGAATTGGCAGATTGTCATCATGGAACAGGGTTTCATGAGCAGCTCACTGAAAGGTCTAGATGGTTGGGTTGCACCGCCTGGGGTTGGCGGCCTAGTGTCTGCGCTTCAGCTGCAACCAGGAGCTAATTGGGGAGGAAGTGGAAGTGGGTTCTGGATCCCTGGGCGTGCGTTCAAGGATAGAGAAAACCCACAGGGCACAGTGAGCTTCAGATGCTGGGGCGGTGAAGGAACGGGACATCTCCGAGGGACTCCCGGGAGCAGTACAGCAGTATGGCTCCAGCAGTGGGACCTGGGCCCCCGGCCCTCTGAATGCCGCATGCATTGGGCTGTGTAGTGTATTGTGCGTTTAGGCCAACCCCCCCAGAATCCTCCCAGCTAAAAGCATCCCTTCTGAACTCCACCTGGTGACACTACAAAGATGAACCAACTTGACCTTGGGAAAGGACTCCGTGATAGGTGGAAGGCAGTGGGAATGACTATTCAAATGAAGGAAGACAGGCTGCACATTGTGGCACCCTGTGTGGACCAGGAATGTCATACTTTCTCTGTTGTGGCCTGCGCTCTGAGAGGTGAGTTGGGTTACCCCTGTCAGATTATTATGTAGCATGCTCAGAAAGATATGATTTGATATGAATAACCCCCCAACCCCCCAACCCCCTGCCAAGGCCCCCCACTACTCAATAATGAGCGGGGATAAAGCCACTGCTCTGTTACACTTACCAATTGAGTGTCCCTCCATCCCCCACCCCCACTGCCCTTCTGAAATGACCCTGGCTGCTTTCCCCAGCTCACGACAGGAGGCACATGGCTGGTGGCTTGTCTGCGAGCCCAGCTGCCTTGGGCCTGGATTCCAAGTCTGCATGAGGTCGATGTGAAGGGCCCCCAGTCAGCCTGCTCTCTCCTCCTGCACACCCCTCCCACCAGCGGCATACTGAGCACCCCCCATGCCACCTTCCAGTTGCCTCTGGGTCTTCAGGCCTTTCTCGTTCTGGGGTGTTTTCCCGGAAAGTGCTCACGGATGAAGAAACCCCAGGTGCCTCGGGTTCAAAGCCCTACCGCCTTCAAAGGACGGGACAAGGATAAGCATACCAGATCAGCTCCTGGTTTACTGGCTTCGATCTCTGTGGCAAGGGCCCCGGAGCGTTTCATCTAGTTCCAGGGGTTCCCGGCTTATCACTGGGCACTAAGACTTTGCAGATAAGCACGGGACTCTCTGCAGAGTTAAGCAAGGGACACAGGCTGTGGCAAAGGCTGGGGCCCTGACTTCTGTCCTAGGCTCCTGACTTCTCCACAAGGAGATGTCCTTGACCCTTAGCAGCCAATCAATTAGAAGGGGTTTCCTCAGGTGTGTGGCCTGCTTCCAGTACATGTGGATGCTCTGACAAAACTCTTTTGCTAACTATAGATCTTACATCTTTTTAAAATTGTGAATCAGACTTTACAGAGCAGATCATCAATTTTACATTCAACAATTCATACACATTTTGTTTAAACTCATCCATTGTTATAATTTATTTTACTTCCTCCTTGTGCTTCCTATTTCGGTTTCTCCTTTCCTAACCTTCTGAACTTTGTCCCCAGGTACATGCTCTTCGATCTTAAATGGTTGTCTATTCTAACACGGTGAGTTCACTTCTAGACCTGTAGGGTGCCTAAGGGCCCTAGTGGTCCTTCTGGCCCACGTTTTTC
>NW_022103905.1:15604144-15606606 GCF_000313985.2 Echinops telfairi
GGGTCATTGAGTCACTTCTGACTGAACAGTCATCTTCGCTCTCCTGGAGTGAAATGTTAGCTGGCCCTCAGACCTCTTCAGGAGCTTTGATATGTTTGAGCCAAATATCGATTTCTCTCACTCACTGCTGTCGAGGCAAGTCCAACTCAGTGACCCTGAGGGACAGATAGGACTGCCCCATGGAAACATTCCCACCCACCCCCCTTTCTACTATGTCAGGTTTAATGGGGGAAGTTTGACCAAGTCAATTATAATTTGCAATTGTCTCAATAAAACTAAGGGTTGTACGCAAAATACGGTTACTGCTGTTAAGTACCATCTAGGCGGTTCCGACCCACAGCTGCCCAAATACAGCAGAAAGACGCTGGCCAGCCTCACAGCTGTTCCCGGGTGTGAGCCTATTGTTGCAGCCACGGTGTCCATCCATCGAATCCAGGGTCTTCCTCATGTTTGCTGCCCCTCTACTTTACCGAGCATGGTGTCTGTGGTACTCACATAATCTGTTGTTAATTTGAGACTTAAGAGTGAAGGGGTGGAGTGTAGCCTGTCAATCAGGTGGCAGCTTGATGACCTCATTTGGAGCCGCTAAGGAGGTGAATAGCTCGCTAGAGGCGGGACACTCACTCTCTGTGAGACACTCCTGTGGACAAGGCATGTGGAACTACTCCAGAGCCCTGGAGCTGGAGGAGCCACGTGGAGACCCATGTCAGTGTTGAGATGCCTCTACCACCACCGGAGCCACAAGACTTTCCACCCACTGGCCCGTGGTCTTCCTGCATTCAGTATCTTTGCATGTATTTTGTGAGTCTGAAGAGGAATTTATAGATTGGTATCAGACCTATGGGCTAATATTGGGCTTTTGGACTCGATCTGGACTGGCTAAGGATGTTTCCTCAATATTCAATTGCTCTTGTATATAAAACTCTTTCTTATACACATATAAGTGTCTATGAATTTGTTTCTCTAGTCTACTCAGACTAACACAGTGTCCTAACACAGTATCCTTCTCCTGGGACTGGTTTCTCCTGACAGCACGTCCAAATATTGAGTACACATCACAAACACTATTTCAAACATAAACATAAACTCGGGAAATGGCCAACAGGTAGGTAGGAGGATCAACAAGTCCTGTGTTTGATGGTGGGAAGGAAAACAGAAAATGACAGGTGATAACAGGTATGTTGGTCTCGGGCTGGAGGACACAGTGAGGTGGGTGCTCTTGAAAAAAATGTAAATTATTTGGAGGCAAGGCTCCAGGCAGGTGGGCAAAGACACGAAGAGAAGCTCTGGGTGAGCCGTCACTCACCTGTTCTCCTTGTCTCTGAGGCCAGCTTTCCCGTCGCTCCAGGGGGTTAGACTTAGGCAAGGCCTCACCCATGTCCAGCCTGACCCACATCTATCGGGAGGCAGACAGAGACTCAAAGATAAGCCCCGGACCAGGTGCCCCTGCCGATTGCTCTCGATGAGACAGTGCATCTTTACAGGAGAAGAGAGCCTCATCTTCCTGTTGTGGATCGGCTGGTGCATGTGAACTGCCAACTGTGCAGTGAGCAGCCCAACGCATAGCCCACTACACCATCAGGGTGCAGCCCATACGGAGAAGACCGAAATAGAACATGACCTCTGATCTTGGAGAATTTTGAATTCAGCATTGTTCGGTTTGTTTTGTTGACCAAGAATTACTATTGGCTAACATTTAGCTGTGCTTGTTGCATATTTTAAAATAAAGTAAATAAAACATTACAGATAAAGTTGAAGATTCCGGCTTTGTCCTCCATTGCTAGACTCATCCAAAGGCAACCACTGTGGGGAATGTAGTGTGTATGCATCCACCGTTTCCCCATTTTTACCTATGTGCATTCTGAACACCGTATTATCTTGGTTAGTGAGATGTTCAATTTTGCACACATCTTAGCACCTTGTCTGAGCTACTCTATGACTTTTCCCACATAGAACTGTGGTTTTGAGACCTCCTGCGTGCATGTTGCTGTATGAGGGGACTTAAAGAAGTTCATGGAAAAAATGAAATGAAAGATAATAGCATTTTCCATGAATTTTTGAAAACTTCTTGTGTGTTGCTTTAGTCAATTTCTTTCTTTTTAATTTTTAGGCATTTTTATTATTGGTACACAATAATAACCTAAGTGGGTCATTAAGTTGACATTACCTGAAGCAGAACGAATGAAGCAAATTACATGTCCAAATCATACTGAATATTAGGATTGGATTAAGTTACTGTGAACACCCTTTCCTTACCCCAGATATGTTTTTCCCCCAGAAACGTTTTTCTTATTAGCTAATTCAGATAGTACATCCTTTCATAGTTCAATAATGTACAATTACTACCACAATCAGTTTCGAAAACATTGTGTTAGTCTGCGTACTTTAGGGAAACAAATCCACAGAAACTCATGTATAAGAGAGAGTTTTATATAAAGGTTAATTGCACATCAAGAAAACAT
>NW_022103905.1:15607842-15613783 GCF_000313985.2 Echinops telfairi
GGGGGGGGCAGAAATCAAGATTTTAACTCTTCAAGTCAGGTCTAACATTTTAATCTCCCGCCGTCGTCATCTCTTCAATAGACTCTGTTTTTCCCATCCTTCCACTACGTATAGAGGGAAACCACTTGGGGGTTTATTTTCTGTATAAAACTCGAAAATGCGTCTTGAGCTCCCCCTGCCATCCATAGCATCTGAAAACCAGAACCTCGCAATTTGGGCTGTGGTGCTGGCTCCTCCTTCAGCTTTGGGTTCTATGACTTGCAATCCTTCGGTCATTGATGTTGGGGCGGTCCTTCCATGTCGACTTAGTCGACACCTCAATTAGAAACGATCCTTTAAGACCCCAGACACTGTTTAATCTGATAGCCAGACACCATCTCATGTCTTCACCACATTTTGCTATAGCACTCACATCTCTCTGTACCTTCCTGAGGGTGAATATTGAGCAGGGTCATGATGTAGGGACTAGTTCTTAAATTGGAGCAAGGATTCAGTGGGAACCCCAAACCCATTCCTGGGTCTATGTCCTTTTTTAATCTGCCTTTGGCATCCTTTAGCGATCTCCTTGTTAATGTATGGTAGAGAGTCTTATTGATCATTTCCCTGGAGCACAAAGATCTTCTGTTAACGTTGTCATTGATTAACCCGTTGAAAGAGGGATATTGGGCCAAAGTAGGCTAACTACATACCACAGTACCTGAATTATTCACTTGTACAGACTACATCCTCCCTGGGCTGGCTACAATGTACACAAATAATGGGAGTTGGTTGTCAGGGAAAACTTGCAAAAATATTCACTGAGAATGCCAGTCACAGGTTTGCCAGAATCATATGTATCTGAATACAGCCTATGGGGCATCGATGTAGTAAGTCAATGATTGTCCACCTACTGATCATTCAAGACTCGTGGGATTGCTGTCTTCTGCTTCTTCAAACACTATGGGTTTTCCGTCTTCATCCGTAGGTTCCAGGTGTGTTCCAGGCACAGTCCAGTCCACCTAGAGAAGTTTCAGCATCAAGCTCTCTGGGGTGGACTTCGGAGCCTGTTCCGTGCTCTGCAGATTCAGGATTCAATGCCCCCGTGTCCTATGGCACTTGGCCTGGGTCCCTCAATTCCATTTTTGGTTTAATTGTTAGTCAGTTTTCTTTTTAGATGCGGAGTAGTGAGCTTTTAAAATGTGGAGTGCTTTATGGGCCATCTTTTTAAAAAGAGGATTTGAGTTCATCAAGCGTGACTTGGTAGCTAGTGTCAGACTAAATCAGTTCACTTAGGACAATTATACAAAGAAAAAATAGATATACATAAAAGGACAACTCTTCAAAGGTATTGAGGAATAACCAAGACACTCAAGATGGAGGGCTAAGACCTGGAAATATACAGAGAAGATTCTGTTTGCCACCCACAAGGCCTTGGGGATCACCCCAGCTAGGCAAGATGGTGAGAGACCGAGAAGGCAATGCTGCCAAGAAGCTGGGATTCTAATCAGAACTATCAGTAGATTCATGGTTCTGAGGAGATAGAAAAGAAGAAACCTAGACACCAAGGCTTGCCCTGGAAGGGTTAAGACAGTCCAGGCTTTAAGTGACATCCCTCAAAGGGGTCATCCTGTAAGTGGGGACTAACTCGAAAGTGACTAGCCTCCACTGGAAGAAATGAACTGAGAGGGAAGAGCCAGATGCCCCAGCGACACTCTTCCCAGGATCCCCTGATCTCCCAAGTCAGGCCTTTGAAAAACCTGTAATGAAGGAGAATTCAAAAGAAAAATTTGATCTGCAAAACTATAAGCATTGTGTGTGTGTTATAAGACTGAGCACTCACCAAAAAAAAAAATAGGAAAAGGAAAAGAAAAACCAACTTCTGCAGATAGAAGGTTGAGAGAGATTTCAGATAGTGGGGACCGTAAGTATTGGGAGGGGTCATGAAGAAACGAGTCAAATGAAGGTTCGCTTGGGTGCCATTTTTCAGGGTGCTCAAACTCCACCAAGGCACCAAAACACCACTGGACAGGTGGCTCGATGTAGAAAATGCTTGAAGAGAAAACTCAGAGGGAAGTCATTATTTTAATGGTTATGTGGGGGGTGGGGGAGGTGAGAGCCTTGATGGCCCCTTGCCTGCTGGCCTACTACTTCCATGGCCTTCTCAGGAGGGTGAGCCCAGGGAGGCCAGGGCCTTGGCTGGGGAGTTGGGATGTCCAAGTTTGGGATCAGAGATGAACTGGCCTGGTCAGGGGGGACAGAATGGGGGTTGGGAGCAGCTCCAGCTTACCTCTTCTTTTGGTCACTCATATCTAGTGATCCTCTGCAAGGACTTTTAAAAAGTTTGTGGAGGAATCCGATGATCTTTTCATTCGATTTTTCCATACGTGTTTTGAATCCCCCTCCTATTAAAGAATACCGGTTCCAAGGAACACCTGTTGGGAGAAGCATTTTCAGCTTGCTTGGGATTGCAGCCATGGCTGCGCCATTTCTCTGGAGGATCAGTAGTGGTGACACCCTCAGAAACACCCCATGGTAGCCTGGCTCATGCCTTGTGCTTGCAGTCCCGGCTCTCTGGTGAGAAGGGGGATTGTGTTATAATCTTGTTTTTTTAGTAAAATACAGAAGTCCTATTTCATACAGAAAAAAATATGAAAAGAAAGAAATGAAGCCAGTCCTTCAGTTCACCTGCCTGTCAATCTTCAGAAATAGGTGACTACAAAATACTTGACAACAAGCACAGCCACCTCTTCCCAAAGTGTTTGAGAAGCCACTCCTAGCACCCAAAGGTTCCAGCTTCCGGGTTGAAGTTCAGAGGAAATTCACTGGCTGTACGTAGTTCACACTATGTCCAATAGAGAATGCAACAATTCGACTGAATGCAACTGCCACTGGCATTTTGATACATTTCAGTTCCATCTCTTCCCCTACGTGTCTTTGTTCCTTTGTTTTTGAAAAAGAGAGTTTTACTGCAAAACACAAGACAAGGCGCTAGGAAGATGGATCCTCAGATCTGACTCCTTGAGGAGCCGGGCCAGATAAAAAGGAAGTTCTCTCTCTATATTATCAAAGAGAAGCTGGAGTGTACAAAGAAGAATGAGACATCAGGATAGGAGGAAGGCTTATTAACAAGCTGAGATAAGCAGGTGGCACAACCTTGCTTGCTGAAAGGGAGGAGGACTTGAAGCATTTCCTGATGAAGATCAAGGATTTCAGCCTTCAGGATGGATTGCAACTCAATGTAAAGAAGACCGAAATTTTCACACCTGGACCAGTAGGTAACTTCATGGTAAATGGAGAAAAGATCGTAGTTGTCAAGGGTTGTGTGTTGCTTGGATCCACAATCTATCAATGCTCGTGGAAGCAGCAGTGAAGAGGTAAATGGTGCATTGCATTGGGTCAATCTGCTGCAGAAGGCCTGTTTAGAGTGTCAAAAACATAGATGGGACATGAGGCCTAAGGTAGACCTGACCCAAGCCCTGGTATTTTCAGTAGCCTCCCATGCATGTGACAGCTGGACGTTGTTGAATAAGGAAGATTCAAGAATGGATGGGTTTGGATGGTGGCGCTGGAGAAGCACGCTGAGTACCGTGGATTGCCAGAAGGCCAAGCACGTCTGTCTTGGAAGAAGTACGGCCAGAGTGCTCCTTAGATCTAAGGATGCTGACACATTGTCTTATACGCTTTGGCCAGGTTGTCAGGAGAGACCAGTTCCTGAAGAAGGACATCATGCTTGGTGAAGCAGAGGGGCCGCCACAAAGAGGAAGTCCTCAAATAAATGGACTGACACCGTGGCTGCAACGATGGGCTTTGTCAAACACAGGAGCCCTTGTGAGGATCGCACGGGACCAAGCAGTGCTTTCTTCTGTCCTGCATAGGGTTGCGCTGAGTCGGATCTGATTGGATGACACCTGACAACATATGCCTATGATTTTAATCCTATTTGGGAATAAGTTGTCTTTGTTACATTAATGAGGCAAGAATCGTATAGAATGTCTCTCCAGTCAATCTCTGTTGAGATATGAAGGAGATGAAACAATCCAGCCAAGGAGAGAGGCTGTAAGATAGATGCTAATACATATGTGTGGGGGCTCGGGGGCCGTTGCTAGAAGGGAGCAGAAGCTGAAGAGAGAGTACTTCCTCCTGAGCCAGTGGAGTGAGGGAAACCCTTCCCCTCAGGCCGGCAGTCTGACGTCAGGCTGCTGACAGTGTGACTGTCTGAATGCTCGGGCCATGCACGGTGGTATTTGCTGTGCCAGTACGAATGAACTAGACAGCCATCGGCATGCAACTGGGCAGCGTCTTGGTGTCTGCCTCTGTCAGCCCTCATGGTAACATCTCTCTTCCCCCCTAAATAATAGACGGATCGCTCTTCACTCAGATTAATCTTTTTTGAAATTGTGAGTGAAGTTTGTTTCATAAGCTGTCCCTTTGTGATGCATCTATCAGTTGTCCTTTGTATTTTTATCTGCGAAGACGAGCTTATTTTTCACGTAGCATCCAATAAAAGTTCCAAAGGGAACAATAGGATCAATAAAACCTGGAACAATAAGTCCCTCGCTCTGGATTCCAATTTCTCCAGTTTCCCTGCTCCGAGGCAAGCGTGGCTTCTAGGGTTCTTGTATTTCCGACTGTTGGATCCAGGGTCAGAGTATTTAGGTGTGCCCCAGGACACGGGAGACACGGTGAGTGTGGGCATCAGGCTGGCCCCCCTCCTGCGCCATGCCCTTCCCACCTGGCCCTCAACCTTGTCACTTCCCACTGATCATAAGGTGCCGGCCTGAGCATGGCTGGCCTCAGCATTCCGGAAGCGCTCTGACCAGGTCCCTTGAGGGAAGAGTGTCCGCCAGCTTTCATTTCAAGGATTGAAGTGTCAAACACCGGAGGCCAGAGGCTGTGGGAAGGCCTTTCACGAGGGTGCAGACAGCCCAGAGCCAGACATGCCTCAGACTCTGGCCTTGAGCCGCAGGGCCCTCCCCATGCCAACCCCAGATGCCCCGCTGGGCTGTCCTTTCTCATTTGTCCCCTGAGATGCGACAGCTTTTGTTTCAAGGTCTGATGACGTTCTTCTTCTTGTAAAACGTTCTCTCCAGCCTCTTTGCTCTCTGACTTCCGTGTCGGACCGGGCGCGTCTCTTTCTCTTGCTGCCGCTGCTGCGGTGAGGTGCCATCGTGGGGAAAGGCCCCCAGGCAGAGCTTTCTCTTAGCACAGGGGTTCTCTGCCTTCCTAAGGCTGCGCCCTTTTCATGCAGTTCCTCATGTGGTGGTGACCCCCCCAACCATACAATTATTTTTATTTATTTATTCATTCATTTTTTAAATAATCATTTTATGAGGGGCTCAGACAACTCATCACAATCCGTACATACGTCATTTGTGTCCAGCACATTAGTACATATGTGGACTTCATCATTCTCACAACACCCGCTTTCCACATGAGCACTTGGTGTCAGCTCCTCATTTTGCCCCCTCCCTCCCCGCTCCCTCTCCCCCTGAACCCTTGATAATTTATAAATTATTATTATTTTATCATATCTTACCCCATCTGATGTCTCCCTCATCCACTTCTCCACCATCCTCCAGGGAGGAGGCCATATGTAGATCTTGTCCTCTGTTCCCCCTTTCTCCCTCACCTTCCCTCCACCCTCTCTGATATCGCCACTCTCTCCACTGGTCCTGGGGGTTCATCTGTCCTGGGTTCACTGTATTTCCAGCTCCTATCTGTGCCAGTGTACATCCTCTGGTCCAGCTGGATATGTAAAATAGAATTGGGGTCATGGTAGTGGCAGGGAGGAAGCATTTAAGAATTAAAGGAAAATTGCATATTTCATCATTGCTACACTGCACTCTGATTTGCCCCTCTCCTCCCCGCAGCAATTTCCCCCAGATGGGCCCTGGGTCCACACTCTGCACTCCCCCCCATTCACAATGTTATGATTTTTTTTTTTTTTGGTCTTTGATGCCTG
>NW_022103905.1:15614624-15620512 GCF_000313985.2 Echinops telfairi
TCGCAACCCACAGGTTGAGAACTGCTGTCTTAGCAGGTCCCAAACAGGCCTGTTCTGGGGGAGGGACCAAACCTGGGAGAGGAGAGATGGCAGTGGCAAGGCATGTACTCCCTTGGTCACAGGACAGTGGGGCCAGCAGGTCAGGGAGGTGGCACTGCCACCTGCATACTAGCCATTAGCAGCAGGGCGGGGAGCATTTTACTCTGACTTGTAAGGGTGAAAGAGGTTGGGGCTGAAAGCCGCATGGAGGGCAGGGCTGGCCTGGCAGCAGCGGTGGCCAGCAGGTGGCCAAGGGGCCTCTTCTAGCCAGATGGAGCCAGGTCCCCCCATAGGCACCGGGGATCTGGGACCCTGCCCAGGAGGTGTTGAACTATACCGTGGTTTGTCCTCGATGACCCCTATATCAATTTTCCGCTCCAATGTCGGCATCAAAAATGACTGGAACCCCAGCTTTGTGGAGAGCTGCTCTTCTGGGAGACCAGTCATTCACCCCCTTTCCGGCATTAGACAGCACAGGCCTGAGGAGGATCCAGTCCCCAGCTGCAAAGGGCGAAGACGCGTCCACTGGGAGCTGGCAAACTGAGGACGGCACTGGTGGAGAGGGTGTGCTGGTGGCCCCTGATGGTCAAAGTCGGTCCTGGCGGAGCCCATCGGGACCGGCTCCAGGGAGGAGGTGGTGGTGATCGCAAGAGCCCGAGAAAGGAGTGCGCTCTCTCAGAACTTGTCCATGTTGGGATTTTAATCTTACAGATGGCCATGTGCTTGCTGGAAGCACGTGGGTGACCGTGGTGACAAGAAAATCCGCCATAGTTGCTTTCTTCTAGGATGAATAAAGGGGCAGAATGATGGGGGGTGGCACTGGGCAACGGATGTGTGGATGTGTTGGAAGGCTCCTCTCATCCATGGGGCAACAGTGGGTGTTTAGAAGCAGGGGATTCTAGACAAAGTGCAGAGGAGCCCGGGGCTCTCCCTTCTCCTCCTTGCTGGCAAATGACTGAGCATGTGTTTTTTAAAGGGCCGGTAAATTTAGTTCTTATAAAAGAAAGTGGTCCTGGATCATCTGTAAGGAGAACCACTTCTCCCGATTGAGAACGCCTGAGTGTCTATTGCATGCCTCCCTGGGTGCAGATCAGTCTAAACCCATGCTTCCAAAACGTGAGTGTCCATCAGAAATAGCCCCTGTAGAGGATGCAGTCCGCAGGCCCCACCACCAGAGTTCTGAGGCTGCGGAGTTTGGCCCTGATGCTGCTGCCTTGGGGACCACAATCAACACCTCCAGCTTACGTCTCCTACCTGAAGTTACTCAGTGGACCTCTGGGTGGCAGTAGAGAGGCACCCCACTGCCACCAGACGGGGACTTCCCAAGGCCAGGCGGTGGAGGTGTTTATTGTAAGTCTGTTTATTGTGAGTAACTCAACCCACGAGCAAACCAAGTCATTCAAAGCTCAAGGGAGCGATTGGGGATGTGTTCCTTCGCCACAATGGCCCCTTTCCCAGCCCCACCACATCCCTTGCCAGACCCCCAGAACTTTCCCAACCAAGCTCACCTTCAGGAAGAGGAGATGGGGTCATTCAGGGTCACTTCTAACATGGTTTCTGTCTGCGTTTAAATCAACACACACACATTGTCATCAAGTCTATTCGCACTCCTATCGGCCCTTTATTTGCTCTGTGGGGCTTCTGAGACTATAACTCCTTATGGGAGCAGACGGGCTCCTCTTCCTCCGCAAAAGAGGTTGCTGGGCTGGAACCACAGACATTGATGCTAGCAACCCGACTCTTAATCCGCTGCTCCACCAAGGTTGAGTTTCAGTCAAAGTCCTGAGTTAAATAAGAGCATGGAACTCCAGGGTCCAGAGAGCCTTGGGGTCTTCGTGAAGTCCTTACACCAGGTTTGAAGCACACTGCCCACCCAGCCCTGGCTAAGACCCGATTCTGCACCTAGCGTGTTGACACCCCGGATGGGACGGCATCCGGACGTGGCCTTCTGCATCATCTGCCCCACTGGTTGTCCTTGTCAGCAGCTTTAGAGGCTACTTGGAGAAGGGCTTGCAAGGCCACCCCATGCCCTGCTTCTCTTAATTACCGAGCAACAGAAGGAATAATCGAGAACATTTTCTCCTACATTCTAGTTCACGCCTCTCTCTCTCCTCCCTCCCTAAATGCATCCCCACTCTTTTTTTTTTTATCCCCACTCTTCTTAACCCTGCGTGTAGTTTTGTACTACACAGTGTAGTTTTGTACTACACAGACTTTTTGGAAATTGTTGTAGATTTTCATAATTGAACATGACCTATACCGCGAGGGGGTCAACTCCTTGTTGTGCCGTGGATCGTTGCATGTGGCCTTTTGTGCAGCTCCCAGCAAACGACTGAGTGGGGCAAGGCAAAGAGGGTACATCCCCGTGGCCCGCCAAGGGGATGGAGCGGCTTGCTAATGCTGCAAATAGAATTCATGACAGCATTGCTAGGGCAGGATCATGCAAGCAAGGTATCTGAAACCCTCGCGAGGTGATTGGTCAGGTTTGCCATTCCAGTAGGCTTAAAAGGAGCCATCCGAAGGCAGAAAGTACCACCATGAAAAAGAGATGGGAGTGGAGCGTGTCCTTCGGGCTCAGGATTCCTGCCCCAAGAATTCCTAGATCCAGGAGACATGCGAGATGGCAAGAAGCTGTGGCAGAGAAATGGGGGCAGCGGAAATAAGAGACTGGCATCAGGTGGTGTGGTAGAGTTCCTGGCACAAGCTGGAACAAGGTGGCTACACTCAGCATGCCGATGCAAGGAGTCAGAGAGCGCCTGGTGGTGTGGCGTGCTTCTGGGCACTAACGGCTTTGTAACACTTGCCCAAGGAGGGTCGAGTCTGAGCTGGCCCAGGAGGCTGCAGGCCAGAGAGAGATCTGTCAGAGAAGCTATCTTGACAGAAGAATTGTATTCGAGTCATCCCTGATCTTGAATTGTAACTTGTAACTTCTCTAATAAACCTTAATAACTGTGAATATGGTCTGGGAATTCTGTGTGGCCCAGTGCACTGTATTCTCGAACGCAGCAGAATAAAGTAGAGTGCCCAGCCAGAAGTAGACAGGAGGGAGAGATGGATTTAAAAATGGCCATGGGGTCGGAGAGTGTAGGTATATTTGACCTTTACTTCACAGGAATCACCCTCGGGCCGTTGACACTGATGCTTCTCCCCACTTTATGAAGTTAGAGGGGATCAGACAAGCCTCCCAACCTGGCCCTCCACCCGTTTCCCTCTCCACCAGCGAAAGGCTTTCTCATTAGCCTGCCTTTGTTCATAGGAGGTTCCCAACTCACATTCATAGAACTGGAATGCCTTTTGCTTGTCTGACACTTTCAGAAGACGCGAGCATGTCTACACTTAAACTTTATGTTTTCATAAATGGAAACGATTATGTCCTCAGGGCCTTTCCATGTCCAGACCTAATAGGCTTAATGGTTTTAGTCTTACATAATGGGGCAACCCTCCACCCCTGGGAGAAGTGAAGTTATAATGAGTCTAGGGGTTGCTGGTGAACTTGTGAATCATTGAGAAAGAATCTACTCCGTTTTGGTCAAAAGGTGACGGGGCTGGTTAACTTTAATCAACAGGGCACAGAGGCAGACCTGTTCTTTCCTAATGACTCTCTTTCCCTGTTCATGCTCTTTTGCTCCAGCTCACGTGAGTCTGTTTGGTTCGCAATATTTATTCTCTTTTGTTTACATGCTTAAGATCACAAGCCAGCGATTTTTACATTGAATTTACTTAATATCAATATGTATTTTCTAATACTTTTGAACATTGTGCCAATGCTTTTCGAATGGCTAACATTTTGAACAATATGAACATCTTTTAATATCACTATATAGTATTTATCATGTGCATAATATATACTTTATCTAAATCTTATGGGCAATATTTTCTTCTATATTTGGATTTCAAACAATTTTCTTACAACAGTCCTCCAATTGGAATCATTCTTTCAAAGGGTATGCATACTTTTTCATTAAAAAATGTTTGCATTACTTATATTTCTACATATGTAAATAATTTGTTCATTGTTTTAAAAAACATAGATTAAAAAAGCACAGGTAAGCAAAAAAAAAGAATTAAAAAATAACTTTATTGGGGGGGGTGTCTCATACAGCTCTTATCATAATCCATACATCCATTTATTATGTCAAGCACATTTGTTGCCATTATCATTTTCAAAACATTTTCTTTCTACTTGAGCTCTTGGTATCAGCTCCTCATCTTCTCCACTCCCTCCCTATTTTTCCCTCCCTCACAAACCTTTGATAATTTATAAATTATTATTATTTTTTCATGCCTTACCAAGACCTCACTATCTAGAAATAATTACTACTGGTAATTTTTTATGTATATTTAGGCACAGATTGGAATCATATCAGTTATACTATTATAAACCTGCTTGTTATCCAGTGTAAAAATGTCTCTCCTCAACACCATTTTGGCTGCTTGCTGCCTAACAGTCCATGAAATACCTCTAGTAACACTTACCATTCATCTGGTACTTCCTCTACGCTGGGCAAAGGAACCCGGAGACACCAGGATGAGGCACTCGGCTGGGGTGGGATCCCACACACCTCTCTGCAGGAGAACGATGGGCCAGTTTGTCTGTGTCAATATTTCAGCCTTGGGAACCCCAGGGGACAAGTCTACTCTGTCATATAGGATTGCTATGAGGAGGAATCAACTGAGAGGCAAGGGGTTTGATATGCCCGCTTACCAGACTAGATGTTGGGCCTATCTAAATTCATTTAACCTTCACAGGAACTGTCTGAGATCAATGCCGTTGCTCTCCCCATCCTAGCAAAAAGAAAAACCCGGACATTGAGGATCTTGCACAGTTATGGACATATCATAAATGTGTGAAAACCAATAAAGTAGTGTAGGACTTTCGGTTATTTTGTTGTTGTTTGTTTGTTATCTCAAATGATGTTTCTGTTACGTCTTTAAACAAATATTCATTGAGCTTCTACTCTATGTCAGATGTTTTGCTAGGAGCATGCTGGGTATTGTACTAGTAGGGGTCAAGGTGTCAGCAGCAATGACCCATGAGTCTGATGACTACAATGCTGAGCCCCCATCACACTTCCACCGAGAATCCCATCGCTTAGCACTCCTCATAGGAATGCTGCCTTTGAATGGCTCTTTGCAGTTCACACAGCACTGGGCCACGCGCTCCCTTCAGGACCTGGTGCTGTACTGGCTAAAATCTGACCTCACCACTGCCCAGCGATGCCTGCTAAAGTGCGCTCATGGCCAGTAGGACCTGGCTTTCCGTCAGGGGACACTCTGAGTCCTAATATTTAGCTGGTATGAATATTTGCCCTGGTGGTGCAGTAGGTAAGTGCTCAACTGCTAACCCAAAGTTGGTGGTTCAGACCCACCAGTTGCCCTATGGGAGAAAGGCGTGGCAGTCTGCTTCTACGAAGCGCTACAGCTTTGAGAACCCCATGGAGCAGGTTCGCTCTGCACTGTCACAATTTCAGTGGCGATGGACAACGAGTAAATCTTCAATGGCGGCAACACCAGTCCCTAGGGCAGAACTGAGCGGCTTTGAGGCCGTCAGCAATCTGGTCTTGGAGGACTGTGCAGGCCAGAGCCTGGCACTGCTGTCGGAACCGTGTTCCTACAGAAGATTTCGCCAGGTCTTCCTGCTTTCTTTCTTTCTTTCTTTCTTTCTTTCTTTCTTTCTTTCTTTCTTTCTTTCTTTCTTTCTTTTTAATCATTTTATTAGGGGCTCATACAACTCTTATCACAACCCATACACACATCAACGGTGTAAAGCGCATTTGTACATTCATTGCCCTCATCATTCTCAAAACATTTCCTCTCCACCTAAGCCCCCGGCATTAGGTCCTCATTTT
>NW_022103905.1:15620612-15633225 GCF_000313985.2 Echinops telfairi
TTGCATCCAAGTTTAGGTTTGTTTCCTCTGGGAGATTCATCCTGAGAGAAGCCATGTTTCTGCTTCCACTTCACATTCCCCAGGACTTTGTCTAACCCCATGCGTTCTCTAGAGAGCCCTGGTGGCACAGTGTACTGGTAACCACAAGGTCAGAAGTTCAAAGCCACCAACCACTCCTTAGGAGAAAGACCAGGCTTTCTCCTCCCATCGAGAGTTACTGTCTGAGAAACCCACTGGGGCAGGTCATTCTTCTCTCCCTGTAGAATCGCTATGAGTCTGAATCGATTCATTGGCAGTGAGTTGGATGGTTTGGTGTAGATGCATTCTCTGTGTTAACTTGTAATTATGGCAGCTCACAGCTGGTAAAAAAGCTAAAAACAGGGATGAACTTCCTTCAGGATTCAACACGAGTATTCACCGTAGCCTGGCTCACAATAGCCAGAAGGTGGGAACACTTCAAGTGAGCACCAATGGATGGACAAGCACTATGTGCTATATCCCTCTCGGAATAGTACCCCGCCACACAGAGATCTGGGGCTCACAAGCACTGTGCCGCACCAAGTAAGTCCCGCACAAAGGACATAGAGGAGGAGGCTTCAAAACGTTGGTGGGAAAACTCTGTTTTCTCTTAATGCCCTCTTTCCATGCAAACATTTTGAAGCTCCGTTGTATGGTACGATCCCTCTGCCGTGGAATATACCGGATAGACAAATGCATAGAGACAACGGGGTGTCCCTGGTGACCAGGGTCTGAGGGGGGCGGGGTTGCTGAAGGAGTACAGAGCTTCCCTTTGGGCTGCTAATCACTTTTGGAAATGGCTAGTGGTGATGGGAGCACGAGGTGGTGGATGTCACTGATGTCGCTGAACCCTACAGTTACAAGTGGTTCAAATGTCCAACTCTCATCTCGGTCTCATCGCCGTAGACTAGAACCCCCAATCAGCCCCTCGTTTCCTTGCCTGTTTCCCATGCTCAAGCGTGTTCAGGATCCTAGTTCACGAACACCTTGCGGTTGAAATGACTCGTTGGGTGTTTCTGACTTAAATTCACAGCTCGAGCACAAACACGCACTGGCAAGACTGCGGTCCGCCTCTGGCAGGTGTCATCCATCCGCGGGGTGCTTGTTCCAGCATGGGTCACTCCCTGCGCCCCTCAATAGTCCAACCAGCCACCAGCCTGGCAGATGAAGCAATTCAAAGACCCAGGAACAATGAGCCATCACAGCACCCCTGCCCTACAGCCCCGTGATAGTTATGTATCAGACATGAACCGAGTCTGTGTGATTTCAGAGGTCACCCAACTAGTTCTTGCTTCCAGGAAGGCCTCTGCCCAAACCAACCTAGGCCGTGACTGTCCATCCTATTCTTAAAATCGAGTGGGTATGAGAAGGTGATGCCAGCAGTACGAGATGTCGAAGATGCCGCACCTTCAATACAGAGTCACCGAGATATGCAATTTTTATGAATTTAGAAAGAGCTCCCTGAATAATTTTTTTTTTTGCCGCATAGCTCACCATATTTTTTTTTGCCACATAGCTCACCATATTTTTTTTTTTTAGAATGGATCTAACCATTGCAGTAAAACTGTAACCGTTATCTACGGAGCACATGCCGTGTGCCAGAAATCACATGTACTTTTCTACAAACTAGTTCATTTGTTCTGAAAATGTCCCTGTGAGGGATTTCTTACTGGCAGACGTCTTCCCTCAAGGGATAAGAGGCCAGGAGACACGAAGTTGCTCACCAAGATGACGCAGACCATTGGCTAAATATGGCAGGTCCAACACAGGAACACATAGTAGGTCCCGTCGGAAAGCACATATGTTCCCTGTAGAGCTAGGTCAGGGTGCTGTAAATGAATGGGACTTACATCCCTCCAGATCATGTTTGGGACTTCCTGGTGGCGATTGTCTCCTCCTGTGATGTCTTTGTAGACCCTGGGCTTCTTCCTTAGAGAGTCTCACCCTGGGCTGGGCTGAATGATCCTTACAGATCTCTTCCGAGAAATTAGTTACTGGAACTATTTATAGGCTTTTCTTTCTTTTTTTTGTTCTGTTATTGTTTTGGTTTTTTGTTTCCTTTTGTTGTTTTGTTTTGCTTTGTCTTGATTTTGTGCTTATGATTGTCTCTGCATGTCTATCTAGATAAGATAGTCAAGATAAACAATCTGGAGAAGAAAACAATGGGACTGATGATTCCAGGGGGACATGGGAGAGGGGGAGGTGGGGGAAAGGAAGTGGGTGTTAACAAACCCAAGGACAAGGGAACAACAAGTGATCTAAAATTGATGTCGAGGAAGGCGTAGGGTACCTGGTAGGCTTGATCAAGGGCAATATAGCTTAGAGGAATTACCAAAACCTGAATGAAGGCCTAATATAATAGTGGGACAAAAGGAAAGTAAAAGGAAATAGAGGAAAGAATTAGAAGGCAAAGGGCATTTATAGAGGTCTAAATACAGGCATGTACATATGTAAATATACTTATATATGATGGCAATAGATCTATGTGCATATATTTATAGGTTTAGTATTAAGGCAGCAGATGGTCATTGGGCCTCCACTCAAGTACGCCTTCAATGCAAGAACACTTTGTTCTATTAAACTGGCATTCCATGATGCACACCTTCCTGACACAATTGCTGAAGACAAAGCGGGTGCATAAGCAAATGTGGTGACGAAAGCTGATGGTACCCGGCTATCAAAAGATATAGTATCTGGGGTCTTAAAAGCTTGAAGATAAACAAGTGGCCATCTAGCTGAGAAGTAACAAAACCCACATGGAAGAAGCACACCAACCTGTGTGATCATGAGGTGTTGAGGGGATCAGGTATTAGGCATCAAAGAACAAAAAGTCATATCAATGTGCATGAGGAGGAGTGAGGAGTGGAGATCCAAAGCCCATCTGTAGACAATTGGACATCCCCTTCCAGAAGGGTCACACGAAGAGATGAGCCAGCCAGGGTGCAGTGTAGCACCGATGAAACATACAACTTTCCTCTAGTTCTTTAATGCTCCCCCCACCCCACTATCATGGCTCCAATTCTGCTTTACAAATCCAGCTAGACCAGAGCATGCACATTGGTACAGATAAGAGCTTGCAACACAGGGAATCCAGGAGAGATAAAGCCCTCAGGACCAATAATGAGAGTAGAGATAACAGGAGGGGAAGGCGAGGTGGTGGGAGGGGGAACCAATCACAATGATCTACATATAATGTCCTCCCAGGGAGATGGACAACAGAAAAGTGGGTGGGGACAGTGGTCGGTGTAAGACATGAAAAAAATGTAAATGATCAAGGGTTCATGAGGGAGGCAGGGTTGGGCAGGGTGGAGATGAGGAGCTGATACCAAGGGCTCAAGTAGAAAGAAAATGTTTTGAAAATGATGATGGTAACATATGTACACGTGTGCTTGACACAATGGATATATGTACGTGCTGTGATAAGAGCCGTATGAGCCCCCAAATAAAATGATTTTTAAAAATAGAAAAAAGCCATGCAAGAATAGAAAAATAAATTAGCTACAAAGAACTAAAAGCAAAAAAGAAAGGAAGAAAAATATAGTTTGACAGGTCAACTATTTTTCTGAAATATTCTCAAACTCTTAAGCAGGGCTATTAAAAGACCACGTGGTGATGGAAAGTTCGAGAACCACTGACAGAAACAGTTGTGTGCGCCACCGTCCTGGTTCTTGCACGTTTGGCGGGTGATGGGGTCCCCTTGGTTTTCTCCCAAGGCTTTCTCTCTGGTATGTCTATCCCTCAGAAATGGGCTAGAATCGCAAGGGCTGGGAAGTCTCGGTCATTTTGTCATCTACGATGATGACCAACCTTCTGTCTGCTGTCAAGACACCAGGATCAACACCACGCCTGCGCCCCGGCCCCCCTGCGCCCACCCCCCACCCCCCGCCTCCCCGCACTTCCTTCACATCGTGGAAAGCAGCCCAAGAAGTCAGAGTCAGGATCTTAACCACAAATTGCCCAGTTGGTGTTGTGGCCATCCAGAGCCAGGATGCCACGGCAAGAACCACTTCTTCACCCTCATGGAGACCTCGGGGCTCACCCGGGACACTAACATCCCACTTCTCCTTGGCACAAGCTCCCCCGTTAGGGAAGGCAGCATGGACCGGGGGTGCAATGCCCAGGTTTAGGGTCAGACTGCCTGGGTAGTGTGCCCTCGCCTTCCTTACTGGTTACAACACAGGCTCCCAAACGTATTTGGCCTACCCCCGCCTTTTCAGAAAAAACAAATTACTCAGCACCCCGTGGCAATGAAACACTTTGGGGTTATAGCCCATAATCCAGGACAAAGTATATCACTCACTGCCATCGAGTCGTTTGCGACTCCAGTGCCCCCCCCCCTACGGGAAAACATTGGGTTAGATGGTGGGCAATCTTGCTGGAACTCATGTCCTCATCTGGAAGCTGAGGTTTAGGTGCATGCCTACGTCATTGGCACGCTGTGGGGATCCTGTAACATGTAATGAGGCCGTGCACGTTCAGCTTTTAAGTGCCTGGTTCACAGAAGCTCTCTATTGGGGATTGTTAGTTATATGGGGTCCCTGGGTGTGCAAACAGTTAATATGTTTGGCTGCTAATGGCAGTGTTGGTCTACTCAGAGGCACTTCCAAAGCAAACCACCCCCCTAAACCCAACAAAACAAAACAAAAAAACCCCAAAACTCCTCGCAGTGATCTACTGCAGAAAAATCAGTCATTGAAAATGCTACCGAGCAGTTGCACACTGACACCCACAGAGGTGTCATGACTAACCATCAACCTGAAAGCAGCTGCCTCCTCTGCCTTGTGGTTCTGTTTCCCACCACTTTCTTCATTCTTTGAGCTGCTCAGAGAAAGACAGAGAGTCAGATTGCTACCAAGTCTTATCACTTGCTCCTCCGGGCATCTCCCACCATGCCTGGCGGTCAGTGTGCGGGCCTGTGTGCAGTCTTCTTCACAGATATTCTGATCACCGTGGCTCTGCTCGCTGTAGCAACTTCACTGACATGGACAACCCATACAATTCATTCGTTCAACGTGCACAGTGCAGTAGGCTGGAGTATATCCACAGAGCTGTGCAATCCTCACCACAATCAACTTAGATTTTTATGAACTCCCCAAAGAAGCGCCGCACCCATTAGCACTGACTCCCCATACCACCCATTAGCACTGACTCCCCATACCACCCATTAGCACTGACTCCCCATACCACCCATTAGCACTGACTCCCCGTACCAACCGGAGTCCTCTAGCCAAGGTAACCACTAGTCTACTTTCTGTCGCCATGCCTTTGCCCCTCCTGGACATGTCAGCTGAGATGAATTGTACAACACATGGCCTTGGTGACTGGTTTCTTTCACATACTGTCATGCTTTCAGGGTCCGTCTGTGTTACAGCATGGATCAGGCTTATTGCAAGCTCAGCAGTGGGGGGCGGGGGAGCCGGGGAGAGAGGGGCAAGGACAGGGAGGGGGGGATGGAGGAAGGGAGGTGGGAAATGAAGAAGAATTACCCTCAGGGGGGGTGGTTTACTGGGATATTTAGCAGTAGGATTATTGGGTCATATAAGAACTCTACGTTGATGTTTTGAGGAACTGCCAAACTGTTTACCCAAGTGGCCGCATCATTTTGCAGTCTCCCCAGAGTGTATTCAAGGTTCTGATTTCTCCATATCTTCACCAGCACTTATGATTATCTATATTTTTAATGGCAGTCCTCCTCACGGGTGTGGCATGGTCCCTCATTGTGATTTGGCTGTGCATTTCACCGGTGGCTGTGATGGCAAGCAGGGGCGTCGTCCTTGTATCCACCGCATGCTCACTTTAGTTTATATCTTCTTTTCCTTTGGTTTGAAAGGACCTTGTGTGTCGCTGAAGTATCGACGTCCACTTAAGTTTTGCTTGCCATCCTTTTACAGCTGCCCGGACCAATGTTCAGTGCTGACGGATAAGGCATCTGCCGGGTTTGTAAGGCTGTAACCCTTCTCTTTCTCTCTTCAAAAACAAATAAACCAACAGAAAACTTTATTTATTTTCTCCGTTTGTTTGTGGAATATAATAGTTACAAAGAAAAGCCCCACACCATGTTTTTTTTCTTCATACCCCCCCATAATGTCCCGTCCCTCTTCCCACCTCCACCTCCACCCTTGGCCTCCTCTTAGTCTTTAAGGACTTGTCCTTTAACAGAAAAGTGGGTGAAGGGAGACAGCAGTCAGTGTAACACATGAAAAAACATATTGTGAATTATCAAGAGTTCATGAGGGAGGGAGGAGGGGGAAGAGGGGGAATGAGCTGATACCAAGGGCGCAAGTAGAAAGAAAATGTTTTGAAAAGGATGATGGCCACACATGTACAAATGTGCTTGATACAGTGGATGGATGTTATAAGTTACAAGAGCCTCCAATAAAATGATTTTTTAAAAAGACTCGTCCTTTGGTGTGAAAACTCTTTTTCCCTAGCTTTATTTGTATTTATAATCATTTATTTTTAAGATCCCACTGTAGGTATTTCTAATCTTCCCAAATGTCACAAGGTCCCAATCTTTCTCCTCCTTTCAATCTCCCAAGATCTTTTCTCTCTTCTTTTTTTGGGAACCATTTCTATGTAGGCCTTCATGCTTCAACAAATAATTGTCCAAACTCGTGAGTGGCCCATGTTCGTGGCGTGGGATATGCACAGAGTGAACCACGCTCCTTGTCTTCATCCTGCTCAGAGTTCATACTTAGAGGCTGGTGGTAATGTTCTAGTGGGTCTCCTCTGCTAGGGCTAGTTCGGTGATTTCCCACTGCCTTCAGGAGCAAAGTCAGAGGGAAAATCTCAAGGGAAAAGTCATGGCAGCCAAGACACTGTATATATGGCTTGTCTCCTGAGAGGCAGTCCAGCCCAGGCTCCCTCCCAGCTATTCTCCCTACCTCACACACCTCCGGATCTTCAAAGGATAATGATTTCATGCAGCTGTCTCCCTACGCCCGTTTCCTCTCTCCAGACTATAACCTTCTCCAGGGCAGGAGCCTGATTCTTACTCCCCCCTTGTATTTCCTACAGCCCTAGGACAGTAGATGTCATGTTGAACGTGCTCAATGACGGGTGTCCATTGTGTTAGTAAATGAATAAATAAATGAATGAATGAAGGCACGTGTTCTAAAAACAAAACACAATTTAATTTAGTCTTTAGTTGACCGACATAGGGCTCTATTCTAATCCTGATTCCCACGGGTCTACCAGCACGATGTGCTGGCTCAACCCAACTGGGAAAGTTTATTTCAGTCAGGTTAAAAATAAATTCTATTGTGTTGCAGGTAAGTGTTCATACAACAAATTCGATTCCCACTGAATAATTTCTACTCAGATTCTTGGGTGATAGCGGTGATTTTGTTCTATATGCAGCACCACTTCCTTCATCCAATTCCGGGGTAACCTTCTCGGGACTCTCGTTCCCTTCCCCCTTGCGGTCTTATTTTTGCTTTAGAGTAATGTTTGCTCAAATAGATTTTTTTTTTCCAAAAAAGGAGCACTGCATTCAAGGGTGATATTCTGTATTTTGTGGCCCTATCTGTATGGACATGCTGGTTATGCTTTGGGCCGTTAACCACAGAGGCAGCAGTTCGAAACCACCAGCTGCTCTGTGGGAAAAAGCCAAGGGTTTATCCTCCTGGAAAGAATATAGTCTAGGCAACCCACTGGGGCTGTTCGACCCTGTCCTATAGGGTCACTCTGAGTTGGCATCAACTCGATGGCAGTGGGATCTGTTATTGAGTTAATAGGTGACCTGAAGGGATCATTTTCACTTAAGGTTTAAAGAGTATCTCAGGGTGATCATCTTTGGGATTCTTCTACTCTGGGTTAGGCACGGTAAATCTGGATGCTTGGAAAATTTGAGTTCCATTCCACATTTTCCTCCTGTTCTACCAGGATCTATCGATGGTGGCCCTGATCATAACACTGGGTAGTGGTAGCCGGGCACCATCTAGTTCTGCAGTTCTCAGGGTAGATGAGGCCTTGGTTCACGTATTTAGTTAAGTATTTACACTCGATTACTAATCTAAAGGTTGGCAGTTTGGGCCCAACCAGTACACTGTGGACGAAAGGTCTGCTGCTTCTAAGAAAAATATGGCCAAGAAAACCCTGTGTAGAAATTCAATTCTGTAACACCTGGGGTCACCATGAGTCAGAAAAGGCTCATTAATTAGCAGCATGCATTTTGCTGGAAATTTTAGTTCCTAGCATGTTTGGCCTTATTTGAACCCTGTAGGTTTTTAAACAAAATAAGGTTGGGAAAATACTAACATATAACATAATGTAATATATGACATATCAACCTATAACACTGGTAATATTAACTTATAATACAGCACATCACAGCAACACAGCATCGGATACCAAACAATCCAAATATAAGCAAGCTAAATATAAGCAAGTTAGAGCAGCATGCATTGAAATTTGCAAGGAAGGCACTTAAAAAATGTCCAATCATGATATATCTGCCCCTTCCACTCTCATATCAGCAGGGCAAAGGTCTCTTTCCAACAGGACAGAAAAATGCTTCGCTCATGGATAGCTTTGCCAAGGGAGGGGATGAAGAGGGGAAGGGGGCTTCCAGCAGGGCATCCGGTCTGGCTGGCCCATGGGAGACAGGATGTAGGCGAGCCAGGCTCTCCAAAACCCCCCCTCTACTGCAGCCTCTTTCCTTTTCCCAGAAGCCTCTGTGGTGGCCCATGTTGTGAAAGAGTGATAAATACATTGTCCTAAAATCTAAACTGGAAAGGCAGGAAACGCCTGTGGCTTATCCACAGAGAATGTTGTTTGGGGGAGATAGGGCGTGTGCTGGAGATGGTGTGCCCGGAGATCTTTGGGACGGGACTGTCCTGGTGGAGGGCTGAGACATGGAGGACGTTGCCAAGCAGGCCCCTGCTTTTACAGCCAGACCTAAGCTTGTCCCTGCCTCTTCCCCTTGACTCCCCACCCTCCCATTTCAAGATCTTCCCAGTTGTCCATTGCCTGACCACCATCATCCGAGTCACCAGCCTCATTTCTCCCCTAGGCCCCTGCGCGACCAAGAGCTCATGACTTCCCCAGGAATCCACTCAGATCACAGCTACGGACAGCTTCTTCCCTGCTCTCACCCAGCCCCTCCTGAAACAGGCATCAGGACTTGCCTAATAGACGTGAAAAAAGGCGACAGGAGACAGCCTCTCAACTCCCTTCTCTGATCAAGTATGTATCACGTGCTAGGTGTCTTGTGTTATTAAATGATAGAAGCCAACCAACCAACCAACCAACCAACCAGCCAACCAACCAAACAAACAAAAACAAACAAACTCCCAGCGAGCCAATTTCAGCTCATAGCAACCCTACAGGGCAGGGTAGCATGGCCCCTGTGGGTACCCAGGACTATAACTCTTTCCGAGGGTAGAAAGACTCATCTTTAT
This sequence comes from Echinops telfairi, assembly GCF_000313985.2. Classification (NCBI taxonomy): domain Eukaryota; kingdom Metazoa; phylum Chordata; class Mammalia; order Afrosoricida; family Tenrecidae; genus Echinops; species Echinops telfairi. The sequence continues at coordinate 15,630,032 of NW_022103905.1, forward strand.
TCTCATGGTGCCACTAGTGGTTTCGAACTGCTGACGGTGTTGTCAGGAGCCCAATATGGACCTCATTATGCCACCAGGACTCTGTAGTAAATCATTAAAGGATCTAAGCCTAATGATACTATCGTCCTAACAGGGAAGCGTTTTGTTCTCTTGGACAGAGAGGCTGGGAGTTGGAACCGACCTGACAGCACCTAATGATGACAGCGACAAGGCGGAGCTAATCACCACTTCCCCTCTGAGGTAGTTTATTGTGCCACCCTGGCCGATAAATACATGTGGGGTTAATTGAAGGGCGGAGGGATACATGACTCGGTGAGCCTCGCCTTTCAAGTTCTCGGGTCTCTTGCTTTGTCGGCTTGCAAGGCTGACTTCCTGCAAGACATCCCCGAGGAGAAGCTGCATGGACCTACCCCGATGCAGCCCTGGGTGCTGGAGCAGCCGTGTGGAGACCCCTGCCAGCGCTGAGATGCTTACACATTCACTGACTCGGCTTTCCTCCTGCAGTCGGCGTCATTGCGTGTGTTTTGTGAGATGGAGGAGGGCTCTGTGGATTGGTGTCGGACATAAGGATTAATGTTGGATTTGTGGGCTAGGGCAGCACTGCGTTAGGATGTTTTCTTGATGCGCACTTAACCTTTATATGAAACTCTCTCTTATACACGAGTTTCTGTGGATTTGTTTCTCTAAAGTCCCCAGACGAACACCCCCTCTTTTACAAATGTCGAAGCTGCGGCTGTGGGAGGAAAATGGACTGCTCTGGAGATAGGTGAACCAGGATTTGAACTCAGTCTGATGCAGAGACTTCCCTCTTAGTTAGCCTATTGGCTTCCCTTCTTTGTAATTGGTCTGATGCAACAGAGACGCAGCAAGCAGTCCTACCCTTGAGTTGTTCCTGGTTAAACGTAAAATGGTTAAACTTTGCAGTCCGTCATAGGACGAGAGGCCGGAGACAGGAGGAAAGACTTTTCAGTAAGAGTGCCACCCATGGCAGAGGACGAGCACCTGCGAAGGCCCTGGAGTGGGTGCTGCAGGGTGCGTCTTACTCCCTCCCCTTCACTCCCCAGCTGCCAAGAATGGTGAGTGGCACGCAGGCATTGCCCCATCCTAGAGGGAGCGAGGTTAACAGAGCTTCCCCTCCAGGGGAAGGGGAGTGAGCTGCCCGATAGGAGGGTACAAAGGCCCAGCCTCCTTGCCCCCACTGAGGACAACCCAGCTCCGAGCACTCCAGGAGGGCTACAGTCTCTGTTACACCCGCACCACAGTCCAGCCCCTTTTCCCGTCCCTCCCAGACAGGCATGTCTCTCCAGGCTACTCCCTCAGAAACCTTCTGTCAGGAAATCTCCTCTCCAAAGTCCATTTCCTAGGTAACCCAAAGCCAGGCACTCATGAAGGTGTGGAATATGTGGAATGTTCCAGAAAGAGACTTCTCCAGCATCCCCTGGGTATGCAGCATATACTGTCCAGATGGCCTCTCTGTTGCTGCCATCTGAACACCCCATGAAGGGTCTTAATCTTGCTTTGTGAAGAAGCTAGCCCACGACACTGCTCAGTCACTTGACCTGCATTAAGAAAACAACTGCTTACCCTTTAGAGGACATGACCACAGACAGCCCGAATAAACAGCCACAGCAGAAATGTTGGCTTGCGTGTGGATGGTTTTGGACCAGCAGTCTTAGAGAGCATCCAGCTCAAAGCCTGTCAGTGATCTCTTGAAACGGAAAGCCTCAAACAGGAGCAGTGACTTAACGTCAACACAAGTCGTGTCAACGCCACCAGCAGGACCTAGGGTTCCCCAGGCTTCTGTTCAACGGCCTTTCCACCACTCCAGGGATGTTGATAAGAATGGTGAGCACCAGCCCTTGATGATCTCCCTCGGTTTTGGATTGCCAAGATGACTGGTTTCTAGGAATGCAGACGTGCCCTGGGAGAAGGTAGTCATCACCAACTTCCTTCTCAGGCCCCAGAAATCGGGAGACTCTGTACTCGGTGACTCTGCCTTGCTCGTGGGAGTCAGACACATCAAAGCTCACGGTTCTTCCAGAACCCTCTGTACTTCTCCTGTCTGCTCCCAGATCAGACCCGGCTTCTTTTCTCCCAACCACTATCAAGATAAAGCTGAAGCCATAGAAAGCATAATCAAGGACAACCGTGCGCCCCCCACCCCCTGCCCCTATCCAGGGTTGAGTGTTGGCTCTGGCTATGAGCGTAGCTGTTTTTCTCCATCACCTCTCCAGATGACCCGGGCCTCTCCCTTTTCAGCGAGGAAGGGTCACTAGGTAATCCAACCTTCAGAAGGAACAACTGTTAGGATGAATGCCATCTTTAGCTGGCACATTAGCCTCTGATAGCTTTGGAAATTCCCGATTCTTCACTCTGTAGGGAATGACAGGTGTGGTGTGTACCATCCCGTCATGTCTACGGTCGAGACGGTGTCTCAATCCGATGCTCTTTAGAGCCTGGCAATGATGAACTCACCTAACAGGCTCTGTGTGAACCTTCTTTGTTTTCCTCCTCAACAGTTTTATTGGCATATAATTCAAATATCATACAATTTGTGGTGGTCACCTGATCTGGTGTCAATTTAAGGATGCAGAGTGTAGGGGTGAGTCTAGGCTGTCCATCTGGAGATAGCCAATGAGACTTCTGTGTGGGCGTGGCCTTCTCCTGAGAATTCTGGGAAATCTGCTACTTCCTCCTTGGAGGCGAAAGACACCTCTCTTTCTGTGACTCCCTGGGAGACATTGCAGAAGACAAGCCACATGGACGCAACCAGACCTCAGAAGCCAGAGAAGCCACAGAGAGACCCCTGCCAGCACTGAGATGCTTACAGCGCCACTGGACCCAAAGACTTTCTACCACTTGCTTGTGATCGTCCTGCATTTGGCTTCATTGCATGTGCTTCGTGAGTTTGAAGAGGACTTTATAGCTTGGTATCTATCATATGGGCTAATATCAGACTTATAGCCTTGGACTGGACTGGGTTGGGATGGTTTCTCAATGTCCAGTTCCTCTTGTATATAAACCTCTCCGTTATATACATATGCATGTTCATGAATTTGTTTCTCTAGTCTACCCAGACTAAAACACAATTCAATAGTTCAATCACATCAAAAAGAGTTGTATAATCATCACCACAATCTGTTTTGGAACATTTTCTTCATTCCTGTACTCATGGTTATTAGCTCCCGATTCCC
>NW_022103905.1:15633359-15650418 GCF_000313985.2 Echinops telfairi
CCCCAAAAAAGAAGCATCAATCTGGTCACTATCTCTATAGACTTACCTCTCCTGGATTTCCTAGTCAGAAAAACATTAAACAAACAAACAAAAAACTAACGAGACTAACACACTAACACAGAGAACAACCTCAGTAGAAAATAAAGCAGCACATAGGAAAAGCGAGAACAAATTTAAAAGGATCCTAAGGGAGATCAAATGATAGGGTGCTAAATGTGAACCTACCTGCATCGGCAACAGTCCAGTTTCCAATGCTTTCTGCATGTTATCAATGCTACTCACATCCCTGTTCCACAGTCAGAGGGGGCTCACCAAAGGATTAATCCATGTGCAGTCCCCTTTCATTTAAAAAAAGAGAAACAGCTTTAAAATGGGTCAAAGCGGAGATCAAATGATAAGGTATCACATTTTGATCTAAATATGTCTGCCATAATTAGCTTTATAATGCTCTCTGTCTGCTAACAGGGCTATTCACCTCCCTCCCTATGATCAGAGGCGTACTCCATGGATGGACTTAGCAAATGGATTTTTGGCTTCCACTGTCATCCATAGCCTTCTGTAAACCAGGTGTCCACACCTTAAGCTCTGATACCATTCCTTCCTTTAGATGTAGATGATACCATTTATGCTCTTTGGATCACACAGGCGGGTGGTGTGTTTCTTCAATGTTGAAACTTCACTCAGATGGCTGCTTGTTTGAAGACAAGCCTTTAAGACCCCAGGCTGTATCCTTTTTGATAGCTGGGCACCATCGAGTTTCTACACCACACTTTGCTATGGCATCCATCTCTCCAGTGATCTCTTCATGAGGGTGAGCATCAAGCAGGGTCATGTCATAAGGACTAATTGTTCTCAGATTGGGGCTAGAATTAAGTGCAAGTCCCAACTCTGTGAACTTTCTTTCCACAGACGACATTCCTGAAGAGCTACCTTTAGAGCAGTGTCCCCTAAGCTGGGTTTTGTATTTTACTAGCTTCCTGGTGGAGCCGTGGTTAAGCACTAGGCTGTTAAGTGAAAGTTAGCACTAGGCCACTTCATGGGAGAAAAATGTAGCTGTTTCTACAAAGATTCCAGTCTTGGAAATGCCACAGAGCACGTCTCCTCTGTTGTATCAGCGCGCTGTGAGTTGAGCTAGACTTCACAGCAGTAGACTGAGCTTCCTATCAGCTCTATTTTAACAGGCATCCAAGGGATAAGCAAGGGTCCTGTCATCGGTTAAGTTGGAGAGGCACCGCATAGCTATTCATCAGGAGCCTGATTGGCACCAGTGGTGTCATGTGTTGGTCGGCTAACCACAAGATGAGCAGTTCAAAACCACTCTGCGGGAGAAAGACGAGGCTCTCTACCCCCATAAAGAGTTGCAAGGGCAGTTCTACTCTGTTCTGCAGGGTCGCTATGAGTCCAAGTTGACTCCACGGTAGTGAGTTTGGCTTTTTTGAGTGGCACAGGGTTAAGCATTCCACTATTGAAAGTCGACACTTCAGATCTACCCTGAAGCCCCATGGAAGGGTAGACCTAGCAATCGGTTCCCGCAAAGATTCCCGCCTAGGAAGTCCTCGGAGGGCAGTTTCACTTGGTCACATGCGACCATTATGAGTTGAAAATGGCGTTGAGGGCACCTAGGAACCATGCACTTCAAGCCCTAAGTCCTGCCTTTCCATTCACAGCGGGCCCGTGGCTGTCAAGTAGATGGTGACTCACAGTGACTCTCTTGTGCAGAGTTGAACTGGCCCATTGGGTTTCCAAAGTTGTAATGTTTACAGAAGTTGGCTGCCAAGTGCTTCAATTCGGCGCCACCAGGGCACCTGCTCCTAGTTCAAACCTGTCTAATTGTATTTAACTTAGAACTTTCCAATTTGATTTGGCTACAGCAACCCTACCCCCAGTAGACCATCTTTGAATCTCTTGAAGGAATTTCAACTTCCTTCTTTTTAAGCCCAGCCTCTTTCCTCCGTCTTGGTTCTCATCTCCTCCATCTGGCTCATTCCTTTTGTCAGTCTTCAGACATCTCTTCTTTACACCACAGGTTGGACCTTGCTCCTGGGACTTCACACCTTGCACTTGAACTTGAATGACCAACTTCCCAGGACCCAGGACTTGGAGTGCTAGAACCAAGATATGCCCAGGCAAATGGTGATAAGCAGGTCACCTTATCCTGAACCTGACCCCAGGCCTGAAGTCCCACAGCTTCCTAGCAGGCTGCCCACATTGGTACCTCTCTGGCCTCTTCTCTGGTATTCCTTGTTGCTAAGCGAACAAGCAATTATTTGATCGTAACCCCTTGATCCCAATTGATGGGCTGTAGCCAGAAATTGCTTTAAAACTCTCCCTGTTTGTAGCTAAACTTAATTTTCTTCACCAGTTCCTATAGGTGGGGCAGATCCTTAAGTACTCCTCTGAGCAGACAACGACCCACCTTTTCTGTGGCAAGCCGACATGAAAAACCACAGCCCCAGGAAGTTCTTTGGGCATCCTCCAGGTCCGATGGGCACAGGGGAGCTGAGAGGCTTTCACGAGAGGTCACGGTGAAGTGAGCCCTCGGTGAAGGGCTGCTGGGGTGTTCAGGAAACAGGAGAGCTTAGCCGGGTCACTGGCCAGACAGGAGCAAGAGAAACCAGCCTCCCAGCCTCCCCTTCTACTGTGGCCCTGGAGGGAGTAGGGCAGGGTTGGGGACATTGACGTGTGGGGCCAATGACTGTGGTTGTCTATTGGGCACATCGATGTCTGCTGTGATGAGAGAGTGGATGCTGACGTCAAGCGCTCTCTCAGCCACATGGAAGCAGGTGTGCCCAATGGTGTTGAGATGTGTGCCAGCGCCCTCCATGGAGCGATTGAGTCACTTCTTGTTTTCACTGCCGGGATCCTTCTCCTCAGCCCCCTTCCTTCCCTAAGGCTTTCATTGGCTCAAGGACTTCCTGTCTAGGCCCAAATCTGGAATTCCTTTTGTGTCATTTAAAGCTCAGACTTCATGAGATTGACACTCGTCGCTGAAGGACACAGGATGGGGTGAGCAGCTGTTGACGGAGGCAGCAGAGTCCCAGGGAGGCTTGGACCTGAAGCAGATTTTGTTTTCTTCAAAACCTGTGATTGATGGAGCCCTGCCCCAATGCACACGGACGCCTCCCTTACTCTCCCCACCCAGAGGACCAAACCCTTGGATGGGTTGATTTTACCATGGGGATCATAGCAAAGATCATTCATTCATTCATTCATTCTAGAACCAGTTGCCTTGCTGTACTTTCTGCATAGGTCCCTGTGTTAGTCTGGGTAGACTAGAGAAACAAATCCATGGACACACATATGTATATAAGAAAGAGATTTATATACAAGAGCAATTTTATATTGAGAAAACATCCCAGCCCAGTCTAGATCAAGTCCATAAGTCCAATCTTAGCCCATATGTCTGATATCCATCTATAATTTTCTCATCAGACTCACGAAACACATGTAATAACATTGAATGCAGAGCAATGACAAGCCAGTGGGTAGAAAAGTCTTTGGGTCCAGTGGCATTGTAAGCATCTCAGTGCTGGCAGGGTTCTCTCCTTGGCTTCTCCGGCTTCCGGGGTCTGTTTGGGTCCATGTGGCTTGTCTTCTGCAATGTCTCCCAGAGAGTAGCAGAGAGAGAGAGAGAGGTGTCTACTGCCTCCAAGGAGGAAGTACCAGATTTCCCAGAATTCTCAGGAGAAGGCCACACCCACACAGAAGTCTCGTTGGCTATCTCCAGATTGACAGCTTGGACTCTATCCCTACACTCTTCATCCTTAAATTGACACCAGATTAGGGACTACCACAGTCCCTCACACTGCTGTTGAGTTGGCCCCAACTCCAGGGAGCGCCCTGGGCAGCACAGCACAGTCTAGCCAGGTGCAGTGCCATCCTTACCAAGCCCGGCCTACTCACGTCCACCGTGGTGGCTCCTTCCACCCCAGCGCTCTCGTCTTCCAGCACCGATCAGACAGTGTTGTGTTGAGATCCGTAGGATTTTCATCTATTACTTTTCAGAAGTAGATCCCCAGGCTTTTCTCTCTAGTCTGCCTTAGACCGGACGCTCCACTGAAACCTTTCCACCAAGGGGGACCATGTTGGTGTTGGAAATACTGGCGGCATCGTGTCCAGCATCACAGCAACAAACGCATAAACCGCTATCATCTGACAGGTGCCTAGACGTGTGCGTGCGCGCATGCGCGCGCAAGAAAAGTGTACTGACGCTTGTTCTGTCCCACCTAGAAAGGCGGGCTTTCTACTCCCATAAAGAGTCTACTTACGTACTCCTTGTCGTTGAGGGGATGGCAGCTCCTAGCGCCCCTGAAGCGTTACCGTCTCAGAAAGCACCAGGGGGGTCGTGTCTCTGGGAGTTGGAATGGCCATGAGTTGACAGTTGGCGGTCTTCCCCTGGCACTGCTCTGGATGCTGGGGACAGAGCGACGGCTCAAACAGACTCAAACCTCTGTCCTCATTGCCCTGGGTTTAGTTAGGGGAGATGGACGCAAACCAAATGCATGAGATTCGCGCTTTGATCCCGAGAGGGGAAGCCATGAGAGTGGTTGGAGCAGAACAGTGAAGGTTTAAAAAAATAATAATAAAAATCATGATGGCGGCTGTCCTGTGAAGTTCATATGGTGCGGGAGGGGCAGAAGCAGAACGACCAGCTAGGAGGCTGTTTCGAGGACCCCGGTGAGAGGGGACAGTGACTTCCACCCCGGTGGAAAAAAGGGTTCTCTTTCTGGGGAGGATCTGCAGGCAGGCAAAGCCGAGTAGGCAAAATGAAGGCGATGAAGGAAGAGAAGTTGTAAATGGGTGATTCAGGGATTTGGGGCGGACTACTGGGAGGGTGAAGTCCCCATCAATTGAGAAGGGGGAGGCTGTGGTAGGAACAAGGGCATGGGGGGTAGGGTGGGAGGAGATGGTACTTAGAAATAGTCCAGCTTTCCATACGCAAGGAGGACCGTTGTCAACTCAGATGTCTCCTTTGTGTGGATGATAAATGGCCTCCTTCTCCCGTGCACACAGCCCTGGTCCAGGACACACTTCAGCCACCAGAGCCGGAGTTCTTCTAGCCCAAAGCCCTTACACGGCAAACAGCCTGGACAGCACATTTGGAGACCCTGCCTGAAGGCACCACTCACCTATCGGACAAATTCTGGGAGTGGAAGTGGGATCGGTTGGGGCCTTAGGGAAGAGAAACTGATGTAGAGAAATCCTTTCACATATTCTGAGTTTCGTAGTAAACTTTATACTTGCCTCCACAGCTATACCAGAAGCCTGCTCCCTCCCCTGAGTCCATCCGAGGCAGACAGGCAGGAACATAAGATTAAAGAGTATTGTTGGTCTTCCTCTTGTGGTTGGTTCAGATGAAACACTCCCCAGTCCTAGACTAGCCTCACAGTTGTTACACTTGAACTCATTGTTGCAGCTACTGTGTCAATCCAGGGTCTTCCTCTTCTTCATTGACCCTTTGCTTCACCAAGCATGTTGTCCTTTTCCAGGTGGTCCTTCCTGATCACCTGGCCAAAATCCTTGAGATGAAGTCTGTACATCCTCGCTTCGAATGGGCTTTCCAACTGTACTTCTTCCAAGCACAGTACTGTTTGTCTGGCAGCCCATGGACTTCCAACGTTCTTCACCCAACACCGTCATTCAAACGCGTCGATTGTTCTGCGGCTTTCCTTCTTCATTGTCCAACTTCACCAAGGCTCGGGTCAGCATTGCCTTCGTCCTCACAGGGATGCTCTTGTTCCTCGGGGCTTTAGCGTGGTCTTGGGTAGCAGATTTGCCCCATGCAATACGTTGTTTGATTTTGTGGCTGCTGTTTCTATAAGCATCAATTATGGATCCAAGTAAAATGAAATTCTTGGTAACTTCAGTCTTTTCTCCACTTGCCACGATATTGTCTATTGATTCAGTTGGTCTTTTTATGCTTAAAAAAGTATGCCATTTTTCTTTGAGGTTATACGATCTTCCATTACATACGAAGAACAGATTAGTTCTCCATGTAAGTTGTTTAACAGAGCAAATATAACCCAAGCAAAAAGGATTAGATGAGCGTGGGCATGGAAACTTCGAGAATTTTGCTTTGAAGAAGTTGCTCCAAATCTAAGAGAATATTCATTCCTCTTTAATATTCAGAATACCCCAAATATGACCGGCTAATCCATGGTTTTCTTTGAGGCTCTGTGCGACACCACAAGCTAGAATTTCTATTTTGTAATCTTACTTAAGCGTCACAGTGACCCTAGGAGGTGGGAGCCAATTGCTTAAGACTTTGGAAGCCAACACATGACAGAATCTGAATGCAAACCCGGGTCCATTTGGCTCCAACTGCCATGCTTTCTGTGGATTCCTCCCTGGAGAGATCTCATCACCAGTGGTCTCAGACCATGGTCTTGCTACCAATGCTAGATGATGACATAAACATTTGGGAACATCTCAGAATACAGTGGTGCAAATGCTAATATCCAACTGTTGGTGGAAAGGTTGTAGGCTTGAGTGATTCAGGAGAAAGACCAGGTGATTTACTGTATAAAAATAATAATTTATAAATTATCAAGGGTTCATGAGGGAGGAGGGAGCGGGGAGGGCGGGAGAAAAATGAGGAGCTGATGTCAGGGGCTTAAATGGAGAGCAAATGTTTTGAGAATGATGAAGGCAACATATGGACAAATGTACTTTACACTATTAATGTATGTGTGGATTGTAATAAGAGTTGTATGAGCCCCCAATAAAATGATTTAAAAAAAGAAAGAAAGAAAGAAAGAAAGAAAGAAAGAAAGAAAGAAAGAAAGAAAGAAAGAAAAAGCCTATCAAGTGTGAAACTCCAAAGTGAATCCTAACACGGATGTTATGTATTTTGAACTAATAAAATAGTTAAAACAAAACAAAACAAAAACCCCACACAAAGAAACAACAAAAAAAGACAAAACAAAACCAGTCATTGAAAAACCTCACGAAGCCTAACTCTACTCTGACATACATAAGGTTGCCGTGAGTCAGGATGGTCTCAGCGGCCATCTGTTCATGGAGTAGATTTTTCTAGGTGTCGGCCCAGAGTTTCGAAGTCAGAATGTCCGTGAGGCCTGACCCAGGAACCTGTACCGTTCTCAAGTCCTCTGGTGGTCTTGGTGGGCAGTAAGACTGGGGGGCCACGGATAAAGCCACACTCCTGTGCGAGGGGATGCCCTGGCTTTCCTCTCCAGGTTGCCCTGCCCATCGCGTCCCCTCTTCCCATTTCGTTCCTTTCCAACCCCCACTCAGCCAGTTCTGACGGCTACCGCTGTTGCTTGGAGACGAGTCCACGCCATCTCCTTTCCATCCTTGGCTACTGCTTCCTCTCCTACATTTGGGGTCACACAAAACAAATCTAACATATCTGCCTCTGAAGAGCTGAAGCCACCTAAACGGTCCCCAGGTTTGTATTCTCTAGGAACGATATTTCCAGTCCCATGACCTGTTTCCCTTGAATCCGTGTCAAGTTCATACACCATGAGTCATGTCCTCCCGCAGTCATTGGTTGGTTTATGTTTCTTTCAGCAGCGGCACTCAGACCCGAAGGCCACATTCCAGGTGTGGTTAGGCCAACACCTTGCAGTAGGGACACTTGCCCTTCTGGTTCCAAACCCTGTCTTTCTCCTGAGTTGCTGGAAAGGAGAGGAGGGTTCTGGGTCACAGCAGGGTCGCTGTCCTTGGAGCTCCGGGCCCAAATGGGTCCTGTTAGTGATGTCAGTATTTGCTGTCGCTGCGCCGGGTCCCGTGCTCTATGCTTCTGCAGCACTTACCTTGGTCTCAAGGCCAGCACCATAGCCTTCTTCCTGACAGATTCCATCTGGTTGGATGCTGCCCCTTGATTTGGGGGGCCCTGCCTCTCTCCTCCAGTAGCGCGAGTGCTCTGTCCTCTTATTGCAGACTCTGTGTTCAGATTGTTCGGCACCACATGGTGGCTTGTAGTCGTTGTTTCCGAGAGCTTACTCTGAGCAGCGGCATATCACCTAGCTATTCATATTTATGTTCAGAGTCAGATCTGTCTATGGATATAGTGTAGTCATGGAGTGGACACAATTGGTACCGGCCTAAACTTCCCTGGCTTTGTGTGTGGGCATGGCCCCGGCTATTTAAGACTTGAAACTGATAGCAGGTAAGCTTCTTCAGCAGAGCTTTCCATGGGCTTGAGGTTCCTCACTCTTCTCCAATGCTCTAAGTGCCTGGGAGCTTAGATCTCCTTTCACCCCCACTTTAGTTCTTCAGGGGCCTTTAGCCTGTGCTCGACTGGGGTGGGAGTTCAAACCCCATAGCTCTCTGGTTTGGGGTGGTCCATCCTCAGAACCAAGTTGAACCACGAAGTTCACCTAAGGTTGCTTCCTTCTTCCCCTCGAGGCATCCCCCACTCCCTTCCTGGTTTCTTCTGGAAACACCTTCTCCTTCTTTTTAAAATCATTTTGATGTGGGCTGGTACAGCTTTTATCACCATCCATCCATCCATCCATCCATCCATCCATCCATCCATCCATTGTGTCAAGCACATTTGTACATTTGTTGCCATCATGATTTTCAAAACATTTTCTTTCGACTAGAGCCTTTGGTATCAGCTCCTCATTTTTTCCCTCCGTCCCCCACCCTTCCTCCATGATGAACCCCCACCCTTCCTCCATCATATAAATTATTATTATGTTTTCATGTCTTCAGTGTTTTACATTTCACCCACTTTTCTGCTGTCCGTCCCCCAGGGAGGGGGTTATATGTAGATCATTGTGATCGGTTCCCCTATTGTCCACCCACCTTCCTCTTTCCCTCCTGGTATGGATACTCTCATTATTGGTCCTGAGGGGTGCTGGATTCCCTGTGTTTCCAGCTCTGATCTATACCAGTGTATGTGCTCTGGTCTAGTTAGATTTGTAAGGTAGAATTGGAGTCATGATGGGTGGGGTGCGGGGGAGGAAGCATTAAAGAACCAGAGGAAAGCTGTATGTGGAAACACCTTCTTAATGGTCACACGCAGCCCCTTGGCTGCAAGTCTGCTCCTGGGAGATGCCGAGTGAACACGGGATGAGGCACAGCACAAATGCTCACATCAGCCATTCCGTCTGTAAACAGGGCTGCTGTTAGGTGCTGTGCTGCCACGTTCCCACTCGCAGTGGCCCCATGTGATAGGGTGGCCCTTCCCCGTGGGGTTTTCTAGGTTGTCACCTTTAAGGAAGCAGAGTGCCAGGCCTTTCTTCCGTGGCACTGCTGGGCGGGCTGCCACCACCAGCCGATTGGTTAGCGGCTGAGCACTCACCCCCTGTGCCTCCGAGGTCCCCTCTGCCTAAAACACGGTTGTGAAAACACCAAGGTCGTTCCGTTGCCAAGAAGCAAACACAAAAACATAAACAAATCCCGCCTCCAGTCTCCGGATTCCCTACTTTACCTTTGGTATAGATTCAAAACCAGGGACTACTCACATTGCAGTCAGTCCAGGTGGGGTTTTCTGACCAGTCATCATCCCAGGCGCTGTCAGGGTGAGCTACTTGAAGAACTCAAGGAAATGCCAAGGCTGCAAAAAGGGCTGTTCTCCGTGCCAGGCTGCTCAGGAAGGGCCCTAATTCCTCTGACATTTCTCACCTGGCTTCCTCTTCCTCTTCATATCCTTTTGACATCAGGTGGAGCAGGTTTCCTCTGAAAGACATTCACCCGGATGTCTACCTGAATCATAAACCTAGACGATTTCTGCCTCTGCAAATGAAACGACCTTTTTGTGGTTGTTAGGGGCAGTCTGGTTGCCTCTGACATAGAGACACTGTGCGCACAACGGGCTGTGAAATACTGCTCAGTCCCGCGCCTCCCTCACCATCGTTCCCGGGTTTGAGCTCACTGTTGCCGCCCCTGTAGTAAGCCATCTCACGGAGGATCATCTTTGTTCCTGACCTGCTCCCAAGCCTGGTGTCCTTCTCCAGGACTGGGACTTCCTGGAGAAGAAATCTTGCTCTCCTGCCTTCTCAGGGGCATTCTGGCTGTACTTCTTCTAAGACAGATTTGTGCCTTTTCCTGGCCCGCTCACTATCATCGGGACATGCCGGCGCATAGCCACCCTATAGGACAGGGGAGAACTGCTCCTGTGGGTTTCTGAGACCCTACCTTTACATGGGAGTGGAAAGCCCAGTCTTTCTCCCAAGAAGTGGCTGGTGGTTTCAAACTGCTGACCTTGCAGCTAGAAGCCCAACACATAACTACTCCACCTCCTCTATTTTCCTGGTAGTCCATAGTATATTCAATATTCCTCACCAATGCCGGTTCAGTGCTTGGAAACGTCAGGGGAATGTCAACGTTTCCAGACTGACTCCTTTGCGCTGAATGCACAGTAAGCCCTATGACCGAGAAAATCATTAGTGACTCATCTTTCCTTCCATTCATTGTCTTCATTGATTTCCCTTCTCCCAGCTTCTAGAGAAGGATTGGTTGATCACTCCCTAGTGTGAGCTACTAAATCCGCCCACTTTTAGTTGCTCATGAAGCCCTGTGGAGAAATGCTTTTAAAATTGGTCTCCCTATGCCACCTACTCCTCTGGTCCAAACGATTTATCTCACAGCAATACCATTCAGCAGACCCCAAAGTACTTTCACAAAGTCTCTGCTTTCTAGGCCACCCCCGCCCCCTGCCGCGCTCTCTACTTCCCACAACTTTCTGAATGTAAGTCTGATGGTTACTCGCCCTTCTCAAACGTTGTCAGTGGGTCCCACACCACCAGCAGCCCATGTTCCAGTTTGATTCACAGTCCTATGCACTCTCAAACTGCACGGATCTGTCTCAGGCTACTCCTTCTGGCCCTGAAATACCAGCGAAATTGGCTCATGAGCATTTCCCAGGTCTCCCGGCCCTTCAGTGGAGCATGCCCTTATTACTTCTCCCCTTGTTCGTCGGGGCCAGCTTTGCTGCCCTTCTCTGCCCATCCCAGGGCTTTCAGTGTGCCTCCAGCCCAGTAGGGGAGGTGAATGTCCCAAAGGACACAAAACCATCTGGTGCCATTTTGCCTGGCATGAAAGCTTTGCTCCACCGCTTACGGTAATGGCATGATTGGCAAGTCCCTTCACCTTCTTGTCACTTGAGTTGCTTCTGTCCAATGTAGAGCACCTTCCTCGATGGGCCGCTGGGGACGTCAAATGTAGCTGGTGCATTTCAAGATCCGTGAGCACAGTAACCTAGTTGCTGGGGAGTCCGTTCTGAGTCAAGGTAGCCACATGTGTGTCAGAACAGAACAGCACTCCGTGGGTCTTCCCAGACTGACACTTCTTTTAGGGAGCTTCTCGGGGAGCTGGAACCCACCAGCCTTTCTGTTAATGACCCAGAGGGGGAATTGAACCACCCAGAGAACTCTTTAAACATAGGAAGTACCTTCCTTAGTTAACTCTTGATTTACTTTACTAAGTACGTGTCTCAGAATGACTGTAAACTCCTACAAAACAAGGTCTGTGTCTGAGGTAGTTAGTTTATTGTGTCAACCTGGCCGATAAACACGTGTGGGGTTAATTGAAGGGCGGAGGGATAAATGGCTCAGTGAGCCTCGCCTTTTGAGTTCTTGGGTCTCTTGCTTTCTGATGGTCGGACCAGGGTGCAGCTGCCTTATCTGGTTCCCTGCTTCAGCTGGCAAGGCTCACTTCCTGCAAGACATCCCTGAGGAAAAGCCACATGGACCTACCCCGATGCAGCCCTGGGTGCTGGCGCAGCCGTGTGGAGACCCCTGCCAGCGCTGAGATGCTTACACGTTCACTGACTCGGCTTTCCTCCTGCAGTCGGCATCATAGTGTGTGTTTTGTGAGATGGAGGAAGACTTTGTGGATTGGTGTTGGACATATGGGTTAATGGGTTAATGTTGGACTTGTGGGCTTGGGCAGCACTGGGTTGGGATGTTTTCTTGATGCGCACTTAACCTTTAAATAAAACTCTCTTATACATGAGTTTCTGTGGATTTGTTTCTCTAAAGTGCCCACACTAATACAGTGTCTTACTCATCACTGTGGCACCAGTGCCCGGCACATAGTAGGCACCTGGTACCTATTGGTTCGATGAATTGGCTTATTATTACACTGCCAGTTGCTTGTGCATGCATTGGCTTAACTAGGGAGCCCACAGGATTGTTTTCAGTGAGCTGGTATTCCCTAGCAGCAGGTCCCAGCCCCTGTGTCTAGACAGGGTTAGAAACACCGTGTATCTGGGTGACTGGCCTGGTGTATTGGGTTCCTCTTGATCAACTTTTCTTATCTCTGGGCCCCGTTCCCTGCTTCTCAGACTCCCTGTGACTATGTTCTACTTTATCCAAAGGGGCTCTGTAATTCTGTACCCTGGCTCTGTGTCCTTTTTCTATTGGGGAAGCTTGGTGTCTGGCATTCAGGACAGGGGAATATGCCAAAATTTGGGGATGCTGTCACAGCTGAGGGGAAGAGAGGACAAGGGAAGTGTCAGAGACATAACAGTGAAAAGGACACAGAATCCGGAATCCTGGCAGTGTCTGGGCTCACCTAATCACTGCCCTCCTCCAGCAATTCCATTCCTGACCACGTGTGCCAAGCAATGCGCGTCTTTGCTGCTCAGGACTTGGCTGGAGAAATGGGTCCGTCCTAAGCTCCTCACCTCAAGATGGCAAGAGTGTTTGGAGAGGAGTCAGCAGAGAGAAGAAGAACAGCAGAAAGCAGAGGTCTGGAGGGCATGAGAGAGGATTCTAGGAACTGAGAGAGGGAAGGACGTGTAATTTGTGAATTGATTTCAAGAAACTGTCGGGCTTCTGGCCCAGAGAGCTGGAGTTTTCTACTCATGCTCTAGCAGCAAGATCCAGGGCAGCTAATATATGTGACGATTGCAACGTTCAATGCCACTATTACTATAGTGCATTACATGCAACTATTACTATGCATGGGACAGGGATGGCAGCTAAGACAGTGCCGTCATCCTGGGCCCTGGGGGCTGCTCCAACACCCACCCTAGCCCCTGTCACTGCGGCTCAGGGAGGGCGCTGTTCATTGTGTTAAGCGGCGAGTCAGCAGGATTGGGTTTAATGAGCTGCTGTCCCCTGAGCGGCCTGGGTATGCAGAAAGAGAACAGTGAACTGCCACACCAGTGCTCTTACCCCATCTCTCCCGCTTCTGCCCTCTTTCCCACTCACAGTCATAAATGCCCGGATTTCTGGCTGCGGCAGAAGTTCCCAGCTTTGGTTCTTCTTTCAGAAAGACTCAGTCCTTCATTAACTTCCTTTCCTGGGACTGTCCATAGAAACCTGGGACTATGATATCATTTTATCTTTTCTTCTCCATTCTAGAGCCACCTTTTTACTGAACTCCTGAGCCCCGCTTGTCTTCTCTTTCCCTCCTTTTCCATTTTCCCACTCACTTCTTCCTCGTAGTTCCTTACAACCTTAGCTCCCCAAGTTGGCCTGACAGGCCGGTAGCATAAGCCAGGGCTTAGCATCTGCTCCATCACACCATCCCAGTCAGTCCTTCCTGACAGTGTCAGTGTCGGTCAGTGTTGGGGGACTGCCCTGGTTGGGACAATCCGGGGGCTCTGGCTACTTAGCTCGAACATTGCTTAGAGCTCCTGGGTCATCGTTTGGTGAAGACCTTAGTTTCTGTTTTCCTTGACCATGACTGAGTTGCAATCTTGCTCTGTAAAATCATTTCTTTATTTATTCAATATTGATTGTGCACGTCCACAATGCCAGTTACAGTTCTAGGCACCAGACCCAGTTCCCACAAAGAGCTCACGAGCTAGTGGGCAGTCAGGTGCTTTTGTCAGTGGGCTACAGCTCAAAGGAAAAAGTACTTTATGAATAATGTGAAGCGAAGGAATGGGTTCATGAAAAAAAAACTTCCTCTTAAATGTTGGTTCTGCCTTGAGTGATCCCTGGAGTGGCCATACAAACAAACATTGGCGATGCCAAGTTATCTTGACTCTGGGCAGGAGGCCACTTCCTTTCTCCTATGGAAACATAACAAAACAACCATCCTCTTTAGCAGATGTGGCGAATCGAAGAAGGGTTCCAACAGCCACATTCTGACTTTTCCCCCTTGATGTGCAAGGTATTTATGATAGGATTTTTTTAAAAACAAGATAACGTTTAAAACTTAGGATTCACTAGGCAAAAGAAACCATGGAACACTATGCAGCTGTTAAAAATGAACAAGGCTGCTATATATGTCTTGATAGGTTGGTATGGTTAAGTGACAGGAAGGACCAGTTTTATCCTTTAAATTTTTCCCCCAAAAGGGTCTCTGGGCCCGAGGGCTCAGGACCACAACCTCAGGACTCTGAGGTACTGGCAAGCCATGTTCACACACCCAACTCTGGTGAGTAGTGACTGGGACCTTCCAAGCTCATGATCAACCACTGGAGCTGCAACTATTTGTCTCGCCCTGCCTGGAGGAAAGAAGAGGGGTGTCCATTGCAGAGACTTGGAAACAAGTAGTCCAACAGACTGACGGACCCCGAGAAAAACAGTGTTTATGATCCCGAGACCACAACTAGATGGTACCTGGCTACCACTACCAACTGCTCTGAAATGGATCATATTAGAAGGTGCTGGGTATAGTGGGAGGAAAAATGGAACAACACTCAAAATCCTAATTTAAAAAAGACCAAGCTTACTAGTCAGATTGAGGCTGGTGGAACCCCTGAATCTCTGGCCCTTTGTCACCTGTAGGCCTGCAACTGAACTCCCTCCATGACTCAATTTTCAGCCACATAGTAGGTCTGAAAGGGGAACACTCACACTTGGGGGTACAAACACCTTAGAATAAACAACCATCTAAGACCAGGCAGTGGGATAAGTACATGGTGGGGGTAGGGATGAATGAGATGGAGCAAATTGAGTACGCATTGTTGAATGTAAAACTGGTGAGATGTTCTGTAAACTGTCCCTCAATTCACAACAAAGAGTTTCTCAAAAGAGGAAACCACTCTCCCAAGAGTAGGGCAGTGGAAGGAGATGGGAGGAGACCTTCAGTATAGACACCTCCCCCCATTTTATTTTGGAGTCGGTGGATGGGGGGACTTAAGGTGAAAGTAGTAGGATCCAAGTTAGAAGACTCCATGTCACTAACAACCTGCGGTCTCAGGGTCTCCGTCTCCTCGTTTGCAGAGTGAGGATGCTAACAGTGCTCACCCTGGAGAACCACAGTGGGACCTCAGAGGAGAAGTGCCTACAACACCCTCCGATTGTGCACAGCGGTGATGAGAACAATGACCAGGACAGTGAGGAGTGGGCTGTGTGAGCCCAGGAGCCCACCTCTGTACACCGGCCTCAGTTTCCTCATCGGCAAAGTGATCGAGTTTCACAGGGTGATTTAGAATTCTGTTAAAAAAAATATGAACTCGCTGCCATGGAGTTGATTTTGATTCATAGCTGTCCTGTAGGACAGGGCAGACTTGCCCCTGTGGGCTTCTAAGACTGTAACTCTTTACAGGAGTGGCAAACCTTGCCTTCCCCCCAGGGTTTTGAACTACCGACCTTGTGCTTAATTGCCCAATGCATAAGCCCTACACCACCACACATACTCAGCATCTTCCCCATTGGCGTCACCAGGAGTTGAGAGAGGAGTGAGACCTGGCTCCTGCCTACCAGACATTCACAGCCTCGGAGAAGGTCAGGCATATAGATAGGTGGCTTTAACGTAAGCCCAAAGAGCTGCTGGGCTCACCTGAGTGAGCATTCAGGGAAAATGGTTCCAGACAGCTCTGTGGGCCAGCAGTGTTGGGCCTGGGCTTAGAAGGATGGGGAGAGAGAGAGAATGTGCTGGCCTCTGCTTTAAAATCCTTTATTGTCAGGATAAAGGCATTTAACTGAGCAGTGGTAGGTCTTTATGATCTGGTCTTTGCTCCCTGCTGCTGGTTCATCCTCTTGCCCCACGGCCCTATAATCATTTCAATTCCTCTTGTTGCACATGCAGCTCCGGCAGCCTGACATTTCCTCTGGCCTCTGCCAGGCGCAGCAGAGAGAAGAGCTAGGGGGCCGGGCCAGACTGCAGGGTGTATGCCCTAGCTCTGCCACTTGCTGAGTGTGGGCTCTCTGGTGTGTACCTGGTGATTCAGTGTCCTCATCTGCAAAATGGGAATAAATGCTACCTCACAGGCTGGTTGTGAAGATTAAATGAGGCAACGCCAAGGGCTTGCCAGCCTAGCCCACAGTAATCACTGAATAAACACGAGCCGTTTCGTGCACTGGCTGGCCGCCTCCTACTTGTATTTCAGGGCTTCTGCCAGTCATCACCTCCTCGGGGAGGGCTTTTCTGGGCCCCAAGGAGCCTTTAGGTGGCGGTAGTGGTTATGCTTGGATTGCTAACCGCAAGGTATGCAGTTTGAAACCTCCAGCCGCTTCGTGGGAGAAAGGGCGAGGCTTTCTAGTTCCATAAAGAGCTGCAGTCCCCCCACCCCCACCTCCACTTCCCCAAAAGAGTTGCGGCCCCAGAAACCCTCAGGGGCAGTTGTACCCTGTCCTGTAGGGTCGCCATGAGTCGGTATCGACTCGATGGCAGTGAGTTTGGTTTGGTTGGCAGGCCAGGTAAAGGGGCCCTGTAGGTGTAGTGGGGTCCTCGTTGGGCTGCTATCCACAGAGCCTGCAGTTGGAAACTACCGGCCCCACTCGTGTTCTTATTCCAGGAAAGGCTTGCGGTCTCAGAGCTCCACGGGGGCAGTTTGACGCTGCCCTACAGAGTCGCAGCGAGTGGGACTCGACTGGATGGCAATGGGAGAAGGCCAGACGACCAGCCTCCCCTGTCTGGGGCCGGAGACTGCAGACCCCACGTAGGCAGGACGGGCCGATGGACTGCACAGACTGCTGAGAGCACGTGCAACAGCAGCAAATACCCACAAGGGTCGCCCCGAGTGTGACATAGCTCGGATGGGCTCGTTGTCCGCGGACCGTGAGGCTGGACTAGCTGACCTCTGCAGGCGACAGAGAGAGATCGAGCCCCCGTGGGGGTGTCCGGGGCTCCTTCCCACCCCGAGAATGTTCCCGAGAGGGCGCAGCGCGGAAGGGTGAGAGGGTGGTGTGCCACTCTGCCCGGGTCTGCGCCCTGGGGAGAAAATGTAGCCCAACGGGTCGGG
>NW_022103905.1:15650724-15655019 GCF_000313985.2 Echinops telfairi
GGGCGGGAGCCGCGGCCGCTGCGTCCCCGGCCCGGGCAGGCCGGCTGCAGAAGTCAGTCTAGAGACGGGTCCCGAGCAAACCGGCCCTGGGCCAAAGGCTGGGAACCACTTTCCAGTCCGGCCCCAGCCCTGGCCGTGACCCTGCCTCCCGGCGCCCCAGTGGCTGGAAGCAGAGGGCTTCGGGGACTTTCTGGAATTCCCAGAGATTTCCTCTTCTTCCTGCCTCCTGGTCATGCCAAGTTTAATAGTTCAAAAAAACCCAGGGGGACATTTCGGCAGTACCTGGGATTTGAGACCCGACAGTACCGAATGCAGTTAGTTACACGCTCTTCCATGATGGAAAGGGAGGGTCATTTGTGTCACTGGGGTCCGATAATCACCAGCCTGGAGGGGGCTTGGCTAGGTGGGCGCCGCTCAACAAACTAGTGGTCAGCAGTTGGGCCGTCCAGGAGCCCTGTGGTGTGCCTCTTGTACTTTGGCTGAGCCTTCTCTCATATGTTCCCAGTGGTTGGTGACACATGGTTGAATCCACACCTCAGCCTCTTGGGTACTCCTGTCTATTTTCTAGTCTTGTAGACATACTTGTTTGTGTTTTGCATGGTTGTCATGCTGCACATGCTGCCTTTCTTAGGTATAGAAGAAGGCCATTGTTTTACCCTTGTGTATGTATTAACTGGTGTGTGTGTGTGTGTGTGTGTGTGTGTGTGTGTGTGTGTGTGTGTTTATGCCCTGTAAGGTTAATAGAATCTGGGATGTCTAATTATTAAGTTTGTAAAGATCAACATTAGCTACAAGTGGTTTTCCCACCACAGGGTCCAGGGTGGTACCTAGTTGCAGCCATTGTGTGAAATTGTCTAAGTCCCCATCCAGAGGTGGGGACCAGTCAGGGTGGCCAGAGAGGTATTATGAGTGGATACAAATGCGATTACTGTTGTTGTTGCAGAAACCCTGGTGGTGCAGTGGGTAACTCACTGAACTGCTAATCACAAGGTTAGCAATTCTAACCCACCAGGTGCTCCATTGGAGAAAGATGAGGTTGTCTATTTCCATAAAGAATTAAAGTCTTGAAAATCCAAAGGTCAGCCTTCCCTGCCCTATAAGGGTTACCAAGAGTCAGAATTGGCTCAATGGCTGTGAATGAGTGATTGTTGTTGGTAGATTGAATTGGTTTCAACATAAGGAAACAATGCTTGGTCCTAAGCCATCCTCACAATCATTACTTTGTTTGAGTCTATGGTTGCAGCCACTTTATCAACCCATCTTGTTGAGGGTTGAGGTAGTTTATTGTGCCTACCTGGCTGATAAACACATGCGGGCTTAATTGAAGGGCGGAGGGATAAATGGCTCAGTGAGCCTCGCCTTTCTAGTTCTCGGGTCTCTTGCTTTCTGACGGTTGGATGAGGGTGCAGCTGCCATAGCCGGTTCCCTGCTTCAGCTGGCAAGGCTCACTTCCTGCAAGACATCCCTGAGGAGAAGCCGCATGGACCTACCCCGATGCAGCCCTGGGTGCTGGAGCAGCCGTGTGGAGACCCCTGCCAGTGCTGAAATGCTTACACGTTCACGGATTCAGCTTTCCTCCTGCAGTCGGCATCATAGTGTGTGTTTGTGAGATGGAGAAGAACTTTGTGGATTGGTGTTGGACATGTGGGTTAATGGGTTAATGTTTGAGTTACGGGCTTGGGCAGCACTGGGTTGGGATGTTTTCTTGATGCGCACTTAACCTTTATATAAAATTCTCTCTTATACATATGAGTTTCTGTGGATTTTTTTTCTCTAAAGTACCCAGACTAACAGGAGGGTCTACCTTTGTTTTGCTGACCTATTTACTTTACCTACATGATACTCTCTTCTCCAGGGCTTGCTTCCTCCTGGATAGCATGTCCAAAGCACATAAAAGGAAGTCTCTCATTTCTAAGGAGGATTTTGGCTGTCTTTCTTCTAGGAGTTGTTTGTTCTGGAGTAACACGGTACAGACACTATTCTTCACCGACACCATAATTCAAAGGCATCAATTCTTTGGTTTTCCTTATTCATTGTCCAGCTTCCGCATGCACATGAGATCATTGAAAATATTATTTTCAATATAATATTGCACAGCTTAGTGCTTGACGTGATATGCCACTTTTGCAGCAGATTTGCCCCATGCAATATGCTACTTGATTTCTTGACTACTACTTCCATGGCCATTGATTGTGGTCCCAGTGAAATAAAACAATTGATAGCTTCAATCTTTCCTCCGCTCATCATTATGTAGCTTACTGGTCTAATTGTGGTGATTTTTGTGGAGGTGTAATCTATATTGAAGGCTATATGTAGTCTTTGATGCTACAAACCCTCTTCACTTTCAGAAAGTAAGTGTGACATGTGCTTACTGAAGGTTGTCAGTGAGTCTTCCTCCAACTTTGATCTCATGTTCTTTTTGATTCAGTCCAGACTCTTGATTCTTTGCTCAGCATGCAGATTGAGTAAGTAAGGTAAAAGGATATCACCTTGACGCATAGTGATTAGGATATTAGATAACATTTTTGGAATTTTTTTTCCTCAAATATTTATTTTGAGCATTTTTTAAAAAGTTATAAAGGGCACTCACTACCCAGAAGTCTTTGACTTTTGAACAAGATGACAGAAACCCTTTGGAATGGGAGGCTTTAGATCCCAGAATGAAACCCAGTGGGACTGCCCTGGTCCACCGGTGATTGCTCTGGAAAGAAGACGTCTGTAGGTTCTGGGGTCCATCCTGTCTTCATGGTGTCCCACGCTGTTTCCACATCACAAAAGTCGCAGGTAGTGTTTGTGTGTTTGTGGGGGGATGGGTGGGACCCTGGAATGTGGTATAAATGAATTGACTTACTGAAACATTCATAGCTCAGGTCCATTGGGAGGCAGACATTGTCACCAGCTACTGTTGTACCAAGTAATGACTGTGGAGTGTTTCCAAGGTTCTCTGGGAGCTAAAGGGAAAAGTTGCCGCTGGGACATCTGAGGAAGGCCCTGTCCACTGTGGGAAACGTTTGAGTGTGGTCTTCGGGTTGAGTAGGTCTTCCTGGGATGATTCACATGGTTGGGTTATGGAAAGAGAAATATTATGTGTTCACATGGAACATGTGACCTAAACTACATGGCAATGGAATATCGGACCTGCCTTCAGCCCAAAAACTTATTTTTAGAAAACCAAGAACAGAGTGTTTTGAGGATCCAATTGCTGGTCAACACGTAATTATGCAATGGGTTCTTAAGATGGAAAGCCCGGCTTCATTCTCTTTTTCCTCTCTGACATTGGACCGGTGGTATTCTTACACAGGGACTCGTTAGCCATTAAAACTACATTTCTGTTTCATCCAAAGAGCTGATCACATCAGGTGCTGTAGGCCAAGCCAGTCTCCACGGTCAGGCCAACCAGAAGCGATGGTGACAGCTGACACTGAGCAGGGAGCTAGTTCCCTGAGTCAGCCACCAAGGGCGGTGGGGCCAGACCAGACTGCCACCACTTATCCTCGTCGGATGGTTGCCACCTACAATTTGTACTTCCTTCTTATCTGAAATCATAGCTCAGGGGAGGGGCCAAAAAATGGGTGGAGAGAGTAATATCTGTCAGCTGCTGCTCAGCAAAGCTCTGAGAAGCATTTATGGATGCCAACCAGCGGAGATTGTGAAATTAAAAAAAAAAAAAGCCTGTCTTTACACCAGTTGTGCACTAAAAATAGTTTTGTCTGTGGCAACAGCAGGAAGAGACATTGGCTGGAGAACACCCGTCTCCAGAATCCCACCCCTTGGGGCGTGGGATGGGGAAAACAAACAAACAAGCAAGGTATGTCATCACCATTTTGAAAGGAATGTTGTAAAGGCATCGCAATCCTGCGGCATGAGCCTTTGCAAGGAAGGGTCAGGTGTGCGGCCAGGTGGCGCACTTTGCAGGAGGGCACGTGTTGCTTCATGTCCCCACAGTCCTTTGGCGAAGCTGTCCAGCGAGGGTGGTGTGAGATGACAGGCTGGTCTTGGGTTTTGCCCAGCGCTGTGCTCTGCTGCTAATCGGAGCTACCGTGCAGGCTCTTGGAGTCACACACCAAAAAAAAAAAAAGCCACAAAGATGGTAGGATTATCTCCTAGCCTGCCTGTGGCCATTTGCTTCCTATTTGGCAAAGGATCCTCTGTTAAGAACTGGAAGGGGCCTGCAGTCCTCATGCCGTGGTGAATGCCGGGCTCTCCTGTGTCCCATTTCTATCTGATTGGCTCCACATAGTTTCCTTCACTGCCCTGTGAAGGGACCAAGCAGGTGCTTACCTCCCTTCCCTTCC
>NW_022103905.1:15655129-15669124 GCF_000313985.2 Echinops telfairi
CCCTTCCCTTCCCTTCCCTTCCTTAAGGATGCAGGGACATCTGCACCCTCCAGCTCCGTATTGTACTGTGGGCTGTAGGGAAGGAACACAGGACACCGATCTGGAGGATGGAAGCTTGGTGGTGGCAGCGAGGGAGGGGGCCCACTGCACCTGGAAAACAGGCTAGCCCATCACCAGCGTCCTCCTGAGCCAGCTCTTGACAGGCTACCTCGGGGATCCAAGGTGCCCTCAAAACTTAGCTGAAAAAAACTGGTGCCATTAAAGATGACGATGGTAGGCTCAAAAAAGGGGCCCCCAATCCCATACTTTTTTGTTTCTCACTCTTGGTGAGACAGATAGAAGACCAGCACCCTTGAGTTCTGAAGACGCCCAGGGAAACCTGCTTTCCCCAAGACGCTTCTGAGAATCCCCTGGATCTCCTGCAAAAACCCAAAACCCAAAGCCACTGCCATCGAGTCAATTCCGATTCCTAGGGAACCAACAAGCTAGAGTAGAACTGCCCCAGTGGGTTTTCTGAGAAGGTAAATCTTTACAAAGCCTCCTCTTTCTCCTGTGGAGCGGCTGGGGGTTCCAAACGGCTGACCTTCCGGTTGGCAGCCGAATGCATGGACCACTCACTATGTCACCGGGCTTCTTGGATCCTCTGCCCAGGGTGTGGCATTTCATTCTGACCGTCTCGTCTCCCGGACACCGAGGAGGGCTGCAGAAGCCCTGTGGTCACCCTTGTGGCCTGGGATCTGGGCCATCACGTTTCAGATCGCTCCACAAGCCCTCTGGAGTCAGCCAGATTCCAGTGTCCTGGTCTAAGTGAGTTAGGGGCCAGTCGGCCAGCATCCCCCTAAGACCGTGCGGCAATGCTGTGTGGATAGTGCTTCCCCGCGGGGTTCTTGCCTTGCTCTCCCCAGTGTGGCCTGTCAAACGCACAGAAAAGCCGTGTCAGGGTGTCTGTTTACCTTTTGTACTCTGCTGACGGAGGGCTTTGCTGAATGTCAATCACACCGTGAGCTTTCATTCCTCCTCTCAGGCAGAGTGATCGTTCTAGAAAGCAAAATCCAGTCACCCGAGTTTTCTGCTTTAAGAGCCTCCTCAGGCACCCAGACCATTCCAACTCTTTTTTGGCTTCCACTCTCGGCACATGCGCTTCATAGAATTTCCAAATTACTTGCCAAGCTTTGTGGGGTGATCTTGGCCTTGGCCTTTATGTGTGATTCTCCTCTAGCACCCTGGACTTTCTGCTCCTCATTTCCTTCCAACCGTGTGCACCCCCTGATTGCTTCTATCTCAGGGTTCAGGGGCTCTTCCTCCCCGCCCCAGTATAACAGCAGTTCTCAACCTGTGGGTCATGACCCCTTTCACAGGGGTCATCCGATTCATAAGAGTAGCAAAATGACAGTTATGAAGTAGCAATGGAAATCATTTTCTGGTTGGGGGGTCACCACCACATGTGACACTGTATGAAAGGGCCGTGGCATCAGGAAGGTCAAGAACCGCTGCAGTATTGGTAGCAACAACTCCACGGTCATGGGGTTGGTTCGCACTCGCAGGGTTGGACTCAGCTGCGTGGGGTTTCCCAGACTGTAAATCTTTATAGGAGCAGCGGCGAGCCTCGTCTTCCTCCTGGGGTGCGGCTGGTAGGTTCGAATCGCTGACCTTTGCCCACATGTGTGCCCGGTACAATAGGAGCTGAGGAAGAGTGTCGCCAGGGTCCTAAAGGAAGCACCCTTGAAGCTTTTAATTGACAAGTGGAGAAACAGGAAGGAGTGTCTTGGGATAAAGCCAGTCCATCGGGCTCAGACCCACCTGGGCAGGAAACAGGTGGCAAATGAGTAGACGTCCTAGCCCTGGTGAGGCGTCGGTCTGTTTGAGGCAGGCTTCCCTTCTTCTAGTCCTCTCATCCTGTGGCCAGCTAGTGGCCAGTTCCGGTCCAGGCAGTGGTTCTCAACCCTGGTGACACAGAGCAATGGGAAGCCGGAAGCATCCTGTGGAGGTGGTCGCTATGGAGTTGATTCCAACTCGTGGTGGTGGCCGTGTGAGCGCTGCGGCGAAGGCCTGTGGTGGAGGGTTTTCGAAGCCAATCTCCAGGCCCAGCTGGGTTGGAAGCGCCACCCAGAGGCTCCCTGCCCGGGCCTTACCTGGACTAGTCCCATGGGAACCTGCAGGGTCGGGGGTCACGTGGGGATCTGTTTTATGGTGGCACTAAGGATGAGGACCACGACTCCACATGCATTGCTCTTCAGTTGCAGTCTTTTGGGAAATGCAGGCCGGGCGCTCCTGGATTGGTGCAACGACAAGGTCACGTAGGCCTTGGGGGATGAAGGGCAAAGTCTGGGTGTGTGTCTTGGGGGTGGGGAGGAGTAGGCAAGGGAAGTCTCATACGCATGCCGGTAGCTTAGTGTGCCCTCAGTTACCTCGGCCTGTGCTCTGGTTCTTGGGGCTGGCAGGGCACACTGTGTGCCCAGCACAGGAGTGAGCCCGAGGAGAGGTTGCCAGGCCCCCAGGTTGCCATGTGAACTCTGTCTGGACCAGTCCTGCCCCAGCAGAGTGGGACTCCAGGACACTTCACCAAGCCACGGCCTGTGGGTCACTTCTGGCCCCCGGAGCTAAGAGTGGCCGTTTACAATGGTCTGATCCTCAAAACCTGAAGATTTACTGTCTGGCCCTTGACTGAAAATGTGCGCCCCACCCTGATGTTGATAACCAGGCCAGCTGAGATCAGGGGCCGAATCCAGATGGGCATGCCCTGCCCCCGAAGCAGCCTGGTCTGCAGGTCCTGGAGAATTTATGTCTGTGCCCGGGGAGAGACCAGGGCGCCTGACCTCCTGGCCACGCCCTGTGGGGCCACACCTTCTGGGGTGAGGTGGAACTGGGCAGGGCCCCAAAGTCCCAAAGTGGAGGAGGCTGAGAGAAATGCAAATGCGTTGGGTTAATTTCCTTAGGTAAATTCCTCTTCATCAGGTTAGCCTCCGGTCACCTACCTGGGCCACCTTCTCCACCCATCCTTAACTCTGAGCTTGTCTCTTCCCTTGGATCTGAATGCCTAGTGGTCCTCGGATTCCAAGAGTACCTCGAGAGCAAGGGACTCAGGCCCTCGCCCTCCACAGAGGTGGCCAGGAGCAAGGCCCCAACGCCCTACTTAGAAGCTGAGCGCCCCGAGCTTCGGACAAGGGCTTGGTTGTGTGTTTTCTTGGGGACAAGACCTGACTGCTGCCAGTCCCTCCCTTGGCATCCTTCTCTGGCTTGAAGAAAGTATAGGACTTTCTGGAGAGTCTCAGGCATATTCTCCTTACTCTATTTCAGTTCACCCCGAGAAAACAAAAACAAAAATAAAAAAACCCCAGACATTGGCACTCAGTGAGCCAGCCACCTATTAGGTAATAGTCCTGGTCCAGGTCCTGTGAGGATTATAGAAAGCTTCCAAGCTTGCTTTACTGTTCCCCTAAGAACCAGGCATTTAGAGACCCCTAGGGTTGGGCTCACATCTCACTCGCTGGACATGCCTGCCTCCGTGCCCTGGGCCAGCCTGGGTACCTTATGTGGCGGCCGTCTGTGGCTGTGACTGATGGGTTCTCTAAACTCCACTGCCCTGAGACGCTCTTTAGGTTTTGGTAGGTTGTTTGTTGTCTGCTGTGGAGTCTGTTCAGACTCCCGGAGACGCGGCAGGACCGAGGTGAACTGCACCATTGAGCTCCCGCCGCTGCACATCCTTATGGAAGCTGACGACCGCTTCTTCCCCTACAGATTGAACCTTCTGGTTAGCAGCGAGCGCTTACCTGTGGAGCTAAATGTCATCTTAGCTAAATGTCATGGTCTCCTACCTCCAATTAAGATGAATATTCTCTTTGTTTATAGTCTCCTGGTAAGAAAGGACATTTCCCAGGTGCTTCATTTTTGTAAAGTGTTATCTAATTTAATCCTCACAACGGTCCCAAGGGCATCAGTCTACAGTAGCTTACAGTATTGTTAACTCAGGGTCCTTGGACGGTGCAAACATTTAACTCACGCTAGACTGACTGCAAGGTTGACTGTTTAAGTCTACCCAGGGGTCCCAAGGCAGAAAAAGACCTGGTGCTATACTTCTGAAAGGGGGCCTTACCATCCTATGGAAAACAATTCCCTTGAGAACTGCTTGAGTCAGAATTGGCTCAGGAGCAACTGGCCTGATTGCTGCTTTGTTTTACAGCTCAGGTAGCTGAAGGAGTGAAGATTAAGGAACTGGGCACAGGCTGCAGACACAGGAGTGTCAGCCGGCATGGGAACCCAGAAAGTGCATTCGTTCTACTGGGCATTCACCAGTAAGCTGCTCTGCCTCTCAGTACCTTGGATGGGCTATGCAAACTGTTCTTGAATCTGTTGTTTGGGACTGTTCCTAGATTATGAGCTCCTAGGAGCCGGGATGGTTTCTTGTTCACTTTGGTAACCTCCTAGTCCCTGAAAGTATTTTGGAATCAGTGGATGTTCAGTAACTGAGTAATGAAAGATGCTGAATCCAGCATCGTGCTTTGGGTTTGGTGGAAGAGACCTTGCTTCCGGGGACGCTGGTCCGATAGCATTGGTTCAGTGTAGGTAGGAGTCTGCGCTTTTCTCTCCTGGGAACTTAAGGGCTGAGTCCGTTGCCCTGGGAGCTTGTGGAGATAAAGCTGCCTGCCTTTGAGGCACTGCCTCATCTGGGGCAGCCACCGGGTCTTGTAGCTCTGAGTCCCTGGGGAGCATGGGGACACGAGCATCATAAACTTCGCAGAGAGGTCCCTGCTGTGAACTTCAGAGGTGGCACGTTCTCCGCTGGGAGATTCCTGCAGCTGAATGGCTGATGAGGACACGGAACCAGGTCAACCTGGTGGATGGAGGCAGGAATTCCTTTTTTTCATTAAGGAATTCAGAGCACCCTGTAGACATCTAAGACGTGCCCACTGCTGCTGTCATGCTGTGTGCGCGTGGACTGTGTGTCTGCCCGTCTCTTCCTCCTCCTCTCTTTCTCTCACACATGCTCTCCCCAGTCTTTGTAATGGCCATCTCTGCTACTGTTACGACTTCAATTCAAACAACTTACACACACATTTGGAACCCTTGAAAACCCGACGGAAACATGTGGGGTCTGAAGCAAAGGTCCCCTTCCCTGCCCCATTGCCCACAAATAATCATCATCAAACAGTTGCGTTTCCTTAAACACATATTGTCTCCTAAGTCTACACAAATGGCCAGGGTGGATCTCAAAAAGCAAGGCGGGCTTATTCTTAACATTTGCTCCCCAACTTGATTTTTCTATCCCCTCTGCAACTTGATCCGCCCCGCCACCAACATGACTGTCTTCTTAGAAAGGATTCTGAGCCTGTTCCAACTTGAGTGTACGCCATGCCTGTGCAGCCGGTCCCTAATCTAGCACAGACTATTAGCAGTGCTTCTTAATGTTTCTATCCCAGCACCGGCAAGGGCCGCAGCAAGTCCTTTCTCTCAGGGGCCTGCCTGTAGCCCGACGCACTTGCTGCAGCTGCCACGTTTCTTTCTAGTCTTTCGCTTTATTTTGGGAGTTGGGTTCGTTTTGAGCTGCTGTCGACCACCGGGTAAAATGGAAGGTTCCCGAAGTCCGCCTACGGTTTCTGAGACGCCGTGTACCTCTAGGGTGTACAGGACTTAGTGTGAGCCAGTGGCGCAGTCACACAGTGTAGGCAGCGGCTTGAGGAGTCACGGGGTTCTGGGCAGGTGAGAGATGGGTCTACTAGGGGTTGGGGGACACGTCCCACTTCGGGAGAGTCCCTCAAGGGCAGTGGTTCTCCACCTTCCTGATGCTGCCACCCTTTCATACAGTTCCTCATCTTCTGGGGACCCCCCAACTATACAATTATTTTTGGTGCTACTTCATCACTGTCATTTTGCTACGGCTATGACTCAGGTGACCCCTGTGAAAGGGTCATCCGACATCCCCCCCCAAAGGGGTTGTGACCCACAGGTTGAGAACTGCTGCTCTAGAGCTTGTCTCCTCTTTAGTCTTTTATTTTTTTCCTGAAAATTATTGCCACTAGGGATTAAGCCTGAAGGGCAATCAACCAACGGTATGATTTCCCTACAGAGTTAATGGCGTGGCTGCGCATTATTATCGGTGTGGAAATCAGTACTCTTAAAGCCAAATAGATCTGCTTCACTGCGGGGCAGTTAGGATGAGGATGACATTAATAATAATGTTTACCACTGAGAGAGACTTTACTATGGGTCGCACCTTGTTCTAAGTCCTTTCTTAGCCCCATTTCACCTTTGAAGAGAGTGAGATTCAGAGAGATGCTGTACCTTGCCTGGGTTCACATAGCTGGCAGGTGAAGGAACCTAGTTGTATATGTCTGTTTTTTTGTTTGTGTGTGTGCATGTATGTTTACACATGTGTGCATGAGCATGGGAGGCACTGCAGGCAAACAGTCCCTCCTGATCACTATAGAGTGATGCTATGGATTAGACCCAGACACCCAGAGAAAACTGGAACATCAATGCTTGGGGACTGCCCACCTGGATGTTTGCACACAGGCCAGAATGGTTTGTAAAGAGAAAATATCTGATATTTTGACTTTAAAAAAATATAAGTTGCTTGCAGGGTAGGAGGGAGAATAAGATTATAAACTATTTGTATCTCAGAGGGAATATGAACACATCACCTCTTCAAAACATACAAGGAAATCGACTCGTGACTTCTCCCAGGAACCCACACCTGCGCAGAGAGTGCCTTTGCTCCGGGCACGGTGTTCCAGGCATCAGTGGAAGAGGAAGCGGCGTCAAGGGAATGCTCAGGTTCTGGGGCTGACCTGGGTTGAGATCCCAGCTCTGCCATTTCCTAGCTGCATCTGCCCCCCAAGAACCTTCGCTTCTTCAGGTGTAAACTCCAGCAGGTTTGGTCAAGTAGAAGGTCGGTGAAAAAGAGGAAGACCCACAATGAGGTGGAGTTCACAGTGGCTGGAACAATGAGTGGGTTTAAACCTCACAACAAATGTGAGGATGGTGTACGATGGGGCAGTGTTTCGTTCCGTTCCACATCCGGCCACTGTGGGGCTCAGAACCCACAATAACAACCAGGGCATGGTTTGTCCTCGGGTTGCTGAGAGGATGAGAGGAATACATGGATGTCAAGTGCTTAGGACCATAG
The DNA here is from genome assembly GCF_000313985.2 of Echinops telfairi. Classification (NCBI taxonomy): domain Eukaryota; kingdom Metazoa; phylum Chordata; class Mammalia; order Afrosoricida; family Tenrecidae; genus Echinops; species Echinops telfairi. The sequence goes on from NW_022103905.1 coordinate 15,662,253, forward strand.
GCAGGACAGAGAGAGCGCGTGTGCAGCGAGAGCTACTGGGATGGTTTCTGTGTGCCAGGCCCCTGCCATGTCAGCATAGATTACTTCCCATTCTGTTGGCTCAGAAGAATGACCTTGTTCATCCTCAAGAAGAGCCCTTTCTCAAGAGAACATCGATCAATAGACAGGCTGTATCCTTTCTCACTGAACGGGATAATTAAGAGAAACATTTGTTTCTTCTGCTTTTGAGCTTTGTAGTGAAAGATGCACATGCCTTTGAGAGTCTCTATCCGGCACTAAAGCTGTTCAGGCCCCTTGCTATGGCTAGTGGGGATCTGCCAGAGGCTTATCTGTAGATGGATTTGGGGCTCCCACTGTCCTCCACACACTGGGTCTTCACAGTGTAAGCTCTGATACTGTGACTATGCTAACGATGTCATCATGTCAACAGCACTTCCTACCCCAGTCCCTTGAACTCTGACCCTTTAGAGGTGACCACTGTCTTGCTTCCTGTGGCGGTCCGCTGTTGAGTCAGCCCCAACGCATAGTGACCCACCCTGTGTAACAGAATGGAGCTTCCGAAAGGGCGTCCTAGGCTGCAGTCTTTATGGAAGCAGATCCTTCAGGGCTTTTCTCTGGCACAGCAGGTGGGTGAGCTTGAACTGCTAACCTTCACCCAGCAGCCAAGGGCCTAGCCGTTATACCACCAGGACACCTTATTCATTTCCCAGGGCTGCCCTCACACAGTACCATACAGTGGGGGACTTGAAACAACAGAAACGAATTGTCTCCGCTCCGGTTGTCAGGGGGGCCATGCTCTCTCCCCACAGACTTAGGCCAAGAGCCCCCCTCGCCTCTCTCGTAGCTTTGGGTAATTCCTGGCAATCCTTGGTGTTTCTTGGCTAGTAGAACATCACTCCAGTCTGCCTTTGTCTTCACATGGCCACCTTCCCCCAATGTATGTCTGTGTGTCCTTCCCTCTTTTGATATGGACACCAGTCTTATTGGATCAAGGGCCCACTCTATTAAAGTGTCAACGAATGGCATCTTTAAAGACCCTGTTCCTAAGGAAGGCCACGGTACAGGGGAATAGGGGTATAGGGAGTGGGTAGACAGGCTGTAGCTTTTAGAATAGCATTCTCAACCTGTGGGTCATGACCCCTTTGGGGGGGTGTCGAATGACTCTTTTACAGGGATCTCCTAAGACCATCGGAAAACACATATTTCTGATGGTCTTAGGAATCAAGAGACCACTCCTCTCTCTGTCTCCAGGCGGATCCGCCCACATGCAGATATGGCCACATACGAGTACCCAGCGTGATGACATCATCACGCCAACCCCATCATACACACCCCATACAACTACAGGTGTATGTTACAGGGTTTGCGCAATAATGTACTTATGCGGACCAGTCACACGCGTAGAAAGCAGCTACTGTGTAGAGAGCAGCTATTGTGTTGAAAGCAGCAGTATTGTAGGTAAAATGACACTTCATTAATTATAGTTACATATTGTTTTTGTGATTAATCACTATGCTTTAATTATGTTCAATGTGTAACAATGGGAATACATCCTGCAAATCAGATATTTTACATTACAATTCATAACAGTAATGAGATAGTTAAAGTTTATTGTGCCAACCTGGCCCATAAACACAGGTGGTGTTAATTGAAGGGCAGAGAGATAAATGGCTCTGTGAGCCTCGCCTTTCGCCTTTCGAGTTCTCAGGTCTCTGCTTTCTGATGGTCAGACCAGGGTGCAGCTGCCTTAGCTGGTTCCCCGCTTCAGCTAGCAAGGCTCACTTCCTGCTAGGCATCCCTGAGGAGAAGCCACACGGACCTACCCTGATGCAGCCCTGGGTGCTGGAGCAGCCGGGTGGAGACCCCTGCCAGTGCTGAGATGCTTACACACTCACTGATTCGGCTTTCCTCCTGTAGTTGGCATCATAGCATGTGTTTTGTGAGATGGAGGAGGACTTTGTGGATTGGTGTCAGACATATGGGTTAATGTTGGACTTGTGGGCCTGGGCAGCACTGGGTTGGGATGTTTTCTTGATGTGCACTTACCCTTTATATAAAACTCTCTCTTATACATATGAGTTTCTGTAGATTTATTTCTCTAATGTACCCAGACTAACACAAGTAGCAAAATTACAGAGATGAAGTAGCAATGAAAATAATTTTATGGTTGGGGGGGTCACCACAACAAGAGGAGCTGTACTAAAGGGTCGCGGCATTAGGAAGGTTGAGAACTACTGTTTTAGAGGATGGAATTCAATCTTTAAGAACCATTGTGGGTAGGGTACAAGGAGCCTGGGTAGCACAGTAGAGTACAAGTCGGGCTGCCAACCATGAGGCCAGCAGTTTGAAACCACCAGCTGCTCCTCAGGAGAAAGATGAGGCTTTCTAGCCCCCGTGCGCAGTTACAGAGTTGGAAACCCACAGGGGCAGTTCGCCCCTGTCCTCTAGGGCCGCTACGGGTCAGCATTGACTGGACGGCAGTGAGTTCGGCTTCTTTAGTTTGGAGCGGAGGGTTGAAAGATATGAACAGGAATCAGCTCACTTGCAGTGGGGTTGGTTTGGGGGGTGTATTTTGGCCTCCAGTCCTCTAAATGTGTTTTGGCATAGGTATGTGAAACGAGGCAATTGTATATGTATGATTATGGAGCCTGAGCCATTGAAAAGTGCTGGAACTATAAGAACGTATACAGTTGTTTCGGGTGGTGAGTACCCCTGACGCCTTTGGCAAAAGCTGTGCCTATCCTCACAGTCGCTGGTGTGATTGATTGGTTCGATAGTCCCCCCGGCTAAGTCAGGGACCACAGGCACTGAGAAGCTAGGTAGCTGGTCCAAGGTCCCCCAGCTCTTTCGTGCATAACCAGGCCTCTCCTCTCTTTGGCTCCTAGGCCCATGTCTGCAGACTCCGGCTGACCGTACCTCCCGAGAGTCCAGTCTGTGAGCAAAGGGAACAGAAGATTGAAAGGAAAGATCAGGTGAGGCGCTATCGTAGTTCTGATAAGTTCTAATCTCTGTATTCTCTTTCAACTCCACCCGCTTTCAGCTCCAGGTCACGGTTATTTACGGAGTCTGAAAGTGGGCTACTCTGTTAGTGAAGGGCCTGTGGACTTGCCCTGCACCCCTCCCCTCGTCCCAGAGTCAGACCGCTCTTCCCAGTGGGCTCCTGTCCCCGCGGCCCTCTCTTGGCGAACACTGAGGCTCTGTGTTGCTCTCAAGCATGTAGGGACATTGGCTTTAGTGACAGGTACTGTGGCCGGGAGCGTATTTTCCCTCAAACAACCCAGGCCGGTGGAGTCAAAGGGCCCATTGTGAGCTGCCTTTGGGGCCAGTGCTTTTCTTCTGGGAGCCCATCTCACGCTGACAAGAGGCTGCTGGGAAAGAAGTCCCGAAGCAGGCAGCTGTGGTGTGGGGGAAAGGGCACTGGGCTGGAGGGAGAGGAGCTCAGCAGACATAAGGGTGCCAGCTCCTGTGCTCAAAGGAATACACATGGCCTTGGCCTTGCCTTGGTGGAGGAAGACACCATTTCTCAGGTGAGACGGGCGCATGCGTAAGCAGTGGTGATGTGATAGTGAAGGGTTAGGGTGCAGCCATGGAAGAAGGGACCTGGAACCCCGAGAGGAACTGACTGTGCAGAAGCTGACAGTGAAGGGGAGCTGCATGGGACCGACGGGAATCCTGCCTGCCTCCAGGCCTGCGCTCCTGGGCCAGCTTTTCTCTCCTTCCCCAGCCTTGGCGCACCTGGCGCAGTCAAGGTTTGGTCACCGGGTACAAAAATGGAAACAAGCGAACAAAAAAATACTTGCATTTTATAGAGCTAGTGAGAGGGAGAATGAAAATAAACGAAATACTTAAGTACTTTTATTGGTGTTTCGGAAGGTGGGAAAGCAAGAGACGTGGGTCGTGGTGCTAAGGTAAGCCGTGCTTTCTTCTTAGACATATATTTGGTAGGTGTCTAAAATAAAATGGTGTGATGTTGTTATAACTCTGTAAGTGGCCATCTGAGCAGAGACTTCCTTGGAATGTCAGCCCCGATGAGATCACTAATATTGTGGTAAACTATAGTGAAAATGTGGTACAAACGAAGCTTCTCGTCGGCTGATCTCACTATAGACCTTTGTCTCTCCTCACTTCCTCCCTGAGACAAGGAGCTTCCTGTGCTCATGCAAATGATGTGCTGAATGACCAGGAGGAAAGTGAAGTTGTGGCGAGGGAAAGGGGACAGGTATAGAGTTGACCATTGGTGTAAAAAGTGAGGATGGGTGGGGACAGGGCATGAGGGCCACACTGGTCCTCAGCCTCTCACTCACACAGGCTCACGACCTTGACCTGGTCCTGAGGCTGGGAAGCCTGCTTCCCTCACTGCTCCACTGTCCCACGATCGCAGTGGCACGGTTCCGGTTCCTCGACTCTCACTGCGTGGCTCTTCTGCTGCCTCGTCAGACAGGGATCTCACAGGTGCTCCCCTGGGGACTCTGCTTTCTCGGTGTTCTCTCTGTTCCTGATTCCGAGGTGGCTCTCATACCCCCGGGCAAGGGTGAAACTGACCAATCCCTGAATTAGAGTTCCCTACCTACTCCTTATCTGCCTGGTCCCACCCAATTTTTCGGTGGGAGTTAAAGAGAAGTGGCTAGCAGAAGTAAGACGTGAGAATCTCTAGAAAGGATCTGAGGACACGGCGAAGGCTCGGTTGGAGCAAGGCAAGCGTCAGGTGAGTCTGAGGCACGTTGCTGGACAGGCCAGCAGGGCAGCATCAGATGGACGGAGCCACCAGAAGGACCCAGAAGGCAGCTGAAAGGGGCTCTTCCTGGCTCAACTCGGAACACCTTGAACATGGAAAGGAATAATGAGAGCAATGGCTTATGAAACACTGAATACAAAGTCATCCGAGGTGCATAGTGCGAGAGAAAGAGACACAAAACACCAGCTCATAAATACGGACTATCTCTATCCTACAGCTGCTTGGCAGGCTCACCAGTGGATGCTAACGCTAGTTGGTAAAAGGTAACGGTGGAAGAGGCTACCCAAGGAGTTTGCAAGCGTCACCTCGCAGATTGCTTACTGATGCCGAAGGAATGCGCCCTTTTCTGTGGCGCATTGTGGCCAGCACGTCTTCAACCCAGTGGTCCAATTTGCCACGGCCAGTATTGGGACGCCTTGGGGTCGTGTGTGGTGGCTGGAGTCACGCAGTTAAGATTTGCAAAATATTATCTGTCCAGGCCAAACTTGTTTACCAGAATGTCATAATAAAGAAACAACGAGAAAGATCCAAAATGCGCAACATTGGATCAACAGTTGTCCCAAACTCCTCAATACATTCACAGTCATTTTAAAAAGATCGATAGCTAGATAGAGAGAGAGAGTCTATTATCAGTGAAAGAGACTACAGAGACCTTACGCCGCATGCAGTGAGTGGGCCTTGATTAGCGCGTGGATTTAAGAAACCAAAATCTACCGAAGGTATGCTGGGGCATTTGTAGAAAGTTCGAATATGAACTACACTTGATCCGATGGAAACCTACTTGTGATAATGGTACTATGTGCTACTCTGGATTCTCTGTAGCTTTGACTATTCTCAAAAGACAAAGTCTGGGGTTAAAATGTCATCATGAAAAACAAGGGTGGAAAGGTGGAAGTGGGCATGCTCAGTAACTGGAACCTGCTGATGGCCAGATTGACTAGGGCCTGTTGGGGTGTGGGGTGGTGGTGGTGCGGGGGGTGTCCCCATTCTGCCCTCTCTGCTCCATGTCTGTCTGGTTGATGGCTTAGTCAGAGGAGTGGGCTCGGGTGCCCAGGGGCATGGGGACAACTTCGCGCACAGGAACTCAGGAGGAGTCCGGAGAAGGGGCTCAGGCTGGAGAAAGAGACGGGATGTCTCTGTGCACGTTTTAGAGGAAGTGAGTTAGCGATGGAGGCGGGGTTTGGTATCTGTGAAGGTATCTGAGAGGTAATGCCAAAGAAGAATCACCCCTCGCCGTGGAGTGGACTTCAACTCAGTGCAGCCCTCGTGGGCAGAGTCCAGCTGTGCTCCATAGCGTTTTCCATGGCTGATTTTCCAAAAGTCCACTTCTGGCTGGACTTGAACCTCTTGCCTTTTGGTGATTGGCCCCGTGTGCTGTTTGCATCACCCAGGGAGTCCTTTTAAAGTAATGGGCCGCTTATTTTTTCTTTTTCTTTCAATCAAAACCGTATACCGAGCCCTAATAGATCAACGGGACCATGGTGGTTCTTCTCTTCCTGAAGCATTGGTGGGGGCCCACAGACCTCCCTGCCTCCCTGTACCCCACAGCTCTCCCTCTGCAGGACCCCGAGAACTCTGGGACTCTGAGGAGCGGGGCTAGGAACCATGGGGGTAGACGGTGGACACTGGGTGGACCAGGCATTTAACTGCGTGACTGTCTTGGGATGTGTTGGTGATTCAGTGCCAACAACTTGGGTAGCGAGGCGGAGGGCGGGGCCCAGTTGTCTCCCGAGTCTGAAGTCCTTGGGTTGTGGCAGCGTGTGAAGGTACGGTTGTAACTGTGAGGCTGTTCGAGGTGATTTGCTTCCATGCCCTGGAAAGCCAGGCTTCTGGGCATGAGTCATTAGGAGCTAGAGGTCAGCTTTCTGCGAGGGACACAGTTCTTGAGGGGGCCAGCTCCTCTATGTTCCCTCCCTGGGGAGTTATAGGCTTCCTGGGGCCCTGTTCAGACTGCAGCATTCGGAGCAGGGCTGGACCTTACTCCTGGAAGGCACTTAGTGTATATTGAGGACTTGGGATGCCAGAGGGCTGCAACAGAAGTCTCCGGCCACTGATCCCAGACAAGAGGAGAGGATTGGCTCCTGATGGAGGGGTGGGGTAGGGGGCTGTTTCCCCCAGAGAAACTTAGGAACTACCT
>NW_022103905.1:15669629-15672881 GCF_000313985.2 Echinops telfairi
CGCAGGTTTTCTGTGCCTGGAGTCTCTCTGATGTCCTTCAGAGCCCAATCTCTCCTTCCCAGGGTGGTGAGGACCATTTATTTTCATTAGCACCTTCTTCCAGCAGCTTTCCCGAGAGGCAGGCCTGGCTCTGGGCCCTCTCTCCGATGAAACAGCCCCTGGGGCCAGAAGGTAGCAAACGGCCTGGAGATGAGGGAGGCCTTCCCTCCTCCTACATAAACGAACTGAGTTTTATTTTAGCCACTGCATGGCATCTGGAGTTGGGTGGCAGTGCTCAGACCCTGCTTATTAGACCCTCCTGGGTGACCTCATTGACTTCAACCCCAGCCCATCCCAAAGAGCACAGGGACACCTCTTTCTGTTTTTGTGTTTAACTCAGTTTGTTCTGTTGTACATATGTCCTGCTGGACAGCTTCAGTTCTTATCTCCAGAACCTAGGACATTTACTCACCCTTCGAACCCCTTGTTAAGGCTTAACTCACTCCTGGATCTCTTCCTGCGTCTCCGTTTATTCACATCTCCCCTGTCCTTCAGCTCAGCTTAAGGGCAGCTTGCTCTGTGATCCGGGCTTACTCTCCCTCTTGTACGACATGCTGTCGACTGCACTGCTCTCCCTTAGTGATGGGGCCAGCACTGCTGGCTGTAGATTTGTCATCTTGGATCCAGCCCCGGCGGCAGGGCCCTCTCTGGGTTGAGTGCCGCTGACCCTGAGTCGGAGTGATGGTGAGGCCCCTTACGAATTCACGGCATACTTGGACCACACACTGAAGAGCCACTCGCGCCTCCTCCCTGGCAGGTGTCCTTGGGTGGCCTATGTTTCTGCTGAAGCTGTTTCTCTTTGAGTCCCGAGAAGGAGGGAAAGTGCATGCTGGGGAGAGAGCTGCAGCAGTCGGGAGCTTTCATCACCCCATAAACTGTTTAAGAGGAGGAAGCTCCCGCCATCAGGTTCGATAGCCCGTTCCTTGACAAGCCCTGGGTGAATCAGCCTCCTGACTTCTCTCCTGGAGCGGCTGTTTATCCAACATCACCGGGCTGTTGCCAGGTGAGGGAGTGTACCGCCGTGAGTCACACCAGGCTGGGCCGCCCAACATGATAGGGCACAGATAACCAACTGCCTTCGAGGAGGTCTGGAGGTTTGGCCTTCCTCACCAGCCCTTGGCTTCTTCAGACCATTCAAGCCATCTCTGGACGCATCAGTTTCCTCATCTAGCCCATGGACGAGTTAGTCTTGAGCAGCGGTTCTCAACCTGTGGGTCAAGACCCCTTTGGGGGTGGAATGACCCTTTCACCTGATTCATAACAGTGGCAAAATGACAGTGATGAAGTAGTAATGGAAATAATTTTATGGTTGGGGGGGGTCACCAGCACATGAGGAGCGGCATTAAAGGGTCACGGCATTAGGAAGGTTGAGAGCCACTGGTATATAGCCAGAGGTTTGACTGATTTTGAAAAGTAAATGAGCATTGGTAAAACAGTGAAGATGCAGTGATTGAGGTCGAAAGGCAGGCCACGCTGAGGGCCGCCAGCACTCTCTCTCTATCCCAACTGATGAGCCCTGAGGAGGAGCCAGGAATAGGCTCTACTCATCTCCTCTCGCTTTTCCTGACATCCCCAGACCTGGTTCCTCCCCACAAGGAGAAGCCACGGTCAGTTTGTAGATGGCCCTGACTTCACTGCCATGGAACACTTGATGAACAGCCAAGGGCGGGAGGTGTCCAGAGCCTTGAGACAGACATGAAGACAGCATGGATTCAGAAGCGGACACGTCAGAATAGAAATGCCAAGAGACCACAGCCTTAGCAATAGTATTCATAATGGCGTCTGCCATTTGGGGTCGAGGGTCAGCTGCCTGCCCTACATGAGACTCTAATGCTATACCTGACACCAAGCCCACTGTAATCATGTCCACTCTGACTTGTGGCCTGGTGTAGCGGTTTCCAGGTATCAATGTTTTCAGGAGCCAACAGCCTCGCTTTCCTCTGGAGCAGTAGCTGGTGGGTTTGAGCCACTGACCGCAGTTAGCTGTCCCAACGCCTACCTGGCTGTGCCTCCAGGGCTCCTTTTGCTTCTGTCGTTAGGTGGCATCAAGTTGATTTTGACTCCCCAGGTGAGAGAGTACCCCAGAGAGTTTCTGGGTTGTAATTTTGAGGGAAGCAGATTGCCTGCTCTTTCTCGGGTGGACCCACAAGGTCGGATCAAACTGCCAACCTTCCCGTTAGTGGTAGCTCAGCACTTCAGCCATTGATTGCACTGTCAGCGCACACTGGCTGCTGTGTGCATTTGACTTCAAGTGTTTCTTAGAACGCGTGGTTCTCCAGAACGGGTGGTCCAAGGTGCATTTTGTTACTCCAGGGCCAGGAGTTCAGTGACGAGAGTAACTTGCACCGGGTCAGGCAGCTGGCTCACAGAGCAGTCCCAACTCAGGTCTGTGTGACTCCACAGCCGGGACTCTTGTCGGGGCCAGGCAGCCGTGTTGCCATGGGAGCGTGCACGCTTTCTCCTATCAGCAAGGTCAGTTTAGGATGTTTACATTTTTATCAGTCAAGGTTACCTAAGGTGTGTACTAGACTCCTGGGCTCCAGAGAACCAGTTCCTGATTCCCGCCTCTCTTAACCCTTCTTCTCGCTTCTCTCTTGGGTTGTAGCCCTGAGCAGCTGTTGTCTCTGCCTGAAGATGTACGGGGAATCTTTTTTAAAAAAATCATTTTATTGGGGGCTCATACAATTCTTATCATAATCCATACATATATTCATTGTGTCAAGCACATTTGTACATTTGTTGCCCTCATCATTCTCAAAACGTTTTCTTTCTACTTGAGTCTTTGGTATCAACTTCTCATTTCCCCCTCCCTCATGAACCCTTGATAATTTATAAATTATTATTTTGTCGTGTCTTACACTGTCCGACGTCTCCCTTCCCCCACTTTTCCATGGAGGAGGTTATATATAGATCCTTATAATCAGTTCCCCCATATTCTGTCCCACCTTCTGCACCCTTCAGGTATCGCCACTCTCACCACTGGTCCTGAAGGGATCATCTGTCCTGGATTCCCTGTGTTTCCAGTTGCTCTCTGTACCATTGTACATCCTCTGGTTTAGCCGGATTTGTAAGGTAGAATTGGGATCATGATACCCTGTTTCCCCGAAAGTAAGACATCCCCTGCAAATAAGACCTACTTACAGTTTTGCCTCTCGCTGAAACATAAGGCATCCCCCTGAAAATAAGACCTCCCCGAAAATAAGGCCCCCCGAA
>NW_022103905.1:15672981-15686698 GCF_000313985.2 Echinops telfairi
CTTCATGGAAAAATAAGACATCCTCTGAAAATAAGACCTAGCGCATCTTTGGGAGCAAAAATTAACATAAGACACTGTCTTATTTTCGGGGAAACAGGGTAGTGTGTGTGTGTGTGTGTGTGTGTGGAGAAGCATTTAGGAACTAGAGGAAAGTTGTATGTTTCATCGGTGCTGACTGGCTGGTCTCTTCTGTAAGGGATGTCCAATCGCTTACAGATGGGCGTTGGGTCTCCACTCCGCACTCCCCTCATTCCCAAACAGGGATCGTTTAAAGGCATTGCTGCTCTCAGGATCCTCTTTGGAGCATGACCACGCTGGGATTTCTCCTCAACTAGGAGTTTGTCCTATTTCTTTCATCTTTAAGCTTGTGAAATGATTTTTATTTTTGTTTTAAAGTTGATTTAGCATTCGGTCTCCATTCGGCTTGTGAGATATATGTCATCTGTGTTTTTAAAAACCAAAGGTTTTCATTTCTCTGAGGATACGGGCTTCCCATTCCCTTCCCGCTGCTCTCCCAGGCTCTGGAAAGACCCCCAGACTCGGCTGCAATGTCACGTTGCCACAGGGGTGCCAAGCGATGCCACGTGGGTGCGAGGAAGGGGTTCAGGGCTTTGCTGAGACACTGACTTGCCCTGAGCCCTCTTCACGGTTGATAAGGTTTGGGAAACACAACCGCCTATCACTTAGGGGCAAGGATGGTGAGACCTTCCTTGTTTTACCCTCTGAGGGCATGTTGTAAGAAGAGAGCAGGCCCCGGAGAAGGACGTCATGTGCGGGGAGTAGGGGCAGAGGCCTGGCACCGCGGCTGCAACAGTGGGCCCAAGGGAGGAACAATTGTGAGGCTGGCGCTGGACTGGGCAGGGTTTTGTTCTGTTGTGCACAGGTCATTATGGGTTGGAACTGAGTTGATGGCACTTAATAAAAACACCATCACTGGCCCCACTGTCTAACTCTCGAATGGCAGTAAAGACATTATAGCAGAAGTCAGACAGTACAGTTTCTACAGTTTGTCCTTTCTAAGACCAACCCCCCCACCAAAAACAAAAACAAACTCATTGCAAGTCAATTCTGACTCATCGTGACCCTGTAGGACAGGGCAGAACTGCTTCTGTGGGTTTCCGAGACAGTAACTCTTTATATTTTTCTCTCTCTTTCTAAGACACTTGCGGCTGACCATCCTCTGAGCCTGCAGGTAGAGGGTAAGCTGGGAGGATGTGGCCTGGGCCAGCTTCAGGAAGTCTGTGTATTACTAATTAAATCTGCTGCTCACCTACCTAGTGATTATAGAATGCCTTTTCGACTGATTGTTTCCTTATGACTTCTTTGGGGACAGCCTTCTTTTATCTTCTGCATTTATTCGGGCTTTTGTTTTCAGGGTGATTTCTTCCAAGTGTTGCTTCCTGACCGGGAGTTGTAGTAGGTATCATGTACATTGCTTTTCATCTGGTTTGTTGTGATAGTTCTTGACCTCCAACTAGGCAATGTTTGGGGCAAACATCAGCCACCTGACCCTCTATCTAAGAAGAACAATGAGTGTCCCATGTTTGCAGCCTCTGGGTAATCCCCCAGAACCTTTCCTGACTCCTGAAGCTCCTTGTTCACTCAGCACATATTTATCGATAACTTTATTGCATGTCATTCACTGTTAGATGTGGGCTGGGAAGGAGGCATTAATGTAGAAGAGGAAGCACACATGCCTTATTCTTTTTGGAGCTTACAAAGGAGACAGATTTTACATACCTCACAATTTGAATAAGCTCTGGGCATGCTCGTGGTGATTGTGGTGGAGAAGGATACGGACAAGGACTGTGGTGGAGAAGAAGAAGGTTAGTCTGGGTAGAATAGAGAAACAAATCCCTAGACACTCATGTGTATAAGAAAGAGCTTTACATAAAGAGTAATTATAAATTAAGAAAACATCCCAGCCCAGTCCAGATCAAGTGCATAAGTCCATTATTAGCCCATATGTCCGATACCAATCTATAAAGTCGTCTTCAGACTCACAAAACACATGCAATGATGCCGAATGCAGGAAGTTCACAGGTCAGTGGGCGGGAAGTCTTGGGGATCCGGTGGCATTGTAAGCATCTCAGTGCTGGCAGGGGTCTTCACGTGGCTTCTCCAGCTCCGAGGCTCTGGCTGCCCATCAGTCTGCCTCCATGTGTTTTGTCAGCTGCCATGTCCCCCAGGGAATGAGAGCAGAGAGAGTCTGTGTTGGTCTGGCCTCCAGCCAGCTACTTATCTCCATTGTGCCTCCAAATGAGGTCATCAAACTGCTATCTGATTGACAGGCTAAACTCCACCCCTTCACCCATAAGTGTCAAATTGACAACAGATTATGTAACTACCACAGACTGTGAGAAGGTCTCAAGAGTCAAGAAAGGCTTCCTTGAAGGAGGGACATTTGCACTCACCTGTGGGCAGGGCACAGGAGCTCTGGTGGCTAAGTAGGTTATCCCTTCTACTGCTACTCACAGGGTTAGCAGTTCGAAACCACCAGCTACCCCTTGGGAGAAAGATGAGGCTTTCTATAGGGCAGGGTAGAACTTAGAAATTCTCGGGGGGCAGTTCTACTCTGTCCTATAGGATCGCTATGCGTTGGCATTGACTTAACAGCAGTGAGCTTTGGTCAGCGGGGCAAATAGAGGGAACGGCACCTGTAAGTGTCCTGAGGCAAGAAGGAGGTTGGCTTGAAAGGAACCCAAAGGAGTGATGAGGTTGGAGGGGGATGAAAGGGAGAGTGCATCCAGACTGCAGAGGAGCCTCCTTAGGCTGTGCCCATCTCTCCCAGAGAGACGACCCGGAGCCTGCGGACCAGGCTCTGGCTTCTCTGCCCACCGACCCGGAGCCTGCGGACCAGGCTCTGGCTTCTCTGCCCACCGAGGCTCTGGACATCACATAGAGCTGTAAGTTCTAATTCTGCTCCTGCCTATTCACGTTTGAAGGCACTGTGGTCAAGCCAAGAACTTTCATTTATAAAGACACAGACTAGCAGCAGATGAGTCTGCTGCCTTCAAGAGCGAAGCATTTTTTAAAAGCATTTTATTAGGGGCACATACAACTCTTATCACAATCCATACATGCATACATCAGTTGTGTAAAGCACATTTGTACATTCATTGCCCTCATCATTCTCAAAACATTTGCTCTCCACCTAAGCCCCTGGCGTCAGCTCCTCATTTTTCCCCTCCCTCTCCGCTCTCCCTCCCTCATGAATCGTTGATAATTTATAAATTATTATTTTGTCATATCTTACACTGTCCAATGTCTCCCTTCACCCACTTTTCTGTTGAGCTAAGAATATTTATACAGTAGGGTTTTTGTTGGTGCCTTGGTGTGGCGCTATCCCATAAGCATTGGACTGATTACCCTAAGGTTGGTGGTTCAACTGTACGGGCTATTTCGCAGGAGAAAGTTGAGGCTCTCTCTCCTGTAAAGATTTACAGCCTTGGAAACCCAATATGGAGATCCTTGTACTCGGTTCCCCCTTTTTACCCCACCCTTCCTCCACCCTCCTGGTATTACCACTTCCACCACTGGTCCTGAAGGGATCATCTGCCCTGGATTCCCCGTGTTCCCAGTTGCTGTCTGTACCAATGTACATCCTCTGGTCTAGCCGAGAAATCCCCATTTTCATGAAGAAACTTTTCCATGAAAGGTTTGAATTTCATCCTTCTGGAAGCTTTCATTCCTCAAACACTTTTTAAAACCCGAACGCTTTCACTTAGTGCCTCTTCAGGGTCTTTCCGTTCCCTGCAGGCCCTCTGTGCACCTGGGTGTGTGTGTGTGTGTTTGTACTTTGCTCCATCAGTGGTGGCCCGTATCTCCCCACATTGGCGCCAGGACACAGCCCTCATGTCCAGTCACCTGAGGGATTTCCTGCAAACCGACCCCCCTGAGGAAGCCTTCCCTGTGCAGGCATGCATGCTACCAAAGCTCGGCGGGGTCTGGAGCGGGTTTTTCAGGAACTGGGTGGAGTCCTGGACCGAGGAAGCAGCCAACTTTTGTTTCCACAAACGTGGGCGCTTCGTTAGAGTGTTTCCTCTGTCTGACTAGATGCCTGCTACCTCAGAGAGGCCTTCATGCCAGCCTGCCCCCCCACAGAGAGCCATGGCAGAACCTGACCGCCTTAGCTTACACGTGCACTTCGGGAGCGGCATCAGCGAATGCGGGGTCTTGGGTAGACTTGGTCGGAGGGCCTTGAGCATTTATTGGGAGTTAATGCAAAATGTCATATTCCTCTTCACCCGGTTCCTCCCAGAGCTGCAGAAGAGTGGGAAGCAACAGGTGTTTTATGAAATCTTAAAAAAAAATTTTATCCGAAACAAAAAAATAATACGCAGTGGATGAAGGAAAAAGGGAAAGTTATGGCAGACTTCAGAACCTCTGTTCATGTCATCGTCCCACCAATCACTCTGAAAAGGACCGTGTAGAAGGGCCTGCATCTACCGGGGAGGGAGGGGAAATAAGGAGCTGACGCCAAGGACGTAAGTGGAGAGCAGATGTTCTGAGAATGATGGGGGCAACAAATGTACAAATGTGCTTGACACAATGGATGGATGGATTGTGATAAGAGTTGTGTGAGCCCCTGATAAAATGATTTAGAAAAAAACAACAACTCACAATGCTACAAAAAAGGTCCTGGATATGTGCGTAACCACACAGCCCACAGCCCCCTTCCGGGGGGAATAACAACAGACACCCGAGAGGAAGGGAGACAATGGTTGGTGTGAGGTGTGAAAATAATAACAATCCGTACATCGTATCAAGGGGCTGCAAGGGAGGGGAAAAAGCGAGCTGATCCCCAAGGGCTTAATAGAAAGTAAATATCTGACAAAGAATGATGGCAACATCGCTACAAATGTGTCTGATACCATTGCTGTATGGATTGTAACAAGAATTGTAAGAGCCCCTAATAAAGTGATCTTAAAAAAAAAAGAAATAGAAAATGAACAAAACCAAACCCACAAGAAGGTCCTGGATGCAATGAGAGAAAACTGGAAGAGAACCTCATAAAAGGGACTGGACTTACTGGTCAGACGGAGGCTGCCAGGACCCCTAAGGCAAGGGCTCTTACTCTTTAGGTCTGGACGGAACTCATTTCTGCCTTAGAATAAGCAACCATTTCTGATCAACAGGGCAGCATTGCCCAAGGACAGACAGTTGCCAGAAGGAGGGACGGAAACAGGAAGCACAGAGGACGTGGGCTGCTGCTGGGGGGGTGTGGAAATAAAATGCGTAGGAACTGGTTCACGTAAAACTAGGACCTGCTCTGTAAACCTTCCCCGAGTGCACAATTCAAAACAAGCTGAGACCCGCGAGCGAGCAGAGGTGCCACTGTGGGACTTCGGCTTGTGTCTGGTGGCCTTGTGGGAACCAGGGTCAGCCCCCGGGGAAACTGGGAGCAGGGCACGTTGCCTGTGAAGACGGAACCCTTGGCCTTCATCCTTTTCTTTGCCTCTGCCCCTGCCATGTTCCAGGAGGCCCCACCCCGTTGTGCTCCCAGCTCTAACACAGTCTGCAGTGTGGAGACGTGTAATTTGAGTCAGGCCACACGTGGGTTCGGATCTCGGTGTGAGACCAGAGGCACGTTACTTGAGCTCTCTGGACATCCGTGTTCTCAGCGATAGGGAGCAGTTGCTGTGTTATAGGGTGTTTTCAGGATTAATTGTATGCAGGAACCTTTCTAGCTTACAGCATTGCTCACCTAATCGGAGTTTCCCTTTCTCTTATTTCCTGAGACTTTATTCTACAAAAAACAAAGCAAAAACCTCACTGCCAGTAAGGCTTCCAACTCACTCAAGGGTGCTGAAATAGTCCCAAGGACATTTACATCCCAACAAAGATCAAAGCTTTCATTGAAGGAATCATGGATCTGCCAGCAGGATCAGGGAGATGCTTTTAGACTCCAGTCACACCCCCTCTGACTGGCTCTTCAGAATCATTTAAGGAACGATCACACCAGATGGTGGGCCAGCCTCACCTCCTTATTTCAGCCCTGTAGTCCGCCCTCGCCTAGAGGACAATTTGGCTGCCGGGTGATTGGCAACATTCTTTTCCCATCCAAAACCAACCCATCACCACAGAGTCATGATTCATCATGACCCCACAGGAAGGAGGAGAACTTCCCCATGGGGTTTCAGTCTTACAGAAAAGGGTGTTACATCTTTCGCCTGATGGGTTGTCCATAGATTGGGACTGTTGGATAGCTGGATTTAGGGACAAGTGGGGATGTCCCTCCCCTGCCTGCAAAGGACCCCATAGAGCAGGTTGGAAAGAAATCAGGCAACCATTAGACACCTATGGGAGAAACCAGAACTGAGCATGCACACACCAGGACCCCTGAGGCCCAGGCAACACCAATATCTTGGACACACCCACCTTATCTAGGGACATCACAGGTGGGCCTAACTCAGCCACTGAGGTCTAGAATGAAGACAGGGAGCATGCTCTGGCAAGCTCTCTTGCTCACTTACTCTTGGTCCCTTGACCTCTTGGTTCCAGGGATTCCCCAGTTCCGCACATGTGGGTGCTCTTGTCCACGTGGTTTTTCGTGCCATTATGAACCCCAGCGTGGCTTCTACAAGGCTTGGCACACTTTCCAGAAATAGCATGCACCCCTTTGAGACTGTAAAACCTGAAACTTCTCTGTTCCTTCATAAAAAGTCTCACTTGGATTACAAAACAAGCTTCGGTGTGAATTCTTTCAGCATGCACAGCAAAGAACCCAGGTATGATCTACTCCAGAACCCTAACAGAACCACTCATCTTTCAGCGATCAGTCCGCTTTTTACCACGGAGGCGGTTTACATCAGGCCTAAAGAGCTATTCTTTCTGCTTCCTTTCAGCAGCCTGACCTAAGCAATGGAGAAGCTACCAGGAAACTTCCTCAGGGCGTTGTGTATGGTGTGGTGCGCAGGTCAGATCAAAACCAGCAGAAAGAAATGGTGGTGTATGGATGGTCCACCAGTCAGCTGAAAGAAGAGATGGACTACATCAAAGATGTGAGCCCTTTAGGGACTGTTTTTCTGGGGGCATCTTGTTTTGTCGTGGGATGTTTCTACCGCCTGGCAATGTTCAGAGCACAGATGTCGTCTTGCAATGAGGTATCGGTGGGACCTCGATGGGATGGGAGATACCGAGTATAGATCTCCAGGTCAAAGGGTTTGCTCTCTTCCGTGTATCGAATCAAGGTTTCTGCGTGGTGTCCTTTATGATACTGCACACCCCAAAGTAACCTGCAAGAGTTGGAATGGTTTTGGCAGCCACTAACAGAAGTGCTAGCTCACACCAGTTTAATCAAAACAGCCCTATCGTGTAGAGATACACCCAAGGTCAAGTTGGTTCCAGGCAGGGCTCTTCCAGATACTTTCCTCCTGAGCATCAGGCTATGGTATCACTGGAAAACAGGACAGTGAATGGAGGAAGGAAAGAGGCCACTCCTCTCTGTACTACTGTCTAGAGACTTTATTGCCTCCTCCCCATGTCTCACGGATCAGAACTGGACACATTCCCGTTCCCAAACACATCCCTGGTCAGGAATCAGACACCCTGGGTGGTCCAGACCAATTGTTGGGTTAAACACATGCTGAGAAGTGAAACCCAATAGAAATTGTGCAGCACCATCCATCAGTGTCATTTTTTGTATTTAATTTATGATTATGTTAGGTACATGTTCTTTTGAGAAAACTTGGAAAATACCTTAAAGAGAAAATAAAATTGGCTGTAAATTAGTCCAAAGCAATTGGTAACAGTTGAAGCATTTCATCCTAATCTTTTTCTATGCCTTTCTACCCATCCATTCATCCACCCATCCATTTATCACCTATCTCCATTAAACCATTAATTTATTTATGTCTGACAGGGTCACCGACATACAATTCACATATCATACATTTCACTAGTTCAGTCTCATTTGTGAGAGCTGTGCAACTATCCCCACTATGCATTCCAGGGGTTTCTTCTTCCTTGTCCTCGTTGGGAGCGTTCCACTTCTCCACCACCTTCACTGCCATGTCCCTGTGACTCTGTTAGTCCAGTTGTTGTCTCTATAAGTTGACTTCTCCTGGGCTTCAAAGCCAGAAAAACAGACAAAATAAGAATAAAACACAAATGGCCCAACTTCAATGACTGTAAAACAGAGACGAACCTTAATTGAAAACCAAGTAGAAAGATTACCAACTTAGTTGACTGGACTCGGGTTACACAAGCAATGAGTGTTGGCAGCTCCGTTTCTTTTCAGTCCACCCATGGCCTTCCTAGATTGACTCATGCACCTGCTGCCCAAACCAAGGCCCCTGCTTAAATAAAAGAAAAAGAGCACTTCCCTGACATTGATGGACCTTAGACACAGACCTGCGCCCTCGCAAGTGCTTGTCTGAGTGGCAGAGGAGGGCAGCGGCAGGCACCCAGGCCCGTGAGCCCATGGACTTTGGTTCAAAGTCCAGCCCTGTGTTGAGTCTGCCTCTCACTTGCCCTCTCTGGGCTTTTGTTCTCTCATGTTAAGATTTCTCATGGAAGGTCAAAGCCTCTGGTTCTCTGAGCCCCAATTTGATACCTTTGCAGATAAGACTACAGGACCGCATTGTAGTATCATTATGCATTAAAAAAAAAAAAAAAGCATTTCTTAACTTTCAGAAGTAAGAAATGCTTAACAGAAGAAATGAAGAAAAGCACCTTCCACACACACACTACATAGAACATATATGACAATCCCCAGTCATCCTACCCCTCTGCAGTGAACTTAAACCACTTACACGAGGGTTGCATTCTTGATTTTCCTGCTCCAGTTCAAACATTCTCAAGCCGGCTCAAGAGGGCCTCCTGTGTTTTTCTCAGGAGACGGTTAACTCTTCCTCATTTAAATGTCCCACATACCACGGCATTGCTTCAGTGGTAAACAGTCTACACAGAGTGGAACATCACAATTGCCCAAGACAGAGACAGCAGGCCCAGGCTGAATATGAGCCCTGGGTGACGTGTGTCGAGGCTGTGGGAGTGGTTCTGCCCCAGAATTACCAACCTCCACTGAGATCTGCATCTTATATGAACTGGCAGACTCCACCTTCAGGAGCCAGCCTTCTGGTCCAGCTGCAGCTTGGGCATCCCTGAGTGTGTTGATGGGCTGGTTCCTTCCCTCCCTTTGTGTGCATCTCGGCCCCAGCTGACTTCACGTCGTCGTGTTTGCCAATGTGATTGACACCCAGCTCAAGATTCCACCCACCGAAGTCCTGGGACAAGCCCAAGAATTAGCTCGGGGCCACACCTGCAAGCCATTCTACCTGCCTGAGAAACAAAACAAAATTGGGGTTTTAGCCTGTGCTTTCTTTCTCTATCAAAAATATTTGTAATTAATGGTAAGAAAGCTGATTCTATTATTAAAATTTATCTGGGAATTGCTCAGGGTCTTTAATTTCCCCCCTTCTCTAATCTCCATTAATATTCTCCCTCCAAGCCACCTCTAATAAACACGTAGTCTAATTTATTACAGCATACTTTCTTTTTTTTTTTGGCATTTAATTTCCTTTATGTTTATCCACATTATAAAACAAACTGTCCAGATACCATGGGATACTGGAAAGGGCAACAATAAATACAAACATCCTCTTCCATATCAAGGAAGGCTGTCAAAACACCCCATGGTTAGTGGAAGCAGCCATATTTGCAAAGATTCCTCTATTTAAAATAGGAACAATATAAAACTCTCAAAGTATACTCTTGAAATTTCCATCCCAAACTCACAAAACCAATTTTTGTGTTTTTATCCTGTGTGGCTCCTTCTAGGCATCTATTCTGAGGCGTCTTACAGTGTTTTGTTTGCAATATAGTTACTATCTTTCATTCTACATCTTTTTTTTAAAAATCATTTTATTAGGGGCTCATACAACTCTCATCACAATCCATACATACATCAACTGTGTAAAATGCATTTGTACATTCATTGCCCTCATCCTTCTCAGCAGCGTACTTTCTATGCACATAAAACAACCAGACTGTTCCCCAGCACATCTCCTACGTTTGAACTGGTACCTGTAGCTCATCCTGTATAGGAATCCCTGAGTGTCAGTGCAGACTCCTCTGTCTCTTACCATTTCATTTGAAATCTGAGTTCTTTTAGAAGGAGCCCCAGGGGTGCTGTAGGCTGCTAACAGCAATATTCTGTGGTGGTTCAAACACACCAGCTGCTCCTTGGGAGAAAGATGAGGCTGTCTGCTCTTATTAAAGATGTACAGTATTGGAAATCCCAAGGACCAGTTCTACTTTGTCCGATGGGGGCTCTCTGAGTCAGAATCGACTCAATTCAGTGAGGTGGGTTAGAAGCTCTTTTAGGGTCACAAGAAGAAGGGAGGAGTCAGGGACCATAGGGTTTTTAATTTTTTTTAATTAGTCAGGCTCCATTACACCTGTGTCATGTGCTGAAACTACTTGAAGTGCGTGTAAACAGTGTTTTGGAGAATCAACATACATTTTGTTATATTAATGCCTTGTGATTATTAAGGACTTGACCTTCCAACGTATGGGCTTATGCCTTTCTACTTTTCCATTCTAGTTGTTTAATTGCTCTTTGATTGCTTTTTGTTTTTTGATATTTGGGGCCTCTGGAACAAAGTGTTTACAGAGTCAACTGTTAGGAACTCCTTGTAAAAACCTGTGGTGAAAAAAGAAGTAAACCTTGCCCTTAGGTGGTTTGAAGGTGATAGGTGAATTTCAGCAACCCTTCCCTTAAAGAGAAAAAAAGAATTTATTATTAGGACAATAGAGAGTTAATAAAATCTCCTTGATTTCTAACTCCATGTCAAGAGAGACCTTCTTCCTTGATTTCTCAGATGATCCTGTCTTTTATAATGTATTTTCTGTGGGGGCCTTTCTTTTATCAGAAGGTTGTTGTTGTTTTAAAAAGATGTTTTAAAGATTGTTTACAGAGCAGGTCAGTTTTCCAGTCAGCAATATGTACATAGTTTGTCACACGCCATTTATTGTCTCCTTCGAGTTTTCTTTTAAAGTTCTGGAAATCTCACCCGCAAATGTTACAGCCTGATCTCTAATTGGCATCATTGTGGGCTTCAGGTGCGAGCCACTCTGGAGAAAGTCCGGAAGCGAATGTACGGAGACTATGACGAAATGCGGCAGAAGATTCGGCAGCTGACCCAGGAGCTTTCGGTGAGTAACTCGCGGTGACTTGGGAGCAGGAAGCGAGAGGGCTAATGTATTTTCCCTCTGAGAGGCTAGTGCATAAAAATATCTGACGTGTGATTTTCATTATGATTGGAACCGTAATTTAAATGAATGGAAGGAACTTTATCAAAAAGTAAAGTATATTATTGAATGGGATTTGTGTGGGGGGCGGGGCAGGGGGCAGGGATCATCCCGTTTACATTGGAAACCTTCCCACCAAAGTCAGGAGCGAAAGAAGGAAGCCAGCCATCGTCATTATTATTTACCGTGCTATCTGAGATGCCAGCCAATGCAGTTAAACAGTAGAGAGAAATTTAGGGGTCTGTAAAAACCTGACAGCCGCATATAAAACCATCACGGCTTACAAATGATTTGATCCTAGACCTGGAGAGCCCAAGTACACCTACGTGCTAGTGAGCACATTTATTTTTACAATTCTTAGGACAGCAGTTTGGCAGCATCGATCAAAATGAAAATGCCTTTGTTTTCCGACCCAGCAATCCTGTTCCTAACAATTTATTCTGCAAGTAAACTCTCAGGCATGTGAAATGCCTGCGCCTCAAGTTATTTATTATAGCATTGTCGGTACTAGCCCAAGATTGGAAACCTACGTGCCCCATCAGGAAGGAACACGTCAAAGAAATTGTATTATATCGCTACCGAAAAATACCCATGGGTGGGAAAAGAAAAAGAGAGAGAATCCTCCTCTTCAAAAGGGGCTTTTAAAATGTCCAAGATATCTAGTAGGTGGTGCCAAAGCCAGATGCAGGAAACTGCCTAGTACACTGCAGTAAGTGTAAAACAGGAGGGAGTGGGACTCGCTTTAGATGGTCTGTGTGTGCACAGAAATTGCTGGGAGGATGGTCAAGAAAGTAATCACCAGTGGTCCCTAGTTGGGCCTGGGGTTGGGCAGGGAGGTAACCCAGCAAAGGGGCCAGGAAAGGAAGGGAGATTCCTTTTCGCTGAGCGCCTTTCATGCATGTGTTCCATACAGGGGGGAAAGGTAAAGGATAGCTTTCCTTCCGTTTAACCAAGAGAATACTTCAGGAGGAAAAACCCCAGTTTTTTAATTTGTTCATCATTTCACAAAAGCCCATGTCGATGTGCACGTATCTTTCGAAAGAGTTACATTCGGGGAGGAAAGAGCAGTGGCAGCGGCCGCACATTTGAGTTGAGCTGATGACTGGGCTGGGAGATGATCTACTTCAGTAAGACTTGGGGCCTTGATTATAGGGTTGGAGGTACATAAACAACCCTCCTGAGTCACATTCTTCCTGGCAGGTGGGAAGAGACTTGTGAATCTCTCATGTGGCGGGGACATTCCCTCCGTCCCCATTATAGTCAAAGTAGAAGTGTTGGATTCGCAATGGAAGCATCCACAGAGCTCCGCCCGGTAGTTTCTCTTGCTATCGTTTGCACAGCCTCCTTTTCACACAGCCGCCATTCCTCAGATTAGAACCACTGCAGGAACCCTGCCACTCGCCTATAGTCTCTTCTTCCTCCACGTCATGCTACACACTGCAGCCGGCTGATGATAGCTGAAGCGCCGCTTTCATATGGACACGCCCATGCCGTGCATGCCTGGTTCTGCCTACTGTCTAGCTCTCTCCCCCACAGCTCCCCAGGGAGCACCTTCTTTTCCTTCCTGTGGCTCCACGGGGGGCTCACCGTGGGACCCACCCTGGAGGCTATCTTAGAAAATGACTCCTGGCTCTACTGCTTGCCAGCCGACATCCAGAGCATCTGTAAGGTCTAGCTCAAGACCACCCTCTGATGGAATGCGTCCCATCTGTTCCAGGCAACACGAATGACGTAGTGTCAGTCCCATACAGTGGAGCAACTTGTGTGTTGTCTAGAATAGCTTAGGTCTGCTAGCCTGGCCAGGAAGCTCAGGCCACCGCAGTGCTTCTGTCAGCATAGGTAGGAAAGCGTTGCACACACTGTGTGCTCAGTGGCTAGTGGGACAATTGGCCTTTCCTGCTGTGGGCTGCTTATCAGCTTTTGACTTAAGACATTGCTGATGAGTGTTGGGTACGGGTGATCAATGAGAGAAGACAAGTCTCAGATTTGCTCTCAAGTTTTATTAAGAATGACATTATTCTATGCTAATTATCTTTTCTTCCCTGAGGAAAGGGATATAGTCTAAACATGTCTAAAATAAAAAATGATGTTGATGACAGTTGGTTTATAGACCTTGTACTCTGGTCTAAAAATGTCTAAAATAAAAAATGATGTTGATGACAGTTGGTTTGTAGACCTTGTACTATGTCCTTAGGCAGAGCCCTAGTGCCCCTGTCAGGTAAGCTTTCGCCTGCTAACTGCAAGGTTGGTGATGCAAACCTACCTGTTTTTCTGTGAGAGAAAAATATGGCTGCGTGCTCCCCTAAAGATGTATGTCCTTGGAAACCCTATGTAGGGTGGCTGTAGGACATCATGCGTGGTCGACGGCCAGTGAAAAAGAGGAAGACCCTTAGCAAGATGGAGCGACACAATGGTTAGGCCACTGAGCTCAACCATACCAATGATTGTGAGGAGGGCGCAG
>NW_022103905.1:15687740-15688953 GCF_000313985.2 Echinops telfairi
TTCAGGTATTAATGTGCTCTCACTGTTAGCTCCAGCGTTCCTTTTTTAACAGCGAAGTCAGAGCAGGCCTGGGTCTTTGTAGACAAATATGTCACACATTGTACAGAAGTTTCCGCCCAATCACAGAAAAGATGGCGCTTGCCAAATGTGTACAATCGGTACCCAGTTTTGGCAAGGGACTCCCAAAGGCTTTTATGTACTTTTCCTTAATTTACAAATTATGATACATTAGAAAGAATCGGGTATATTCCAAAGAATATCTTATAGTGCCAGATGGAAAAACAGGAGGATTGAGGTCTGAAATTTGTGAAACTACATGTTGTTAATTCATTTAAAGGGAATTGTTCTCTTGGTTACTTTGATTTGCTAGGAGCTAGTTATATTCAAATAAGGTGTCCCAGTGGCACAGTGGTTAAGTTCTTGACTGCTAACTGAAAGGTTGGGCATTCAAACCCACCGGCCGTTCCATGAGAAAGTTGAGGTTATCTGCTTCCATAAGATTCCAGCCCTGGGGATCCTATGAGACAGTTCTATTCTGTCCTCTAGGGACCCCAGGAGTCATCACAGACTCAGTAGCATTGGGCAGCTACTCACATGTTGCCCATTTACTCTTCCAACCCCCCTCTTATGTGCAAATGAACTTGAACATACTGAGAACCTAGTGTTCTATTTACCTGAAACAGCTTATGATCTGATTTCCATATATAATAATCCCTGACTCTCTACCCATTTTGTTATTCGGCTCTTCGATCTTTGGATCCTGCTCTTAAAAGATCCACGAGCTATTCCAAGTACTGTTGGATTGAATATAAATATTTAATAGATAAGAAGCACATTTTCATGTTTGGCTTATCTACTTCCCCAGGAACCTAGTATTCTCCATTAGTAGGTCAGTATCCAACAGTGGTTGGCAATGGTCTGTGTTTGGGTTTGTCCAGGATGCCCACTTCTGATTGATGGGGCCTTTGTGCCCCACCCTTTTCCTGGCTCTCCTTATTGCAAGCCCCTGGCCCCTGGCCTCTGGCCAAGCTCCATCTGGCTTACGCTGGACCCTTTGTTTTCCCTTCCTCCTAGGCTCCCTTGCTTACCTGCTGGGCCTTTTCTTTTTTTACAGGTTTATAATTTATTGACAGCAATTACAGCAATGACTGTGCAGACTTGCCCTTAATAATTATTTTATTTTATTTTTGGTATAATTGTTTTTAATTTTTTT
>NW_022103905.1:15690540-15694650 GCF_000313985.2 Echinops telfairi
AGCCATTTATCTCTCTGCCCTTCAATTAACCCCACCTGTGTTTATCGGCCAGCTTGGCACAATAAACTTTAACCATCTCAGATTCTCTTTTCTTTTTTTTCCCCCTTCCTTGTGGCCGACCTCACAGGGCTTGGCTGGAAGGCACTAAAGCAGTTTCTGTGAGTACCACTGTCAGTCCAGGCTGTAGCTATGCCCTAAACAGCCCACGGGGCCGCCTTCTTAGACCCCCGGGGCTCTCAGGGTGGCTCAGTCCATCATCACGCAATGCTCTTAGGTTGCGGAGAGAGCCGTGAGGACACCCCAGGTCTGGGATGTCAGAGCCTTTAGAGATGTGTGCCTAAACCTAGCTTCTTTGATGGTCTCCGCAGACCCCTGTCGGCTCCGACAGTGCAGATCCTGGAGCACACCGATTGCTGCGTGTGGGCTCACCTGACCGCTGCCCACACCTGGGCATATCCTCCTGGCCCAGTGTTGGTGCCCCTCTCACCTGAGCACATAGATATATTTCCTCTCTGGTGGCAGGAGCATCCCTATGGTTGGCTCAGCACTCCAAAAATAATTTTCTGAATGAATTCCTTAATTGAAATCTGAGGATTTCAAATTGTGTTCAGCCCAGCCTTCGGATAACCAACAGGAAGGCACCTTATGGGTATGAGTCTATATAATCATTGCGTAAGCTGCAATATTTATGAGAGTGAACTCTTGTGGTTGAGGAAACAAGATGGGATGATTGGCCCTTCTGCCCACAGGCTACTTCCAGAATGAGTCCATGGAGCGGGGGAGCTACCACCCGCATTGCCTGGTCTCAGTTCATGGCACCTGTAGTGTGCGGTGCACAATCCACGTGGCCAGACACAGCCACCCTGAGGAGAAGGACCAGACCCGCCCCTTTCTGTCCTCGCTTCACCTATGGGCCCCCCTCCCTTTACCGTGTGTACAGCCTGGTTCTGAATAAGAGTTTCTTTGCGAAGAAGGGCTTTGTTGCCAGGTAAATCTGAAATCGTTGGAGTCTTTTTTTCTCGGCATAAAAGCTTTGTCCTTCCACAAATAGTTATTGAGTGTCTACTGTCTGTGTGCCTGTGCGCTCCTGCTGCTTCGGAAAGTGGTACAACATCAGATGCTGGGACATCCCTAGGCAGTTTGGCAGCCTGGCTGCTTCCCAGGCCTCACCTACCACTGTCCGTACTGTCCGTAGCAGAGACTGGGCTTGTTTTCATCCTGAGCAGCGGGACTAAAGAGGGTTGCCCCGACTCTTTGTCTTCTGTTACCTGCCCCCCTGAATCCAACCAAACCTACCAAATAAGCAAGCAGACATTCAGAAACAACAACTACAAACCCAATTAGTGAAAGGGACCCAGAGAAAACCTGGCTTTCAGGACAAAGCCCTCTCTAGCAATGTGTCTGGAGAATAAATAGAGAGTGAGGCGCACCGGGTCTCTCTGACGGAGGGATGCTCTGGCCGAGAGTTCCCATCTCAGGGCTTCGAGAAGCCCCCACTGACGAGAAGGGAGAATTCGAGGGCATCAGCACAGACTTAAAAGTGAACCTTCTGTAACCAGTGACGGTGAACAACGGCCCCTCGTCCAGGGATTCTGTCTTCAGTCAACTCTGCTCTTTGGAACAAACAATAACCAGGGAGGGAGGGACAAAAGTCACCCGCCAGCAGCATGGTGTCACTGTTAGAAGTCCGCGGGCAGAAAGGCAGCATCAACTGCCTTCAAGGACCCAGTCTGCTGACGTTGACTCGCTCCTCTAGCCGACACACTCCTCGGCACAGGGCTCCCCATGGTTGGCATGTTTCAAACTCCGTGCTTGGGAAATGAAGCCGTGGCTAGGATGAGTCCGGATTGCTTATGTGACCGGAACTGAGATCCCAACGATGGGCTGGCTTGGCCAGTGGAACCGATGGGGCAACATCTCCGTCCATGCCTCCCAGCTCTGCGGGCATTCTCCTTTTAAAGTAACGCATGCCTCCTGGGAAGCAACCCCCAAACATAGGACAGACGGTAAACTAGTGGGGGGCGGGGAATCTGTCCCCTCTTCTAACTTCCCATTCTTGGTTCCTATTTTTAGAAACAGCCATTGCTATGTGGCTCTTCACACCCCACAGGTATTTATAGTCTGTAGAAAAAAATCAGGCATATGTGCATATTTTTTGCTTGTGTCTTTTTTTTTTCATGCCCAGGCTAAAATATTTAACAGGCTTTTATCCCCTCCAGTTTTCATTTTCCAGATTTTGGATAATATTCTGAATCAATGCATCTAGTTCCACCTTCTCATTTTTAACAGCTTCAGATTTAATTGTGTAAGCCACTGTCACGGAGTGACCCTCCTCATACCGACCCTAGAGGACGGGGTAGCACTGCCCCCCTTTGTTTTCTGTGACCGTAACTCTTCAGAGGGGCAGGCAGCCTCATCTTTCTCCTGAGGAGCGGCTGGTGGGGTCCAATGGCTGCCCTTGCAGTTCGCTGCCCAGTGTGCCACTCATGACCCCACTGGGGCGCCGCTCAGCTGTGCAGATGTGCTAGCGTGTTTGTGTGTGTCTTCTTCTTGGTGAACGTGGGGGGTGCTCCAGATGAAGTTACAGTTAAGACCGTTGATGTTTCCCCTCTCCCAAATCCCTTCCGCTCTGCTGCTCACTCAGAAGGGGGTAGGACTTTTCAGCCAGGTGGGCCGTCACCTGAGATTACCTCTGGTATTTTCCTAGGTGGACCTTTTTTGATGGCATGATTGTGTACTATATTCATAACACCTCATCTGACCTCCTTCTCTTTTTGGTAAAGTGACTTTCTATTGGAGAACAGTCATGATATTTATAGAAGTAGAGAGACGAATGAACCTTCAGGTACCATCACCGAGCTCCAATATATTCCAGCAACTCCGTGTCAGTGTGGTTGCAGCTACACCCTTCCCTGTAGTCCTCCACGCTCCTGCTGATGGTGCTGAAGGCTTTTGTGCTTAAGTGGGTCGACACATATGAGCACAATTTCCATTCATCCACGAACTCCTCGATGCCTCCTCTAACACAAGGTTGAAATTACCCCACTCGTCTTATTTGTGTTCAGTTCAGGAGAAAACATGGTATATACATTGCAGTTAATAAATGTACCTCTCTCTCCCCTCTTTTTGCAGTTAAATTGTGGTGAAGATAGATAGATCAAACATTTGCCAAGTCAGCCATTTCCCCTTGTGTGTGTATGTCTGGGACATTTATTACGTTCTTTATGTTGTGAACCCTTTATGACTACCCTTTTTCCAGGTTGTACCATCACCATTAGGTTAATATGTTTCATAAGCTTCTTTTAATATATGTTCCACCTCCATATATATATATATATACTTGCACAATGTATTTGCTGAAGACATTCTCCTATGACAATGCCATTTAAAAATGAATGGAACGTGGCACTTTTAATTTTTCCATGCTACGCTTCCCCCATGGCCCCTGCTGCTTCTCTTGACCCGGAACCCTGATGGGTGGTTGGTTTGTTGCTTGTGCTTTGCCCCCTCCATGGGCCCACGCCTTACACACAGAATGGAGGCTGACGAATGCCCTGGAACCCCCTTGAGAGCCATAGACCTGAAGGGATTCTCGTTGTAGGTGGAATCATCCCAAGAAGCCAACGCCGAGGTGCTGAGAGAGATGACCAAGAAGCTGTACGGCCAGTACGAAGACCGGCTGCATCAAGAGCAGCAGAAGCACCGGGCGGAGCGAGAGGCACTGCTGGTTCGTATGGCGTGGCTGCTGACAGCGCCGCTGGGCAGTTTGGGGTTTATTGTTGTTGTTGACCAGGTACCAGCTACTCCGTTCTGATTCCGGGGGACTCCAGGTCTGTCTGAGTCGAACTGGGAACCACAGGGTGTTCAACGCCTGCTTATTTGGAAGTGGATGGCCAGGCGCTCCTTCCCAGAGCCCCAGGTGCACTCCCAGTTCTGACATCAGGATTCCAGCGGCTGACCTTGCAGTTCGCCGCCCAGGGCATCACTCTCGACCCCACTGGGGGCGCCGCTCAGCTGGGTAGCTGTGCGAGCAAGTTTGATTCGCAGCCGAGCGCCTTACCTGTGTGCATCACAGGTGAAGTTCAAATAGTTAGGTGCGTTAATGAACTC
>NW_022103905.1:15696157-15732669 GCF_000313985.2 Echinops telfairi
AAAGGGGAAGAAATGACCAAGTCCATTAAAGAGCCAGCTGTTCAGGGGGTCTCTGTTCACAGGTGAGAACCAGACCGCTGGAAACGGAGTTCGTGATGGGAAGTACTTCAGGGACCCCAAGGCATAGTTTTGGATTAAGGTGCAGCCAGACCAGAGGTGTTGGGACCCAGGCAACAAGTTAGGTCCTCCCTGACCCTGTTAAGGAGAGTGTTTCTTTGTGCAGGAAGAAACCAACAGCTTTCTGAAAGCGATCGAAGAAGCCAATAAGAAGATGCACATGGCAGAGATCAGCCTAGAGGAGAAAGACCAGAGGATCGGGGAGCTGGACAGGCTGATTGAGCGCATGGAAAAGGTGAAAGACCACCCTTGTCCCTTCCCCGCTCACAACCTGCCCGCCCCTGCCCTGGCAGGCCTATCGGACAACTTGGGAAGCCCTCAACACTCGCCTCTCTCATCCCTCCAATCTGTGATTACAAAACAGCAACCACAACACACACACACACACACACACACACACACACACACACACGTTTTGTTGGGTTTCCTTTTTTTCTATATACATAAGGGAGCTTCAGAAAGTGCATCGAAAATTTCCAGGATTTTGTAACAGCGCCCTTAATATATATGTTACGTTACAAAGTCTTGCTATGAAATCATAGGAAGGTTTTATTCAATGAAATTATCCCAGTGTGAAGCCCCCCTTGTTTCTTAGAATAGCCTCTGTCTAGGTTTGTATACTTCCGAAGGCAGAGTTCTCACATCGCTAACCCATGCCCGGAGAATTCCGGGCTCCTTGATTCACACCCCGTCAAAATTCACATCAAGTCTAGGGACTCGAGTTGTGTTCCTCTTAGATGTTTTTTGAGTTTGGGGAACAAAAAGAAGCCCGAAGGGGCAAGGTCAGGGCTGCCTAACCTTGGCTGAGGTAAAGTTTCCCAAGGAAAGGTGTATGACAGCCCTCGCCACCTTCCAAGAATGAGCATTGTGGTGAAACATAATCCCTCAGCGAAACATTCCTGACCTTCTCCTCCTCAGCAAACCACCCCACCCCCCGGCCCCCGTGGTCACTCTGTGCCCCCCAAGACACTCTAATCAAGATGACCCCCTTGGGAATTCCCAAAAGGGGACCATAACCTTCTGAGCTCTGAAGCCATCGCTTTGCATCTTCTCCAAGCACCCTGGTGGCGTAGGGGTTATGCATTGGGCTGCCAACTGCAAGGCAGGAGTTTGAAACCACCAGCCAGCTACACGGGACAGACGGCGGGGCTTTCTACTGGGTAAGAGTCACCCTCTCGGAAACTCTTAGCGGGCATCCACTTGATGGCAGTGAGCCTGGTTTTGCCAAATATTTTACTGGAGAACTGGTCGGCAGCCACCCACTTATGACAGAGACATTTTTAAAACATGTTCTATCTTCTTCCAGCACGTGCGGGAAGACCCGGGACTCTAGTAGCAGTACTGTCCCACTTACCCTCATATATAAGGGGGAGTCAACATTTTTGTGGAACTTTGCCATTATTCTAATTGAATTTTTAAAAATTTAAATAATTTAAAACACATTTTTTAATTAATAAAATTAATGAAATTTTGAAGCACCCCCCACCCCCTTGAAGTTCTGGTCTCCACCCACACACAACAACTATTTATTTTTTAAATTAAAAAAATTATTTTTGTGTGTTTTTTAAAAAAATATTTAATCATTTTATTGTGGGGTCGTACAACTCTTTTTTGTTTAAATCATTTTATTAGGGGCTCGTACAACTCTTATCACAATCCATACACATATCCATTGTGTCAAGCACATTTGTACATTTGTTGCCATCATCATCCTCAAAACATTTGCTTTCTCCTTGAGCCCTTGGTATGAGCTCCTCATTTCCCCCCTCCCTCCCCGCTGCCCCCTCCCTCATAAACCCTTGATAATTTATAAATTATTATTATTTTGTCATATCTTACACTGCCTGACATCTCCCTTCACCCGCTTTTCTGCACAACAACGATTTAGATGTTTTAAAGAAATCACAGGAGCGCATTGTCCCTGACGTCAGTATTTCCGGGTCCTGGCTTTGCCGGTGGCCCAAGCATCAAGAGGGTGCTTGTTGGGGAATCAAACTCTATGTAGCTGGTCCACCAACTGCCAGCCTTGCTGCGTCCGGGTCATGGTCTGCAGGGCTGGCTTCTTCCTGATGTGGAAGGGGTCAGGAGTGGGCAGACCGAGAGGTGGGGTGGAAGAAATGAAGCTGATGAGGGGGCAGGGCAGAGGCAGACCATCGGCGAGGAAGTGGGGACAAGGAAGCGTGGTGGGAGAGCGTGGCGGGGAAGAGAAATGGAGGGAGAAAGGAAGGATGGGTGACCGTTGACCTCTGGGGCAGGAGAGAGGGGCTGAGGCCCACGCCGGTGGCAAGTCAGTCTCTAATGGCACAGTGGTGACTGCTGAGAACGGGCGTCATTGGTGCCGCGGAGCTCCTATTCTGCATGCCCAGAACCTCCAGTGTGATGGAGGGTGGGAGGGCTGTGGCAGTGTTAACAAGGCTCACAAGTGGGCCGCTCCCAAGAAGAGGTCCCCTTAGCCCTTCGTGTTTCCAATAGAAACCCCTCTCCAGTCCCTGGACCAAGCAGAGTTGGGACCAGTGAGACTGCATGCTGTGGAGCCTGGGGGCTCTCCGGGGCCCCTGTGTGTATTGATTTCTTTATTTGAGAGGGACTTGAATGAGCTAAAGCATCCGTTACAATCTCCTCTCTGCCCCACTTTTTATTGACGTGAAAACGGTGGGCTTGTTTAGGACCAAAGTCAGCATGGGTTAGATACGGTGTTGGCGACAGCTCAGCAAGGACACTTTGTAGAAACGAGGAGAGCTTTCTCTCACATCATGGTTCCCTTTCAATTCCAGAGGACCCTTGGTGGTGTGGTGGGTTATGTATTGGGATGCTAACCGCGAGGTCCGGTCAGCAGTTCCAAACCACCAGCCCCTCCAGGGGAGAAAGATGAGGTTGACTGTTCCCATGAGGATTTACGGTCTTGGAAACCCCACGGGGCAGTTCTGCTCTATGCTACAGAGTTGCTACTCTGCTCTGTGCCACATGGGTCAGAGCTGACAATGGCAGTAGGTTTTACAAAAAAGCAGAAGAAGCTGTTTAACTCCGATGTTCTCGAAAGGTGACGGATTTCCCTGCTGCATAAAGAAGCAAGGTGAGGAGGCATTGTGGGGAGGTAGTCTGGCCTTCTTACAGTGTGTGTGGTGGCCAAGGACACCGGTTTTAGAATCATAGGCATGGAAGATTTGAATTTTGCTTCTCTTTCTAGTTAGGGGCAGTGATTTGACTTTTCCAAATTCGGTCTCCTATTCCGTAAGACACCGGTAAGAATCATCTTTATTCTTAGTCTTCCCGGGAGGAGTCGATGTGAAAAAATGATGCACGGTGCTAAACACAGTAACTCGGACATAGTGAAAATCAAACGCAAAAGCCGCTGCTGCCTAGTTGACCCCAACTCTTGTGACCCATGTGGGTCAGAGTGGAACTGTGTTTCTTGGGGTGCTAGTGACTGATTGTTCAAAAGTAGATTGCTAGGCCTTTCTTCTTGGGTACTTCTGGGTGGCCTGAACCTCCCATCTTTTGGTTAGCAGCTGAGCACAGTAATTCTGCACCGCCCAAGGCCCCCATAGTAAGGGCGCAACAATTTGTGACTGGCTTTCATTTTGTTACAGGCTTGCCTGAGTGTTCGCCTCTGAGGGTTGACACCTGTTTTATAATTGATCCTCTATGTCTCCTTGGGGTTCTGGGCTCTTCTGAGGGTTGAATGGCTGTGAGACAGGAAGGTGGGATGATTAGACCTGCCTATCAACATTTCTATAACACTCAAAATTGCCCATTCTCCAACCTGATGGTGGAGAGAAGCAGTAGTCTCTAAGTAGTGGGGGCTTTTTTCTTTTAGGATTGAAAATATATCGCTCTGGTCCTAAATCTTCTTTTCCACTTAGGCCGGAAAAATGCATTCTGTATTCAGCTATGATTAGCTATGCCAATTTACAGCCCATTCCCCTTCAGGGGTAAATCTTTGAGAGCAAGAATCTTGCCAAATTTCTTTCACACAGCTGTGAACATGTTGTCCATGAGCCAGAACTGTGGCCTGTTAGCATCCTGCTCTTACCTCATTGGGATATTGCTCACGGACAAGCTCTGGGCTTGTGAGCAACTTCCGAATTGTACGGTTCTGTTTCTCTTGATAATCATTGTATTCAAAACACCTGTTTCTCCTGTCTGTAACTGTCTTTTAAGGGGAGTGCTCTACCGAGAACCCTCTTCTGGATGATGCAGAAAATAATCAATAATTTTGCGATATCACAGGCCATCGATTTTGAGTAGGGTGGTCATTACTTGAACCCCAAACCAAACTCACTGCCATCAAGCCGATGCGGATTCATAGCGACCCTAGAGAACAGAGTAGAACTGCCCACGTGGGTTTCCAAGACAGTCATTCTTTCTTTTTCCAGAAGTAGGAAGACAGTCATTCTTGACGGGAGGGGAAAGCCTCATCTTTCTCCCTAGCATGACTTAGGACTATGCGTTTTGACAAGACATTGGAGCCTGGGCTAGTGAAATAGTTAAAAATAAATAGTTAAAAGTACAATTAAAAAATAATATAAAACCATTAAAAAACAATTGGCTCCCTCCATATTTACTTTTTTATTCTTTAGTCGAGAAATCCACACCAACTGATTTGACTTTCGTTGGACTTGGAAGGTGGGCTTGGAGTGGGCAAGACCAGCAAGGGGGTTAACGGCCCATTAGTGATAGGGTTGTTTGGTTTGCATTCTCTGCCCTCACGTGGGATCCTGGGAATAAAATATCAATTTTTGTCTGTTTTAGGAACGCCATCAACTGCAACTCCAGCTCTTAGAGCATGAAACAGAAATGTCGGGGGAAATCATGGATTCTAACAAGGGAAGGTAAGACATATGCCCCTCATGCCTTGGACATGCTATGGGTCTGCGGGGTCATTTAGCTTTTGCATTTTCACTCACGTGGGTGGCAACTATTGTAAGACCTTGGACTGAAAGCACCCAATGTGTAGCCAGTGTCTTTGGGAGCTTACAGGTACGTCTGATGACTGACCCCCGGTGAGTTGTCAGTGCACTAGCACACAGCAGAGACTACTGCAAGTGCAAAAGTTCAGTCTATAAATGTTCTCCATAACCTTGAACTCCACAGGATGCACCTTGCTGATGAGTAAACTCTTCAACTGTGACTAATACCATTTGCCCTGGAAACTAATTTCAAAATGTCTCTCTGTGTTGCCAAGCATTGCTGAATAAAACCTTGCCCTGGCTCTCACTGTCTCTTTTAGGAAATGCAGAGGCCGTGCATGACCTCTGGGTGGGATGATATGCACATTTCAGACAGGTCAACTGAGCCTGAGCGTCTCTGTTTAGCTGTACAAGGGGGTTATTTTTCAAAGGCAGTGTGTTGGTCATGTGGAGGATTGCTATCAGATACACTGCAGGTTGGTTGTCCACAACCAGCAGATGTCTTTTCTCACAGTTCAGGCGGCTTGAAGTCTGAATTCCCAGGAAGACTTTCTTTCTGCCAGCGCTTGAGAAACATTCTTGCTTCTTCAGCGTCTGCCTCCTTGTTTCTTACAGATGTCCATGTGTCTTGGCATATGCCTTACTTCATCTCAGCTAGCTAGCTTGTATTGACTGTATATACTCGTGTATAAGCCGAGTGTTCCAGCACATTTTTAATTTACGTTTTTTGTGGTAAAATTAGGTGCCTTGGCTGATATTCAGGTTGGCTTATACTCGAGTATATACGGTAATCTCTTTTTATAGCTCAAAACAGATTGATTCAAGGTATGCCCTTCACTGTTCCTGCCTGATGAACAGAACTAAGATAATCCAGTCCAAAATGGGATCGTAACCAAAGGCAGATAGAAGTGAGGATTTACAACACATGTTTTTTTTGGGGGGTGGGACACAATTCAATCTACAACATTCTGTCTTTCACCCCCCTAATTCACATATTGCTATACACAGAGCACATTCATCTCATCTGATCATCCCCAAAGTCTTCAATCAACTCCAAGTTAAATTTTCATCATCTGAATCACCTTTAGCTATCATTTATTGTGGGACAGAATTCTTCTTTCAGCTGTGGACCAAGCACAATGATGGAACAGGAACCGCGTAGACCGTTCTGTTACAAATGGGAGAGAGTGGTTGAGAAGAAGGGATGACACGCAACAAGCAAGTCCAGAACACAGTGGGGAAAACTACATTAGTTCTCAAGGCATGAAAATAATCATTTGTTCTCTGAGGTCATTTGGGCAGTGGCTGCTCCCTCCAGATCTGGCTACTTCCTGGCCTACTGGATTCTGGGTGAGGCACCCTCGGCCTTGCACTTCAGCTTCAGGCTCACTGGTACAGCATCTCTCCTTCCTTGGATTTCAAAACAAACAAAGACTCACTGCCATCAAGCGGATTGCGTCCCATATTTCCCTAGGACATTGAAGTGGCGATCCAATCCCCTGGGCCATAGCAAGTCCCTTTCTACTGGCCCTCGGGCATAGTAGCCTTGCCACCTCAGTTTTGGGTGGTGGCCTCTTCCTCCTGGCACCTCTTATCAGCAACCACAGACTCCAGAACCAAGTTGGTAAAGATCTGACTCTGAAATTTAGGAGGCTATAGCCCCCCCACCCCCGCCCCTTTGAGGCCCAGGAGACCATGCCTTCACCGTTTGAAATGGAGCAGGTGCTGTTTCTTCTGTTTCTTCAACAGCGCTGTTGATCTCTGCGCTCCTTCATGGCTGGCTCTTTCCTTTTCTTGGAAGACAACAGATGTGGCTCCTTTGGCCTGTCTCCTGCCTGTAGATTTCCAAGGGGCAGACAGTTCTTCTTCCTCTCATTCTCTCTTTGTCCCCTTCAGTTGACGCTGATAGGTTTTCTGCAGTGGTAGTTGGTTAGACCCTTCTGTCACAGGCTTGCTTATGTCCTGTCTTTAATGAGAGCTTCCATAGCCTTGACCTTGGTGAGCATTCCAGAACACATAGCCTTAGTTGGTACAACAGAAATTTCTAAATCTTTACTGTTTTAAATCCATCTCGTTCCTGTTGCACTGCGCTGTAAGTGGCAAGGAGAAACCACCCAGCCCCTTTAAGATTCTGCTTAGAAAGCTCCTCAGCCACGTAGTCAAGTTCAGCACTTACAAGTTCCACCTTCAACCAGACATTTGACAATAATGCAGTCGAGTTCTCTGCTACCACACAGAACTTAGTGCGGGTCGGGGGTGGGGTGGGGGCAGCCAACAAATCATCACTGGTCCAGTAGGCGCACTTGTACAGCGATAATAAGTAAAGATTATAGTAAAGTCATAAAGAGCATGAGAGATGGAAGAGAGATTGAAATAATAGAGTCAGACACAATTCATAGTAGCATGCTCACCTCAGCCCCGCTTGGTGGTCCTCGTGGGGAGAGCCTGGGACGAGAGAAGGAGAGCCCCACTTTATTGCTAACCAAGGGTTATCACTAATTAAGAGGGTGTGATTACAGGTAACCACACGTCACAGGAAGGGGCAGTACAATAGGCATCCGCATCATAGGAAGGGGATGTATAATAGGCATAAGTGTGACAGGAAGGGGATGAGCTAGGGGTGTGCATATGATAGGAAGGGGAGGGACTAGGGGTATACATGTGACAAGAAGGGCGGACCCTAGATTCATGATGACGGCCTAACCTTGGTCACCTTGAGTGGGCTTGACCTCTCTGGGGTCTCCTACAAGGAAACAGTCAACTACTATCCTTATCAGAAGGGAGTGGGCCCTACTTATTGTGGGATAAACAGTGGTGACTGCTTGCTCTAGATGGCTGATAGCTTTTAGGGAGAATGACTCCTGATCTACTCCTGATGACCTCCAAGTGTATAGTCATTCGCAAGCAGCTAAAATTGGCATATATTTGGGGGAGACAACTTGGAAGAAATCCTTCTGTTTCCCATAAGTTATGATCCCCCATGGAGGCCCTCACGGATCAATCTCCTGTGCATTATTTTCTTTTAAATGCTTATCAGAAGCTGATTTAGTGTTCATGTTTCCAGCACCATTTGTCGTTGATGCCGTACGTATTTTCCAAGAGGTGAGAATCGTTCTCTGTTGCTCTCCTCACTTCCTTCTCAGCCCTCACCAAAGTTGCTTTCAACATTCGTAACTCTACCAGCGGTCTCGTTAAAATGGCCTAGATTTTCATTTAGAGGCACTTTAATCTTCCACCCTCCACCCATGACCTAATTCCAAAACTGCTTCCAGATTTCAGTTGTTTGCTAGAGCCACATTCCACTCTTCTGGTACCAAGTTCTGTCTTGGTTACCTAGTGCTACTACAACAGAAATCTATTAAACTGGTGTCTTTAACAAACAAATATTCATTTTGTCACAATTTAGGAGGCTAGAAGTTTGAATTCAAAATGCCAACTCTAAGGGAAAGCTTTCCCTCTCTCAGCTCTGATAGCAGATCCTTCTCTCTTCAGCCTCTGCTTTCTGGGTCCTTGGAGACTGTGTTAGGCTGGGTTCTCTGGAGAAACAAAACCAGGACACTTGTGATTGAATATATTTGTGGATAGGTTTCTACAGGGAGAAGGATATAACAGCTAATTAGTCCACATAGCAGTACAGAGAGCTCAGTTCAACTCACTTTCATGGAACAGTTAATATACTGGAAGTTCTTCAATTCACGGGGACTGCTGGATCCAAGGTGAAGGAAGCAGACAGCGGAGTCTTCCCTGAGGCAAGGCAGGCAGAGGCTGCTTGAAGGCAGCAGTCAGCAGGGTGGGTCAGCAACGGTCAGTAACTCGGTCAGTAACTCCGGAGCTTAGCGAAGCAGGTCCCAATGGGATCTTGAACTCAAGCTCAGGGACAGGAATCACCAGCTTTAAGCAATGTACACCATCAGCATTTCTCGAAGGAGCCTCAAGCTCTAGCTGTACGATCCATGAGTTGACTTGGCCCACAGGTAGTGTCGCACACAGGTTGAGGCAGAGAACTAGCTAAAGCAGCAGCATGCTGGTTTGAGCACCAGGGAGCAAGAGAGATGGGATGGCGGCTGCTTTATTTATTTCAGTTGTCCTTCGATGAAGCTTTGGCTTGATTGATCTCTGCCCACATGTTTCTATTGGCCTATTTGGCACAATAAACCTAACCATCACAGAGACTCCCATGTGCCTGTGCATCTACCTAACCTCATCTCTGCTTGCTAACTTACATGTAGTCTCTTTTTACATCTCAAAAGAGATTGACTCAAAACACACCTTATCCTACTCCCATCTCATTAACATAACAAAGGCAACCCAGTCCCCAATGGGGTTATAAACAGGTTTATCCGTTAAGATCAAGATGACACATAATTTGGGGGGATACCATTAAATCTATAAAAGGTGGCTATGATGATGATATAAACAGCTGGGTGATATAAACAGCTAAAATACGTCACTAATCAAAAGGTTGGAGGTTCAAGTCCTCCCGGAAGCACTTCCTGAGAAAGGGCTCATGATCTCTGCTTGTGAAAGCCCTGTAGATGTAACTATACTCTGACACACACAGGGTTGCCATGAGACAGAAGTCAACAGCAATGGTTTTTTGATGATGATGATGGAGCTAGAAGAGATGGGAGGTGGTCAATGGACTGGTAGGCTCTTAGTCAGTGCTCCACAGAGAATTTAGAGTCCACCTGCTGATTTCTTTGGTTCCTTTGTACCAAGCAAAGTTGGGAGATGTTTTGTGCTGTTTCAACACACAAGTATGACTTTTTTTGGATACGGCTTGCTCTACTTTGATGCAGAGAAAGGCTTACAAACATGTTTCCCATTTACCTGAAAGTCAGTGATATGTAAGACAGCTGTAATTCCAGGATTCTCTCATTTGATTTTGGATATTATGTTGCTCCCCTCCTTACCTTCTCTGTTCTTCTGATCCAGGTAATCTGCTGGCATTCCCATATGGTATCAATACCACGGGAGCCTCCCTTGTAAATGGTACCTCCCCCCACAAGGTAAAGCTTGTGAGTGAGAACTTTAAAACGAGTCCTGTATTGCTTCTACAGTGTGAGTGAGAACTTTAAAACGAGTCCTGTATTGCTTCTACAGTGTGGGGTGATTGGGAGTTCATCACCCACTGTGTTAGACAGGGTTCTCTAGAGAGATAAAACCAAATTCTTGATAATATAATATATTTACTTATAAAGGTAATTAATATATAACAAGAAATGAAATGTTAAATCATAAAGATAATTAGATATATAACGAGAAATGAAATGTTAAATCATATACAGATAAATATACAATCATATACAGATAAATAAACAAGAAATAAACAGTTAAATTAGAAGCACTATAAACGGCTTAGTGCAACTCACGTCCGTGAGAGAAAGTTGAGAGACTAGCAGTCCTTCCAGTCTCTGTCTGATGCCAGATCTTCCTCTATTTGTAGAGAGAGCTAGGTTATGTCAGCACAGCAGCCAATCACAAGGCAGGTCACCAATTGCCAGTTCCCAGCTCCAGAGAAGTCTTAAAGGGACCTCAACTTACAGCAACACAGTCCACAGGCTAGGCGTCCCACAGGCTCTGTAGCCTTTAAATTAAAGCACAGAACAAGCAAGGCAGCCGCACACTGGTCCGATGATCACAGAGCGAGAGACAAGAAAGGCGAGGCTCACCAAGCCATCCATCTCTCCGCCCCTCAGTCAATCCCACCTGCGTTTATCAGCCAGGCTGGCACAATAAACTGTCTCACCCACCTAGTTGATTTCATCTCATCATTGTCGTCTTCAGGGATGCAGATTGCCTGTCTTTCTCTCATGGAACAGCTGGTAGGTTTGAACCCCTGACCTTTGGGTGAGCAGTGAAATGCTTAACCACTGTGCCACTAAGAATCCCATGTTAATCACAACACACACAATGTCAGGAGAGGCTATTTTTGGAGTTTAACTTTTTTTCTCAATAGTCTTATTGACATATAATTTACATATCATACAATTCAATAGTTTAATCATATCAAGAAGAGTGGTCCATTCATCACCAAAATCAATTTTAAAACATTTTCTTCATTCTTGTACTTACTGTGATGAGCTCCCCATTTCCTCTCAACCACCCCTGCCCCTCCCCCATGGAGCCATCAATCCAGTTACCATCTTCATAGATCTCCCTATCCTGATTTCATATACAGAAAACATTTTAAAGAAAACACTAACCGTTAACATCCAGCGGTCTGGCCTGCAGCGAGGGATGACCTGAAGAAAAAGAGTGGCCAGTGGACCGATGATCCAAAGGCAAATTTTATTTCCAAAGTACAGCTTTATATATAATGAGGCAAGGGTCCATAGCACGCAGAGTGTAACAACAACATGGTGATAAAATTGCTCTCAGCACAAACAATTTGTTGGGCTAAACACATTCAGTTGTGCTCTCAGTGTGCACGGGGCATGTGAGAATGTGGGAAAAGATATGACCATAGTCCCAGCATTCCGGGTTACACAGTGTCCCCAAGCACCCCAGAGACTCACCACTAAACTCAGTGACTCTCTCTACCTAACAACAAGAACCAAGTAAAAGAGATAAAGACCTCAATTAAAAAGAAAGCAGAACATGTTAAAAACTAGAGCACATTGAAATGGATCCTAAGGGAGATCAGGTGCTAAATGCTAACCTCACTTCATCTGTGGCAATCCACATGCCAATGCTTTCTGCGTGGCAGCAAGGTTCTCGATTCATAACCCCGGTCCATGCTCAGAGGGGACTCAACAGGGTTCTTAGTCCACGTGTATTTTCCTGCCCCTCTTTTACTTTGAATGCAACAGCTTTAAAATGGGTCAACGGGGAGATCAAATGATAAGATGTTACATTTTACCCTCACTACCTCTGTCACCATTGGCTTTACACTGCTCTGTCTGCTAACAGGTCCAACCAGCTCTTTCAGCTGTGACCGGAGGGGATTCATCAGAGGCGTAACCCATGCCGTTCCATTTCTTGCTTCTTGGCAAGCTTTCTCTAAAGCTAAGAGCCTCGGTGCCGATGTTGCTGCCTTGGCTTGGGATTCATTTGCTTTTCCCTCTCAGTGTTAGGTATCAGCAGCTTGAGGAGGCATCTGCCAGCCTCCGGGAACGGATCAGACACCTGGACGACATGGTACACTGCCAGCAGAAGAAAGTCAAGCAGATGGTTGAGGAGGTTAGTGAGCACTTGTCCAAGTTCGTGGTGCACACAGACCTCACTGCCTGTAGCCCCAGCCAGCTCTCAGCCCAGTTTCCTCTGGCTTGCAGGTGAACTTGTTCTGGTCACTGTCTTGGCCCTGACGGGTGTTTCCTCATATGACCCTTGATGACCGCCTTGCTAAAAGGAGGGCAAGGACTACCTTTAAGAAAGAGCTATTTTTAGTCAAGCTGTGAAGCACAGTTAATAAGCTCACACACTTTCAAAGTGCTGTGATATCCCACTCTGCTGCCTAGAGCTGAGGGGACAAGAGCTATGCCAAACAAAATCTCCTTCAGCTAGGTCTCTGTTCCCCACCTCTGCCTCTCTCCCTGCCATTGAGTCAATGGGACTCATGGTGACCCCCTTCTAAGACTGTATGTTTATGGGAGTAGAAGCCCAGTCTCTCTCCCAAGGAACTATTGGTGGTTTCAAAGCGCCAACCATGCAGATCACAGCCCAACACTTAACCACTGCACCACGAGGGCTCCTCTGCTCACCACTCTAGTTTTCCCTCTAGTTCTGGGTGTCTTTTTTCCTTTCCCTCTCTTTTTCTCTCCCTTTTCATCCTTCTTCCTTCCCCTCGTTCTACTGCATCCTTGCTCGTTTCCCCATCCCTGTGCAATATGGAGCCCACTTCCATGCTTGCTGTGTACTCGACATGGTGTGATATTCTAGTTCTCTAAGGGGAAAACAACAAAAATAACAGGTAAGCTTTAAAAAAGTCTTTTAACTTGAATTAATATCATCTGCCTATTTCTTGTGATGTTCCACAGAAGGAAGCCCATGTGTTATAAAGCTAATCCCAGATTACAGTGATTCCTCCCCGCCTCCCACCCTTTGTTCATTTAAAAAATAGAGCAAGTAGGTACTGAAAATCCGATAGGAATTTGGAAGGTCTAAATCTCTAGCCTACAAGGAGTAGTGGAAGAACTGACGAAAGCATTTTTCAGTTCTTTCTCTGTACAAGAAGGTTTCAAAGAGTTCGTGGGGAAATGGAATGATTGTGGAATTTTCCCACAAACTCTCTGAGGCCTGCTCATATTAAACCACCACTCTGAAAAATGCATTCCTTTTGTGAATCCATACAATGTTGGAGATAGTTGTGACATGTGGGGTTATGATCAAGGAACTGTGAGGGTGGGAAGGGGACATCTTTTAACCGTCTGTGTTGGAGAAACACACACATTCAATAAAAATCATTTCCCCAAGAAACCCAGCTGAGTCTTACGTGACTTATACGGGCTGGTCTTCAAGTGTCTGGAGCTCAGTAGGCTACCTGCTAGATGTTCAGATGTGGAAATCGTGCCCGTATCCTCCCAGGCCAACTGCACACATGGCAGCAGTGCCACCAGCAGCACGGAGCCTGCCCATTGATCGACCCTGCAGGTAGATGTTAGGGGTTGTTCCTCCAGGCAAAGCGCCACGTTGTCACTCTGAGCATCTTGGAGAGCCCTGATTTTCAGATCAAAGGATTTCTGCCTCTGAATTTCACCCATGAGACGTGTGGGATGGAGCTAGCATTTCCTTTCTCCAGATGACTTCTTATAACTGCTGAGGACAGCCTCCTCCTTCCTAACCATAGATTGGTATTCCATATCCGTTCAGGGTCTCATATATAGGGCCCGTGAGCAAAATGTCCTACTGGCTAGTTTCTCATGAAGTGTTTAGCTGCAAGGGCATCAGACGGACACCAAGATCAAGATGTTTGCTGTTACTTTTAACAGACAGGCTCCCCCCACCCCCTCATTGCCCCGCGGAGCCGGCGGTTTGGGGCTAGCACTCACGTTGCCAAAGCAGTGCCAGACACAGGTCGCCCCTGGCCCTGCTCCTTCAACTACGCAGGGCACAGCAACCTGTGCAGTCGGATGCTGTCCGCTCCAGGGAAATTCTCCAAAGCAGTAAAGATGTGCTGTGAAAAAAACAAAAAAACCAAACCAGACGTGCTCAAGGAAGTTTAGAATTCTGTTTTCTGACATCCTTCCTGCAGAGAGCAAGCATACCAATCTGAAGGGAGTATGTCTGTGGGCAGGTGTGTACAGTATACACCTGCACCTCATCATTATCGACTGTTTTGCTTTCTGAAATTTTGCACGGATGGCAATGGTGAGCAGTTTGCCATTGGGCTCCTTTGTGCCTCAGCAGCCTACGTCTAGCAGCAGTGAGTGCTGACCTGTGAGGTGAGAGTCACGCTTACTGTGATGGGTAAGGTGGTGTGTCGATTTGGGATGAAATGTGGCAGTTATGGAATGATGGAGCCATTCTCCGTTTTGTGCTCTGAGCTGGTCACCCTCCGTTTTCACACAATGCTGATTTCTGCACAACCACCGGGTCTTCGCGACTTCACCGTCACTCAGGGAGAAGTGGGTGCATAGATGTGACAATAAGGAGCTCTGGTGGGGTGACTCTTAAGCCCTCCTGAAAAGCTGACCATGTGACCCCCACTCTGTAGCTCCCTGCGAGACAGACCTGGTGAGCCGCTCACGTAAAGGAAAGCTAGGTGGCACTTCTAACCTCTCACACGGAGTTTCTGGGAGTTGAATCAGCAATGACACTGAGCAAATCAGGGTGTCTGCTTTGGTTTTCCACCTGTGACTTCTCTCACACGCACGCACGCCTCTGTGAGTCCTAAGAAGCCCAGGGCAGAGCAGTCATTGCCCTGAGCCCAAAGGGGACAGCCATCCGCGTTAGCGCCGCCTAGGGGACGGCTGAGGTTCCACAGTGGATGGCGGCTTCAGACAAAGGGAGTCATCAGAAAAGAAGGCCTTTTGTTCTGATTTACTTACACGAGGTTGTAAACATGAGGGTGCTTGCTCAGGATGCTGTGGTAACTACCACAAAAGGGTGGCTACCGGCTTCAGTTGCTGTGTGTTTTTAAGAAAAAGGGAAGAAATTTATTGGGGTCCATACAGGAAACCCCAAAGGGGCCCAGCATACCCTACTGTATAGGCATGCCCAGCAAAGGATCATACCATTCACTCTTCCCCCATGCCCCAGGGGGACTCCCCTTGAGCCGAGCCCCAAAGCCCAAGGACTGGCTGGGGGTGGGGACGGCTGTGTGTCTTTTAAAAGTGAGAGAGCGAGCAATGGAGCAGTGACTGGTGAGAGCTTTTGGAAGGGCACTGGTCTTCCTGGGGAGGGCTGAGAGACAGGAGTCGGGGTGGACATGGCTGAGCAGAGACCCGGGCACTGAATTCACGCCTTACAAAACAATAGTCCCAAAGAGGAATGTCCTTTTGTTTCTTATTAAGATGCAAGGCCAGGCCAGAACCACTGGGTGGCACTTGCAAAAAGGCAAATTTCAGCTCTTCCTGAACTTGAGGAAAATGTTTCCAGCTGAGGCTGTCCTGAGGGGATTTAACCCTTTCCTTTACAATGGGTGCATTCCTTTAGGACCCAAGAAGTTGACGGGGCTGCTCTGGCATTTCTG
Source organism: Echinops telfairi (assembly GCF_000313985.2). Taxonomy (NCBI): domain Eukaryota; kingdom Metazoa; phylum Chordata; class Mammalia; order Afrosoricida; family Tenrecidae; genus Echinops; species Echinops telfairi. The sequence continues at coordinate 15,711,818 of NW_022103905.1, forward strand.
TTGAAATTCTTCTGTCTTCTGTCATCTGAATGACATCTGTGTCTGAAATCTGGCAGCGTTTGACGAGTGTCCCTTATCGTCCACAGAAGTCAGTGTCTGATATTTCTTTCCTGTGCTGGCTCTGAGACCAAGCTCTCAGCAAACCATTACTTTGGCAGAATGAGTGAAGTTGGCAAAACCATACCGCCCTCACTTTATTTTTAAAAAAATCCAGACTCCTGATTGGTCACTTGTGGAATCGCCAACTCTGATTCCGGAAACGCTGACAGGCCCAAGTGCAATGACGGCAGACAACGTACCTTCTGTGAAGCGTGGGATAGACCTTTCTATCGTGTTGCTTGGCCTGGGTGTCAGGGGCTGTTTCTCACCCTCCCAACACCAGTCCTTCCAGCTGGCTCCTGAAAACAAGGCAACAAATAACGCACCACCCCCACCCCCCATGGAATTTTTAGGATTTACCAGAAAATAGAGAGAAATACTCTGGGATTGAAGAAAGTCGCTCTCCTGGGGAATTCCTTCATTCAGCGGATAGTTACTCCGCCCTTTCTCTGAGCCAGACGCAGTGGGAGTGACGTCGTGACACCCTGATGTCCTGGCGTCCTTACATCCTGTGGTGGTACCTGAGACCCAGGGTAGCCTGGTCCCCAGATGCCAGTCTCCTGTTGAACAGCCTGTGGGGATTGGGCCTCTTGCTGTGAGCTGGGCTTCACTCTGTAGAGGCCCAAGAGGGGTGGTGTAGATGGCTGCTCCGCTGCTGACGAAAGGTCAGAAGCCTAAGTCCACCTAGAGACACTGCAAAACCAAGGCCTGGCCCTTGGAAATCCTGCTTGGACACTGGGGGTTGCCTGACTAACAGGGTGATAGCCCTTGGTCTTTTAGATGGCCGCCCAGAGAAGCCACCTGCCCCCAGTCCCCCTGCAGAACCTGGAAGGGCAGGCCAGAGAAGTTAACCCCATTCACACATCCTCTCAGTGCAGTTTCTTCTGTAAACTGGTCCTTCACACCTCGGTACCTCCTCTGCACGGCTGCTTCCCCTGCCAGCCCAGGCAGCAGCTTTCCTGCTCTGGGGAAAATTATCCGGAGGAAACAAAAGCCCCAAGGAATGCTTACTTGCCCTCCAAGTGAGATGATTTACATTTTTGCCAGTTGAAGATGATGTTATTCAGCTGAGCAAACAGTGATTTTTCCAAGCCTCCCCTGGCCTTTCCCCTTCAGCCATAAGGGGCTCTGCCTGCTCTGTAATCATGTCCGTCTTCTTTCTGATTTCCCCTGGTGGTTTGTGATATGGGACATTTTCTCCAACGGAAAGTATCTGAAAGGGGTCGGGAGGGAAGAATTATTTCTGCTTACTGTAGTCTTTTCTAGAAAGCAATTGTTTCCTCCTCTCCCCCTTCCTATCCATTCGATCCATGGTTCTCCACCTTCCTAATGCCGAGACCCTTTAATACGATTCTTCCTGTTGTGGTGCAACCCCCCAACCATAAAATTATTTGGCGGGACAGTCCCGATTTTTAACAATTTTTCCCCGCGTCCCGCGTCATTTTTTAAAAGTCCCGATTTTTGGAAAGAATGCACGACAAGCTAGGATCTATGGTTTTCAGCTGCCATATGGCTATTTTGCCAGGACATGAGTTTTATCAATGGTGTCCCGCTTTACCAATGTTAAAATCTGGTCCCTTAGTGTAGGGGTGCAGGGGGTTGGCCCATATTCATTCATGTCTCCCCTCCCAGGCTGCACATTAGACTCACTTGGGGAGCTTTTAAAAAAAGCCAGAACCTGGCAGGTAGGGGTGGGTGACGGCTGGCATCTTTTTATTTACAGCTACAGAACTGATCCCAACGTGCAGCCAGGATTGAGACCTGCCACCTGGGTTCTCAGCCAGAGCAGTGGGCTGACTGTGATGAATGTACTTCACTAACCTCCCTCAGAAACGTGTGCACCCGATGTGAAAGGCTGGTAGTGGACCCCCGTTTGCAGAGCAGGAAGTGCTCAAGGGGAGGCCAGGAAGACCTGTGACCAAGGACCGGGAGCTCCGATGTGGGGGACTGGTGACAGCCTGCGATCTCCTGAAGTGCCGTGCCAAGGGGGCTAGCACTCATTGCCACTCCCTGTCCTGGGAGCAATCTGTCACAGTCCACGCTTAGTAACTATACTGGCTTGGTGGTGTCTAAATAATAGAACTATCTAGATCAGCAGTTCTCAACCTGGGGGTTGCGACCCCTTTGCGGGCGCCGAACGACCCTTTCACACGGGTTGCCCGATTCATAACAGTAGCACATTTACAGTTAGGAAGTAGCAACGCAAATAATTTTATGGTTGGGGGTGTCACCACAACATGAGGAACTGTATTAAAGGATCCCGGCATTAGGGAGGTGAGGACCCCTGCTCTGGACACATCTAGAGAGACGATATGAACATAGGAGATCTATCGCACCAAATACCAGCTGCTATGGGGCACCCTTGTGAACAGATGGTAGTGACTTGACATTTGATGTCCTTGGAAGCTTGAGCTTACTGGTGAATATTGTTATTAGCCCTGTTTTACAGACCAGGAGAGTAGGCATTGTGAATCCTCCTCCCACTGCTTGTACGTGGGCGCGCGTGTAGTGCATGTGCATGTGCATGCTCTCGCCCTGTTGAAAGTGCCCACTTCTGTCCAGACAGAACATTCTATACCGGGCTATGCTGTACCTCTTCGGAAAGAGAAGAACAACATAGCGGTCAAAAATAAATACTACTGACATCGATTGCTTTCCACTTCCAGTGCAAAACAGATCAGAGCATTTGTTTGTTTGTTTGTTTTGCAGCTCCGAAGAAATGGTTGTGAGAGTAATTGTTGTTGCCTGGACTTATTTTTGAAAGCAGGATCGTGCTGTAGTCATGAAGGACTAGTTCCCTGGAGAAGCAAACTAGTTCCGGGCAAATAGAGACGGGATGGTTCTTCCTAGTTGAGCTGTTGCATTTCTGGCTTGTGAGCCAGTCAGCCGAGCCCTTTGATTTTCCCAGGGGCCCCTAACTTATGTCCCAGGCCTCAAGTCCACAAGCACCCCAGTATTTAGAAAATGGCGATGGTTGTCGGCTTTGCCGTCAGACAGCCCCGCGTTGACTCGTTTGGGGACCTTGGACAAGTTATTTGTTTCCTTGGCTGTAAAATAGTGCTAATAACAATATTCACCTGTGAGGGACTATTTTAAGAGTTAAATAAAATGATGTCTATCAAGCACTTGCTTATTAATTGGAACATAGTAGATAATTCACGCCCCCCCCCACACCCCCCAAATACCAGCCGTTACCCGTACTCCCGGGCAGTATTAGGTTCTTTTGTAACAGGGGCGCTAGGAGTCAGGATCGACTTCATGGCCCGACCAACAACAGCGCTATTGCTGAAACTGGCGGAGGAGTCCGTGGTACGTGTGCCCGAAGGAAAGTCAAATGAATTAAAAGCAAAAGTAGCTGAGTTGGTTTCTTGGCCCGTACATAGGGCTCCCCTCTTCCCTCCTAGGAGTCTTGTGGGCCAAACGGAATCTTTGGGGTCAGCTCTCCTCTGCTTTTCTGTGCGCTGCGCCGATTTCTAGCTTAGCCATCCATCCCTTGAATAGATTATTCATGCACATAGCAATTTTAAAAACTATATTCGCTCTAACCCGCACAACTTCCATTTGAAATGGTGTGGCCATTTTTAAACCTACCGTGCTTTAAAATTGTTGTGTATTGTGCTGACTACACCAAAGGGCCTTCCTTTCCCCCTCACATCCTCTGCGTTCCGCGGACTCTTTTCCCTGGCTGGTCACTAGCAGATGTCCTTTGGAATGGGGCTGGGGAGCAGAACCGTTGGCTGATCCCACCACCCTAATGCACTCAATTGAACTGTTTCTAGATCATGTCACACGAGCTCTTCTCCAGATTTAGCCTCCGGCTCATTGGAAGATGATCCCACGGTGGCCGCTCTGGGTTGGAAGCAGTTCCGTTCATTGTTGGTGATTAGAAGAACACCGGGCTCCGTCCGCTGGGAAGAGGTGGCTTGTATGTGACGAGCTGATGAACAAAACAGGAAGGACCTCCGGGGAGAGGAAGTCTGACCATGTCGGGATCTTGTTTTTGTGACCAGCCCCCCCAAACACACACGCACAGGGCATCCTCACCTTGGACAACCTCAAACTGCAGAGCTCAGAGGACCAGAATTTCCCCAGCACGTTTTCTGAGAAGTGCCGTATGAAGGGGTGCTAAGAACCAATTCTGAAAGGGCCAGGGGCCGGCCGGTCCTGGGATCGCAGGCGATGAGACCTTCCTTATGGGGAATATTCTTTTTTAAAAAGCACCTGCCAAGGCTATCTGCCGGGAGACGGGAGGAGAGTGCACCCCCAAATCAGAACGCAGAGAAGACAGAAGCGGCCGAGTGCCTGCGTAGTTTGCTCCTGTTTGCCTGTGGGAGGTGGCCCAGGGATGCCCTTTCTGAGTGAACATCAACAGGATTGGTCACCTTAGCACTCCTCCGGTTTAAGAACAGCTCGGTTTGCTTCTGTTGTCTGGTTTGCGTCTTGCCCCAAAGAGACCGCTCAAGCAGCTTCATGAAAGGAGCCGAATGTTTTGCAAAGAACAGTGCGTTCGAGTGGATGCTCTTGAAGTGAACTATATGTCACCTGACCTTCATGTTACCGCGGTGTGCCTTGGGGTAGCCACAGGTGCTGGTATTTCGTACTTGCCGTGTCGCGGAGAACTACCGGTCTTGGCAGTAGTCACAGCGGTAGTGGTCGTCCATGGGTGATGGTGGCATCTGTAGTAGGTTGAAAGTTCTGATCTACCCAGAGACGCACGTTGGAGGAAAGACCTGGTGGTCTCCTTCGGAAGAATCCACCAGGGGACACTCGAGTACCTGACGCACATAGTCACCACGAGTCCCAGGGAACTCAAGCACACCTGGCTCCTCCAGGGGTCACTCCGGGGTAGCCACCCGCAGGGTTTCTTGGGAGACCTTTTCTGCCCTCATGTTGTTGTTGATTTTACAAGCTTTGGGGATGGATTCTAGTTACCAATAACCAGCAAACACACAGACCCTAAACACAAAATCATTGAAAACAAAGGGATGTACTGACTTGTAGGGAAAGTTGACTAGCCCCGGTGGTCGTGTGCACCCTACATGCCCTTGGCAACTCTTCCTTTCTTGGGGCTGTCGACAGTGCTTGGCGGTGAGGGGGCCTCATTGAGTGGAGCTAAGAGCCGTGATGTTGGCTCTGTGGGCCAGGACTAGTGAGGGTGAGGTGAGCTGGGCCTAAACGAAAAAGCCGAACCCATTGGCGTCGGGTTTAATCCTATTCACAGCAACACTACGGGGCAGAGTAGAACTGTCCCCATCGAGCTGGTAATCATGACATAACAGAACGGCCATGGCTTTCTCCTGCAGAAACAGCTGGTGGTCTCAAACCACCGACCTGGCCATCAGCTGTCACGCGTTCATCCCCTGTGCCACCAGGTCTCCTTAGCGTGGGGCACCTAGGTCGCACCTCACCCCTCACTCGCCTCACCCGAGTCCCAGCCTTGGGTCCAACGCTCATTGGTGAACTTCTTAGCTCTGCGTCTTTGGTTTGCCCAGGTCTACCTCAACCTCCTTCTCCACTTTGCCTACATCCTCTTTCCTGCCTGGACCTGATACTTGATTGATAGCCCATCAAACTTGCAGTATCTGCTGATTTCCTGCCTCGGCTTCCCCCTTCCCACCCCTCACCCTCTCCTTCACGGGATCCGTAGCCTTGGGTTCTTAAGGCTCCACCTCCCCTGCCCTCACCCACAGGGCATGCTTGCCATTGAAGTCGGATTTATTTTTAAGGAATGAATATATTATACTGTCAGATTCTAGCATGTGACACTGTATTATGGTGTACCTCTTTATTTTAAAATCCTAGCTATTTTATCTAAGATGTGAAGCCTTTTAGGACATCAGACTTAGCGCAAGCATGCCAGCCTCCCCCCTCCGTGTATTCTAGAAAAAATATGGTCGGCTCGTTTTAATGACTTGTACTGATTAATGTATTCACAGTACAAATTGCCCTTGCAAGGCAGAGTTTCTTTTTTTGTCCTATGTAAATGTCAGGAGACCCATTTTTCTTCATGGGAATTGTTTCCAATTGTCTTTGAAATATGTCTCCGAGGCCTGCGGGTGCTTATAGGGAGAACTTGGTGATGCGGGTTCCTGTGCTGAGTAAGCAACCTTGACGGAAGGCGCCCTGCCTCTCTCAGGCTCCCTTCCTGTGCTCCCCCTGGGTGGGAGGCATCATGAGCTCAGGGTTCTGTTTGTTTGCTTGCTTTTTAAGTACAGGAAGCTGAGGCTTAGAGTCTTAAAATAATACGCATAAGTAGCTTGCAGCTCATCTGTAAATGAGGGTCATGCAGGCTCCATACCTAGATCTTTTTTTTTTTAGTAGAAAAAATAAAATACATAAAATGATAGAGAATGGTTTAAAAAAACAAAGCAACCCATCCCGTGCACCCTCCTTTAATATTAATGAACATGAACGTTTTAACGTACTACTTGTTTCAGTACTTTTTAAAATAAAAGAAATCAAACATTATCCGTTGGACCACACACAGGGCCGTGGTCCCTTGACCTTAGAGTACAGTTCAGAAAGCCCAGTCAGGGCAACAGGAGGTAGCAGGTGCATCAGCTTGCTGCAGGCTGCACGTGTATCTAGTGTCTCCTAGATACAAAGCATTCGTGCTACCAGGCATATCATGTGGTGGTACATATATAATCTATACTTCATGTCTTCATAGTCACTGGCAGCTGCCAGTGATAGCACTGCCCTTTTTATCATTATTTTTAGACGAACACTCTACTTAAAAATAAACAGTTTACCCTGCAGCAGTGTATATGGTGCTTTCAGCAAAGGCCGCAGCAGCCAATCTTGTATATCGGCAGCTTTGGTAGTTGAAGTTGTAGAGTGTTGTAACATTATCTTTCTGGTGGATTTTCTTTTGAAATGTTACTGTGAAGCGCATCATGGGCCCCAAATGTAGCAAAGTCAGTGCTAGCGAGAGCAACAGCAAGGGGCAAAGAAGTGTCCATTTGAAAATGAAACAAAAGGTTATTAAGCAGCACGAAGTAGACCATCAGTGAGCCCTGCGGCTTGTGATTGAGGCTTACACTGTCCAAATCACAGAATGTCCTGTTTCATAGAACGTATCCTGGAGGTAAAGCCACACAGGACGATAGATGTGTATTATGAAGATATGGTTTTGTTTATGTGTTTGAAAAACGTACATCAACGATCTTTATTGTACATATTTTGCACTTGCTATTTCTCCCTATTTTGTTTTTGATGTTATTATGTATAGATCTAAGTTATTCATTTTCATGTCTGTATTCCATTATGTGAATATGTTGTAATTTACTTATCCAAGATTGTCTCCTAATTGTGATTCTTTTGCAAAGATGCTGAATGTGTCTCTGTGCCTCTCTAGCTAAGCAATACACTAGAGGAAGCATGTCTTCATTCTGCAGGGGAAAGATGTAGCTCTCTGCTCTGTAAAGATTGACAGTCTTGGAAACGCTGTGGGACAATTAGTTCTTTTCTACAGGATCTCTATGAGTGGGAATCGACTTGAAGCAACAGATATAGTTTTGGTCAAAGGGTCCATACGAGCTGGACTCTACTCAATGACAATGGGCTTTTGAGATAGTAGATATTGCCTGATTGATTTCCAAGTGTACACTTGTGCCAGTCTTGTGCAAGAGGACAGGTCTATCCACACCCTTACACATCCTGGCACTGCTGGACTATCATTGTAACCAGTTGTGAAATGGAGCTCATTGTTTTCATTTGTATCAGCTTGATTACCACTGGATATGTTGGTTGAGTTTGGGGTTTTGGTTTTTCCCCCAAAAGATCCTTGACCACTCATCCATCCTCTTTTATGAACCCTTTGTTCATAGCTTTTTTTCACTTTTCTGTTAGGTGGGTAATCTTTTTCTTGGTGAATTCTTAGGACCTCTTTACACATTTATCAGCTTAATCATTTCCCAAAGCGCTATTTGGAAGCAGCTATCTTTTTTCCCATCAGTGGATTTTGTATGTTCGTTTGTTTATGGTGTCTTTTATAATATATGTGTAAATTTGGTAGAGTTAAATGTATCAATTTTTGTGTGTTCATGTGTCTTGGTTTGTTGGTCATAAAGAAGTTTTCTGTCATAGTTTTAATATTTTGTTTTTGTCTTTAGGTCTTTAATTACAGCTCCCGTACCCCAATACATACTCCATTTTTTGCCCACAGCACATACCATTTCCTAATAATACTGTACACCTTGCTGGTCTGTTTATGTCTTTTCGTTTTATTTACTGTCTCCTTCTCCCCACACTAGAATGGAAGCTCCATGAGGGCAGAGGTTTTTGTCCATTTTGTTCTTGGTTATATTCCTCACACCTGGAACAGTGGCTGGCATATAGTAGGTGCTCAATAAATATTTGTCGAACAAATAAAGAATGAGCCATGTGGAATTTACTTTCGTGTGTATAGTCTTAATAGGTCTCTGTTTTTATTTGGGGTGGGGTTTGCTATGTTTGCTATTTTTTCCATAAAACACTTGTTGCCAGCAACTATTGACTAGACCATCCTGGACACACTCATTTTTTTCATGCCACCTTTTTGAACTAACCTGTTTCCACGGTGGCCCTGCCTGTGAACGTTTGTGTTCTCTGCCGCTTTGCTAAAATCTGTAAGAAGTCCAGGCTTGGGTGTGAGGATGGGGTAAGGTGGAGCCAGGTGGGACTTGGGGGTAGTTTCCAGATGGCGACTCACTCTAGAAGCAGCTATTGCTATTATTGCTGCTGTTGTTGTTGAGGGAACCGCAGCGCATCAGATAGCAGCTCAGCAGTTTCTGCATGTGCAATGCGATGACATTGATTCTGTGCAAGCTGCACCACCATTCTCATTCCCCTTTCCCTAATTGTTTCCTCCAGGCACATCGCCTCGCTGCTTCCGAAGCTTCCTATTCAACCTTTCACCTGGCTGTTGCCCAGTTGGTCCCCTAGAGATCTTCATCAGAGCACAACCTTCATTGCTAATTAAGATAAACTATAGGCAGAGTTTATATACGGAGTGAAAAATGAACACACAGTCCCGCTTTCCAAAGGAGCTCTCTGAGTGACTTTAGAACTTGTAAGAACTCGAAGCAGAAGTGATGAGTATCAAGTGGGGCCTGAGCTATGTGTGCTGGGAATACAGAAGCTCCTCGGGGCCATAAAAAAACAAAAACACTCACTCACTGCCATCGAGTCGATTCTGACTCACAGCGACCCTACAGAGCAGGGTAGACCTGCCTGTATGAGTTTCCAAGACTATACCTTTTTATGGGAGTAGAAAGTCCTGCTTTTCTGCCCAGGAGCTGTCTGGTGGCTTCAAATAGCTGACCTTGTGGTTAACAGACCAATGTGTAACCCCTGAGCAAGTTGCTTATCCTCTCCAAGATTCCGTTTCCTCCTCTAAAGCAGCACCTCCTTCCTGAGGCGGTGGGAAGGGCTGACAGTAATGAGGGCATGCCACGCACTCCCGTGCAGCCTGTGACATGTGAACTAATTATAGAGGACTGAAGCCTCTGTAGGGAGGAGGTAGTTATTTGGGCAGGCATCGCCGGGTGGGTTGGAATGAATGGGTGGAGAAGGACTTGCCAGACTGAAGGTACAGAATAAACAAAAACAAAGAGACGGGAGAGCCCAGGGTTAGTGCAAGGAGCATGAATGTGGTTTGACGGGGTTGGGGGAGGGACTGTAGATGACAAGGCTAGAAATGTAAGTGAAGACCAATGGTGGTGAGTTATCAGCGCCAGAAGTTTCCTGGCGATATAGAGGTTTAATCAATAGGCTACTAACCAAAAGGTTGGTGGTTTGAATCTACTGACCACTCCTTGGGAGAAAAATGAAGCAATCTACTTCTGTATAGATTTGCATGCTTGGAAACCCTCTGGGGACAGTTCTACTCTGTCTTATAGGGTCACTGTGTATTGGGATAGAATTGATGGCAGTGAGTCTGGTATCAGGACCAAGCCAGGAGGAATGCCCCTTATGACTGCTCATAATTCCTCAGTGGCACCCCATTGCTTGATCCACCTGGAACCTCACAGAGATGCCTCTAGCAGGGGTGCTTGTGAGTAGGCTTGGGGAGCCGCAGGAAGGACATCAGAGGGAGCTGGTAGGGCTCATATCCCAGGGCACCTGAACCTTGGGGACGTTCAAGCACTGTTGGGGAACCAGCTCTGTGCTGGGTGTGGAGCTCGATGCTTCCTGTCCACTATCTCACAGCCTTACTCTGGCACAGCTTTCTCTCTCTCTGGATCTTTCTACCCGGTGCTTGGGTTTTGTCTCTGAAACTAAATCCATCGGAGAATGGTTATGCAGCTAGAGAGGCATAGAGGGTGTTCTCACATCTTCCTTCCTCCCTCCTTCTCATTGAACAGAGATTCAGTGTCCCTTCAAATCCTTGCAGGATAGTATATCCAGTGCCAGCCTGCTTCTAGAGCCTGGCCTAATTTCTGGGTGTCATTTCAGTGGTAGGTGACCATCTCAGGGAGCGTGGAAGAAAAACTCTGACTATCACTGTGGGGGGAGTAAGAAGAACCTGGGGCTTGGCATCAGAGAAGCATTTCTGACTCAGAGCCCAGCCCTGCCAACATCTACCCCTAGGGTGGCCAACTGCACTGGTTTGCCTGGGAAGCGATCGTCGCCTTATCTATCCTTGTGGTGCAAACGTACATTCACTGCCGTCAACAGTGCATCCTGTGTTTAATGCATGAAGGCTGGGGCCATGTCTGCCTGGCTCGGTGCTATGTTCACAGTGCGGGGCATCCTGCGCCACACGGAGGTGTGCAGTTGAATGAATAAATGAAGAAATTCTTGGAACCTCAGTTTCCACTTCTATAAAATTAGGGCTGCATCTCTCAAACCTCTGAGACCCTCCAGCACAGGCTCAGGCCCCCCTACCTCTTCCTTTTCTGGGAAGGCACACAGCTTGAAGAGCCATCGTGTTCAGCCTTCCATGATGTTCGGAAAAACAAGTCGTTTGTCGGTGCTCAAGAGAATCAGTGTGTCACTTCTCTCTAAAGAGACTTGGGGTCCGAATGGTTCTGCTTTCGGCTGCCAAGCAAAAGGGGGGAGGTACTAACCCACCGAGGACTCCTGGGAGAGAGCCTGTGGCTCACCCCTCCTCCAGGAACCCCCTGGAGGCTGTTTTCACGCTGTCGGGTAGGGTTGCTATGAGTCAGAATCGACTGGATGGCACCCAGCCGCACTGCGCTCTCCCTCAGGAGAAGTTGGGTTGTCTTTAAGAGAAGATAGAACTCCAACCCAGTTACTTTATTTTACCCCAAAGCCAGTCTCAAATGATCCCTTTGACTGGCACCGTCCTAGTATTATCTATTGCTTCAAACTTAATAAGAAAACATTGATTAAAATGGGTGCCCTGTTCATATCCAGCCTGGCTGAATGCCACAAGACACATTAATTGAAAATGAATTTCCACAAACGCAATCAAACATCATGAAGATGAAAAATGGTACCCTTTTCCCTCCGTTCCTTCATTGATTTTTCACTTTCCCCACTCAGAGCTTCGTCGAGCAATTTTTCAGTTTCGCGTTGTGGGGGCCTTAATTCATTCCCCAAATGAGATCATGTCCCATTCCCCTTGCCCTTAGTACATGGCTCTTCCCGCGGCATTAGCTCAGGGCAGATTTTATCTTGTCAGATGTCCCTGGGCTCGAACATTTTTTTTAAACAAAGATCGTAAGCTTTATTATGATTTTTATCCTTACATTTGGCGGTGGCTTTTAGGAAGGAAAATGCACATGAGAAATACAACTGTGAAGGGACCGTGCCGAAGAACATCTAAGAGTGAATAAAGTGAAGCAGTAGCAAAGAAATCCAACCCTTTTTCAGGAGGAGAAAATCCAATGGCCAGCATTCTCAGTTTGCTCAGTGGGGTGTCTGAGAATCAAAGACGGTTCCGACGTTGCTGAGGGAAGCGAACCCAATCCTGACAGGATCACAGTGACACCGTGACAAGCCAGGCCCTGTCGGGACTAGAAGAAGCCAGGGGAAAAGGTGTCAACAGCCCTTTGGCTTTAACTCTTGAAGGTTCTCACCTGCCTCCTTGTACCCGGGTCAGTTCACGGATTCACCGGCTCCTGGAGCTGTCAGAAGTCACAATGAGAGAGACCTTCAAACTTTCTTCTTGCAATACTTGCACATAACCCACTGGTTGCTGTGCTGCCGATTCTGACGCATGGAGACCCTATGTGTGTCAGAGTAGATCTGGGCCCCGGAGGGTTTTCAGTGGCAGCATTTTATAAAGTAGGCCTTGCTTCCAAGTCTCCTGTGGGAGGACTTGAACATCCAACCTTTCTGTTAGCAGCCGAGCACATGACCTGTTTCCACCTCCCAGGGACTCCTCAAATAACCGAATATAAATGCCCTCCCCCAAAGCGACTGGATTACTTCATTTTGACTTCGGCTTCATTTGATTTTGACAAGACACTGATTAGCAGTAACACAGCTTTGGTAGATTGGTAGATTGGTAGATTTGGTTCAGAGGGAACAGAAGGTATTTCTTCCCAACTGCAGTTAGAAGTGGCGAGTCTTTTTAAATGAGGGGTCCTAGGCAGTGGGGTTGGCAGTGAAAGCTAGGGAACCTTTGATTTATTCTGGGTGGTCATATTTTGCGGTGTGTACAAGCACACGCGCGCGCGCGCACACACACACACACACACACACACACACACACACACAGAGAGACTGATTTGGGGTCAGAGGGCCTGGGCTGGTGATTCTTAAAATTAAGCTGGAACCAAAATACAGCATATTGCCGAGAAAAAAATAATATAATAAAATGTAGGCTGTCTGGATTAAAAAGCAAACGAGTTAAATCTCTTTCCCTTACAAAATATCGGGTTGCTGACTTTAAGGTGGATGAGTCCAGCCCACCAGCTACTCTGTAGGAGATAGCGGAGGCTTTCTGTTCCCATCAAGAGTTACAGTCTCGGAAACCCCCAGGGTCGGTTCTACCCTGTCCGTAGGGTCACGTGGAGTCAGTATCCAGTTGGTGGCAGTGGTGGATTTTACAAAAAGTTAAACAAGTTGGCTGCGGGGGACTCTGAATGTGAAGGTCCATTCCAGCCTCAGTGAAGTTCATTTCACATTGGCATTGATGGGCACCTTTGCGGGGCTCCTTTTCAGCATGTTGCGTGCTTCATACAAGGCATTTCTTGGATGACATGACTATTAACACTTACCAGCCGGCAAAAGGCAACACCCAAACCTAGTTCCTTAAAAGCCCGTCTCCAGTGCTCCAGTATTTAATACTCATTTTCTCTTGTCTTGCCTATGTTCCTTCATTTCTCATCACAGTCCTCGAGTTCAAGGTTGACTTACGCTGCATAATTCTCCCGCTGTTGGGTACTGTTTATGTCACTCAACCCTGCAGTCGGATCCTCTTCCAGCGTCTTAACACAGACCTAGAGGTAGCCACCCTGGAAAGAAACCCAGAAGCCGAGAAGCCTCACAATCTTACTGCCTTGGTAATTTAGTGCTATGTTGACAATCATATCACAAGTGGATGGCTTTCACAATCAGACATTATTTCTCTCGCAGTTTGGGAGGCTGGAAATACAAATTCAGGACACCCTCTCCAGGGGAAGGCTTACATTCTCGGTCAGCCTGGAGGAAAGAGCCTTGTCTCCTTCCAGCATCGGGGCCTGGCCTTCCGTGGAGATCGCCAAGTGTCTTGGCATCAGTCTTCTGTTGGGTCCAGGAGGTGCCCAGTGCAGAGGCCCTGGCTGTAACGGAAGTGCTCTGCTCGCAGCTCTTCTTTCTTGGCGGTTCTGACGTCTGTCTCTCTCTGCTCACACCTCTCAGCTCTTCTCTCTCAAATAAGAGGTGGTGCCCGGAAACTCCCCTTCCATCAGACCTGTGACCTGCGGAGGGAGTGGCACCAACCCGAACCCCTTTCCACCTGATTGGCCCATCACATCCAGGGAGATGATTGCATCACTGAACAATTGCCAAACCCCATCGTCCCACGACTGCCAACCCCTCCCGACCCCGCCCCCCCAAGTTGTCCAGCCCATGTCAGGGAGACACACAGTTTTGGGAGGATGCAATCCAGCCCCTGACACCAAGTTCTTGTGTCCTTTCCTCTTGCATGGGTGTACAACCCTGTCCATTTGGGAAACAAACAGGAATCCTTTTGCTGTAGCAGCCTGTGCCCCAAGCAGCGTGCATGAATGTGTGGATGTCTACGAGCAGCTTCAGCTCCTTCAGAGAAGGGCTCTTTTATAGGAAGTCAGTGATGCCCTAAGCAGCGGTCCACTGTGGGTTTGCTATTAGATCTTGGTGGAGGAGGTGCACAGAGGATGGAATAGCTGCCAGGTATCCCAATGGGATTTTTCCAAGGACTGAGGTTGCTCAGAGGAGGGAGACTTGGCAGAGAGGCGTTGAGAGGCTACTGGTGAGTCTGCTGACAGCCCAAGTCCTGATGACAGAGAAGGGATCCAGGTGAGAAAGGATTCCCAAAGGAGGCACTAGCCTACCGGAGGGCCCGAGGCAGCAGCAGAGTATGGTCAGGAGTATACCCAGTGGGTGCAAAGGGGATTGTTGCTGTTGGCTGCCATCAGGTAGTAGGTTTCAGTTCACAGCACCCTCACTTGTCAGAGTAGAACTCGCTGCAGCATTTTCTGGACCATAATCTTTTGGGGGAGGAGCCTTGATGACATCATGATTCATGTACTCATCCACTGACTGAAAGATCAGCGGTTCAAACCCATGTTCTCAATGGAAGAGTGACGTGGCATATGCTTCTCTTGTAGTGATTTATAGCCTTGAAAACCCAACGGACAGCTCTCCTCGGTCCTGGAGGGCCTCCTTGAGCCAGATTGGCTCAATGGCAACGAGTTTGGTTGGGTTCATCTTTATGAGAGCGAATCACCAGGGCTTGCTCCAAGGGAGCCGGTGCGTGCATTTGAACCACCAACCTTTCCGTTAGCATTTAAGCATTTCCTTCACGTTTGAGCCACCTGGGAGGATGGAGTGGCTTGAATGGAAGGTTCACTGTGGAGGCAGGCCAGACATGAAGTGAAGCTGGGAGAGAGAGGAGGGCGTGGGGAAAGGGGCTTCATGTGTCACTCCAAGGCGTTAGCCCATTGTAAGTTTGGGGAAGTCTTAAAGATTCAGAATCTTTGGGGGTTGGACCTTTTTTAAAAGTTTCCCTCTCCTCAGATGTTCCCAATATGTGGCTAAGGGTAGCTAGATTAGGGTATGCAACCTATGCAGGTAACTCTTGGCTGATACCATGAGTTGTAAGCCACTCCCAATTTTAAGAAATCAAAAGACCCTTTATCTTCCACTCTTCCCTCCTTACTCCATGGTCAAACGGCACTCTCAGACACCTGACATCCTGCAGGAGCCAGTGGGTTGCAAAACCTATATTCCATTTGAGCTACAAAGAAGCATGGTAGTGAAGACAAAAATTGGAAGAATGTTTATCACACTCTGATAAACACTAAAGGGTAAAGCTCCCAGGGTTTACCAAATATTACCTAGTGCTGACCTTCTCTGAACATATTGATTAATTCCAGTACGCATTTCACCAGATGGATACAACTGACTGGAAGAGGTCCACGTTTGTGGCCATTCCAAAGAAAAGTGACCCAATAGTGTGCAGAAATGATCAAACTCTATCATTAATATTGCACACAAGTTCAATTATGCTGAAGATCATTCAAAAATGGTTGCAGGAATACATCAAAAGGGAGCTGCTGGTGGCTCCAATCGGATTCAGAAGAGAACCGGTTGTGAGAACCATCAATGCTGGGCTCAGACGGACCCTGGCTGAGAGCTGAGAATCCCAGAAAGATGTTTACTTTTATTTTATGGATCATCACAAATTATGGACAGCATTACCAAGAACAGGAATTCCAGAGCAACCCATTGTATTCCTGGAGCGCCTGTACATAGACTGAGAGGCACAGGGGATTTAAAATTAGGGAGTGTGGACCTCTGGGCGGATCCTTTCACTATACTGTTAGTCTTTATGGTGAGCAAGTAATCGAAGAAACTAGACTCTCAGAGAGCGTGACAACAGGAAGCGCCTGCAACATGCAGCCACCACTACCTTGCCTGCTTGATAAAGGGCCACCATGGGAATCATTTTTGAAAACGTATTCCTACAAAAACCAAAGGATTTATAAACAAAACAACCTTTTTCTTTTCAAGTCTTTTCTTTTGGGGCTTATAAGTCTCCCGCCACCCCAACCTTATCTTGGTTCGTCCAACTTCTAGCTTTCCCTTCGCTGTTGGTAGCCCTTCGGTTTTCCTGAACATGTGGCTTTTTGTAAACACTTTTCCACTTTGCAGTGTAATTGTTTTTGGTGTTTGTGTAAAATACTCCATCAAATTGATATTCCAGAATTTATTGCTCATTCCTTTAGTGCTAGACATTAAGGTTATTTCCATTTTCTCTCTATTATAAATAATAGGAGCGAGAACATCTTTGTATATGTAGCTTTTTTGCTACATTTGAGTTATATCCTTAGGATTAATTCCCAAGAGTGGGATTAATGGGTCAAAGGGCATGAACAGCTTTATGGCTCTTAATATTTATTGCTAAATTGCCCAAAGGGTCATTCTAATTTACAATGCCACCTGCAGTACATGAGAGTAGCTGCCTCCCCCAGCTCTGCCAATGCTGCTTTCTTTAGGCAATAGTTTTAGGTAAATTTAATAGACTTTAAAGCGCATCTCATTACTGGCTTTAAGATGTCCCTTTCATTATTATAAGCATCAGACATGCTTTCTCCAGTGTGTTGCCTGTGGTGTGCTTTCCATATCAGAAGATTGCATTTTGGGGTATCCAGTGGAATGTAGAATATTTTATAATGAAATTGTCAAATGCACTTAGAAGAGAAAAAATAATCAATGCAGCCCCATAGACTCCTGACCTGGATTCAACAATAGCAAGAATTGGCCATATTTGCTTCATCTAGCTCTTCATTTCCTCTTTCTTTTTTCATCTGTATACAGTCCCCCCCCCATGTCAATAGGCACTTCTAAAACACATGAGATCCTTCTTATATAATTATAATATCAGTCTATACTTAGTGCAATTAAGGATTAGATTCTGGTTGGATTCCTCAGTATCATTTAATACCAGTCAATAATAAAAATTTCCCAAAAGGCCTACATCCATGTTTTCACTGATGGCTTGTTCCAGACAATGTACAAAGTTGATGTGTGTTTGTTATGTGTCTAAAGCCCCAAACATATCATCACCCCTCCTCCGGCACCAGCCTACCACCTCACCCCTCTCCCACTTCCATCCCTCCCCCTGTCTTAATGCAGGAATGGGACTAGTTGTCATGTGAAAGGTTCCATATTCTGGGTTAGACTGGTTCCTTATCAGCTCTAGACATGTGTTTAGATTTGGGTTCAATCTTTTTTTTTCCCCCCATAAGATTACAAACTGAAAAAAAAAAAAGATTACAAACTGAGTGGTGCTTCCAGGGGCACAGAATGTCTGTTCCACCGCGGTTGGTCCTGAGGGTGATTGTTGGTCCAGGGGTGAAAGCCCACTAACACAATTGTTAAATTCCCTCTTAGGGGTTGAATTGTATCCCCACCCTCCCACACACACAAACATGTTTTAAATCCTAACCTCTGCATTTGTGGTTATAATCCCAGTTGAGAATAGGTTGTTTTTGCTATGTTAATGAGATAGGATTAATCTACTGTGTTTTAAGTCAGTCTCTTTTGAGATATAAACGTGTAAACAAGCCACATGAAGATTGCCCGGAAGCAAAAATTCAAAGAGACTTCATTCCAGAGCCCACGGGGAGAGATGACCTTTCCCGGGAACTGGCACCTGGAATCTGGACTTGGAGCTTGCCAATCTCTGAGAGGAGAGGTGTTTGTGTAAGCCACCCACTTGTGGCATTGCTGCGGCAGCAACACTAGATAGTGTGACATTCCTCCGCAGTGGTTTGCCTCCCTGTTTCATCCATGGATGGTGGCAGCAGCTTGAACCAGTTATTACACGGGAGCAGCGAAAGGATGATTGCTTCCCCATTTATTAACGTCTTAATTACAGAATTTTTCTACACATAAAACTTTTTCCTCATAAAGTGGGTCGTTTTAGTCATTTTAAGCGCAATGAGTACAAGGAAGGTAGCTGAAGCAGGGAACTGGCTAAGGCAGCTGCACCCTGGTCTGACCATCAGAGAGCAAGAGACCTGAGAACTAGAAAGGCGAGGCTCACTGAGCCATTTATCCCTCCACCCTTCAATTAACCCCACATGTGTTTATCGGCCAGGTTGGCACAATAAACTAACTAACTACCTCAACATACAATTACGTTTCTTCATATTAGTTGTTTTTCAGGTTTGGGGGTTCACTTTGTTCTTGTTTATTAATTTTTTTTATCTGTAAAATAATGTGTTCAAAGTTAAGCAGTGTCAAAGGTATTGTCAGAAATTCTTCTGTTCTCTCTCCACTACCTAATACCCTCCTCCTCCGCCAGTAACCATTTGTTAATAATTAGTTTATTATTAAGTTAGGAGACATCATGATTTGTTTAAGCAGCCATGGATGGAGTTTTGTTTTGTAAGTTTTCCTGAAAAGGAAAAATCCCATATCTGAGTCATTTCTTCTATTGACTAGTGTATCCTTGGGATCTATTCTAGAAATGGGAATGCTGTTCTGGTCTAGAAAGAAAATGCCCATGTTCTTTTCCCAGTTGTTAATATTTTTTAAGGGAGAAGGTGCCTCTCCATAGGAATTGTGCCATTTTGTACCGAGAGGGATTTCTAAATAGATTTTATGAATGTTCACAGTCAGTATGCTAGATTGATAGGAAATTAGTATGTTCTCAATGTCACCAGTTATGTCGTGAACTTACACACGTCCCAGTGTTGCCCCGGGTGGGTCCCCGCAGAGTACTGGACAGAGTTCCTATTTTAGGGAACCTGCGGCTTGTCTTTGTTGCTGCGGCTCATTGCCGTTGAGTTGTCTCCCAGGCACCGTGACCTTGTGTATAGAAGAAGGAGACCTTGCTGGGCCCGGGGCCACCCTCTAGACCGCAGGCACGCTGGAGTCCATGATAGTGACGGTAATGTTCATCCATCGCGCTGAATGTTTCCCTCGTGCTCTCTGACCTTCCACTTGACCATAGATGATGGACTTTTCCAGAGACCAGTCTTTCCTGCTTTGTCTAGGGAGACGATATTGGAAGGAAGAACAAAGATAGAGGGATCCCAGATAGAATTAAAAGCTGAAAGGGAGCAGCCCATTCAAGTCCCACCTCTGTGGGAAGCTTTCCCTGCTGACTTCAGGCCACAAGAGTCCCTGCCCCACTGAAGTCTCCCATTAGCCTCTGATTGGTTCCCAAGCCCAAACGTTTAAACACTTGGTTCAATAAACTCAAGCGTAGTAGCAGGGATAGCAGTGCTAAATCGTGCAGAGCTGAGCTGCTCGTGAGTTTACATGGAATCAGGGTTACATCAGCGTGGTCTCTGCACCCCCCCAAAGCAGAGTTTCTGGAAACCTGGGTGAAGTCATACTGGAAACAACGGCTTAGCATTAATGAGCCGCAGCTCTCCGAAATCCTGTTGATGACCCAGGTTTACCTGGACGGAGAGTCCTGGTGTACAAAGCACCCTGGATCAGTACACTTTGGTAGAGCACAAGGAAACCACCTGTGTGCTCACCTGCCGAGTTCTCCAGGTGGAGAGGACCCCAGTGTCTCTGGGTGTGTTCGGATTGTGAAGGCCCGGGAGCCGTTTCCATGGAGTTTGCACCCTGCCGGTACACAACCTGGGGACTCGGGTCCCAAGGTGTTCGCCTCCTGGCACAGGCTCCCCCGCAGCCCTGTAGGGTAGCCTGGAGGGAGCGTTGGATCACACCGATGAAACACTGTGCTCAGTGGGTTTTCCAGACGGCAGGGGGTTGCCTCTGTGGTTGGCTTTTTCATGCTGACAGTTCTCGTGACTGATTCAGGGTCCCTTTGAGGAGATAATTACCCTTTGTGGTCTTCTAAAACACAACAACAAACACCCAGGGCAGAGTCCTGTGAGACCAGAGGCTCCCTCTGGCTCCTGGCACCCCATGCATTGTCCTCCAGGGCTGGGCAGTTGAGAAGCAAGTTTGATCAGCTGTGACCAGCACTGTTGTTTCAGGCCCTCCGCGTGGTTCTGACAAGGACCGGACCTGTCAGAGGAGGAAACACTGCTCAGTCCTGCGCCATCCTCACAATTGTTCTTATGTTTGAGCCCATTGTTGCAGCCACTGCGACCGTCCAGCTTGTGGAAGTAGTAAACGCATACCTTAATACTATTTGTCTCCAAGACAATACAAACTTTATTCTTCTTATTGTTTAAAAAATAAAAATGAAAACCAAGCTGTAACTTCTATTTAAATAAACTTAAAATACCTCTTCCAGCTGATTTACTTACATGTCAATCTTTTTGACCGACCATTTCTACTCTGTTTTTCCACAGATCGAGTCCTTAAAGAAAAAGGTGCAACAGAAGCAGCTCTTAATCCTGCAACTTTTAGAAAAGATCTCTTTCTTAGAAGGAGAGGTAAGCAACTGTTTCTTTAAGATGATGTCTGCCCTCCCATTAAATTTAATGTTTCTGAGCCTTCCACGGACACTTAATTAAAAATATGGCTATTTCCTGGCCTCATAAAATTGATGGAAGGTTAACTGCCAGCACTGAAAATGAGGTTCTGACAGCTAGTTTTTCTTAACTGGGTGACTCTCCTCCATTAGCTGGCTGCTTACCTCTGCTTTCTGGCTCTGGTCTGTCTTGTTCAAGAGTTCTCCC
>NW_022103905.1:15734169-15785164 GCF_000313985.2 Echinops telfairi
TTTTGAATGAGCTGGTGGCAGATTCTAGGCCCAGGAGTCTCAGTCTTCTGAGAGTGGGGGGAATGGGGTGCTTGCCCCACCCCTGCCTCTCTCTTCTCCCCTCCACAGCCACGGGCCCAGCTCCAGTCCAGAATGAAGTTTTCTGTTTCTGAGATGCCTCTGAAATCGTAGCTCCCGTATATTTAGTTACCTGTGTTTAAACTCTCATTAGCTTCTGGTTTGCATTCACCTATCTGGATTTCTAAAAATTTACTCTACCTCGCCTCATCAGACTGCGTTTTTTTATCAACCGGTTAAAATATTTCTTATGTAGAAATATGCCATTATTTTAAAAAATGACTGAACAAATATGTATTCGCTCACCTCCTTGAGCAGTAATAGTTTATTGCCATTTCCAACGTAGAAAATATTATTAAAATAAAATCACGAGCATGAATCTTCATAAGATAGATGTTTCCTGAAACTCTGAACAAATTCTGTGTTTTTCTCTGCTAGAAATCTTTCCTTCCTCCAACAGTTTATTGGCATCTCACTCACCTATCATACAATTCAGTCATTCAATCACGTCAGTAAAAGTTGTATAATCATCACCACACTCAGTGTCAGAATAGTTTCTTCATTCTTGGACTCATCATTATTAGTTCTCCATTTCTCTCCAAACTTCCCTGCCTCACTCCCAAGGAACCATCAGTCCAGTTACTATCTCTATAGATAGCCTATCCCGGATTCCTTATAAAGGAAAACATAAAAAACAAGCAAACAAACACTAACAAGAATAACAAAGTAAAACAGATGCCTACTAGACATCTTAAACTTGTAACTAAACTGCAGCTAAACTTTTAAAAATCAGAGGAAATCTTGACTGTAGTGATAAATACATAGGTCTACGCATGTAATAAAATTACTATTAATTTCACTACACATGTAATAAAATTATGTAGCATTAAATGCACACGACTACAAGGAAATTGGGGCGGTAGAAAAATTGAGGGAATCAGTTAGTTCCAGTACCTTGATCATGATATTGGTGGAGAGTTTTCTAAGATGTTGTTGTCCTGGGGGCAACTGGGTGAAGGGCACACAGAATTCCTCTGTATTATTTTTTATAACCACAAGTGAATCTTCAGTTCCTTGCTTCTTGACGATCTTGTTATCCAACATTGAACATTTACGACAGTAGTAAAAATCCTCTCTCTGGCTCTTTTGCCCATTAACACCATGTGCCAGGCCATAACAAAGGCCAAGGTACTAGACGAGAGTAAAACTGGCTGTATGGTTATGTGGTAGTTTGTCTGCGTCATGATTCTTAGTGTTGTTTTTTTCTCAACATTTTATTGGGGACTCATACACCTCTTATCACAATCCATCCATCTATCCATTGTGTCAAGCACAATTGTATATTTGTTGCCATCAACATTTTCAGAACATTTTCTTTCTGCTTGAGCCCTTGGTATCAGCTTCTCATTTTTCCCCTCCCTCCCTCATGAACCCTTGATATTTATAAATTATTGTTATTTTTTCATGTCTGACACTGTCCGATGTCTCCCTTCACCTACCTTTCTGTTGTCCATCTCCCAGGGAGGGGGCCATAGGCAGATCATTGCGATCGACTCCCCCTCTCTCTCCCCACCTTCCACTGATTCTTAGTGGGTTGGCAGTTATGGAATGATGTCATCATCCTCTATTTTCTGATCTGACATGGTCATTTCTGCTCTTTGGGACCTAATCATGTTGATAAATTGAGGAGTGGGTATATTTTGAAATAGAACTTCTAATTTTAAAAATATTATTAAAAAAAACAGAGGAAAGAACTCAAACGTCTTCCTTTTGTCTGTCCTTGAGTTAATGTGTGTGACACCTGGCCTCTCGGTGTGTTTCTTGTGCATTCTTGGCACTATTATCCACTTCTCTGTCGAATCTCGGCTGGCAGCACCAGGCACCAGGACTTTGCAACTGCATTTTATTGGACACAATAAGACAGGTTCTTCAATAGGACAGGTGCGCCAGCTCCTAGTTGCTTGCTCTTTTAGGTCTAAGGGAGTTGGAGACAAATGGCTGCCATTTACGTGTGACATAATTTCACCCCCCACAAGCCAAAAGTTGTCACATGGGATTCTTCCATCGTGGAAGGCACACAGACCTCCCCAGCCACGGTGTGGTATGTGTTACCTTTGTCAACACAAGGGGGTGGTATTTGAAAGCAGAAAATCCTAGAACTTGATTCTTGGTCCCGAGACAGTTTCTTTCCAGCACGGGGTCCAGGCAGCAGTTGGAGGCAACTCTGTCATTCCACGCAGCCACGCTCTGTGGGACTGAGAACCAGAGAGCCTTTGTTTTGCTGTATTGAACCTGTCCGTTTTGTGGATCATTTTCTCTATTTCTCAAGTCTGTCTCTGACTCCCTGACGTTCTTCCTACTGCCCATGTCCTCGCGGTCTTTTGGTTTTGTCTTTTCTTCTTACCAACTTTATTGTGTACAATTTATGCAAACAAACCACATCTATTCCAGTCATATAGTTTTTTTGGCTTTCAGCATATGTTATGTGCTAGGAAACTACTGCCACAATCAAGATACAGAATTTTCCGTCCCTTGCCTCAAGCTCTTGGTTTCCCATGAAATGCAGGCAACCACTAGTAATTATTTCAGTCACTTTGATCCCTTTTGGTCACTATAGATTTGTCTGTATTTTATATAGACGAACTCTTTTGTGTCTTGCTTCTTATACTTGTGAAGATGTGCAGGTGTGGAAGCTCATGGGGCCAGTTCTGCTCTGTGCTTCAGTTGCTTTGAGTTGGAATCGACTCAGGGGCAGTACGTTTTTGCACTCAGTAATGCTCCAAGGCACATCCACGTTGTTTGCAGTTTGCATCCCATTATATTGCAGAATTGTGTTCCATTGTATGAATACGTTCTCGTTTGTCCATCCACTTGTTTATATGCATAGAGTATCTCCGTTTCAGAGCTGTTGTGAAGAAAGCTGTTTTGGACATTCCTGTACCGTTTTTGTATGGACAGCTAGTTTTATTTCTCTTGGGTCAATTCTCTGTGCTGGAGTCACTGCATGGCATGGTAAGTGCAGGTTCGACTTTTTAAGGTATTGTCAGATGCTTAGGGGGATTACAGTGTTTTAATTCCCACCGTCAGTTTAAATATTCCAGTCTTTGCGGGTCCACACCAGTGTTGTTTTAAGTCTCCTTGTGGTTTCAATTTGCATTTCCCGGGGGACAAATGATATCCACATTTTCCTCTATGCTTACTGGCCATTTGTATGGCTCATATGGTCAAATGTCTATATAAATCTTTTACTCATTGGAGGATTTAAAAAAACTCCTTTGTGTCTTATTATTATTGAGTTAAAGGAGTTCTTTATATATTCTGGATAGTCCTTTGATGGATGTAGCGAGCATTTCTGAGCTTTTTCTCCCACTCTATGACTTGCCTTTTTGTTTTTTGAATGATGTCTTTTGAGGAACTAAATTTGTTGGTTTGTTTGTTGGCTTGGGATACTAAGTTTTACTTTCAAAAAGTTCAATTTAAATTTTCTTGTATAGTTTGTGCTTTCTATGTTTTATCTGAGAACTCTGTCTACTACAAGGTCACCGCGATTTTGTCCTATGGTTTCTCTAAGAACTTTATGGTTTCTGCTTTTACATTTAGACCTGTGATCTTTCTTTAAGTTAATATATGTCTTGTGTGAAGTTAAAAGATAATCATTTTTCCCTGTACATATATTCCTTTGTTCCCATTTGGCTTTCTTACTAATTCCCAACATACCAACCAACAGGAGCCCTAGTGTCGTGGTGTGTGACATGCTGGGCTACCACCTGCAGTACCACCCCCACTCTGTGCTGGAGGAAGACTGGGCTTTCTTTTCCTGCAGAGTTAGGGTTGCAGAAACCCCCAGGGACAGCTCTACCCTGCCCTGTGGGACATTTTGAGTTGGAATCAATTCAATGGCAGTGAGGTTTGTTTTTCAATATAGATACATATTTATTGTGGGACTATGATTTGTCTACACTACCCGGTTCTATCCATGAATGTAGATATTTTTGCGGTACTAATAATCAAATATTTGATCCCTTATCTAGTTACTGTTTCTTTTTTAAAATAGTGGGTTTTGTCATATACTACATATATACAATTTAATCACTCAATAATTTTAAGAAGAGTTGTGCAGTCATCACCACAATCAATCTTGGAATGTTTCTTCTCATACTCGTTGTTAGCTCCCCACTTCCCCCTAACTTCCCCTGTCGTGTCCCTAGGACATTATTAATCCAGTTCCTGTCTCCATCGATCTGCCGGTCTTGGATTTCACATGCAGAAAAACACACACAACACAAACAGGAAGCAAGCAGGCAAACAAAAAGCAACAACAATAAAACAGAACAAAGAAAACCCCCCATCGATAATGTCATAGGGAAAAACTTTCGATAATACTGATTCACAGAGGTAGGCCCCAACGAATACATGTCATAAAAACTCAAGGGGAGCATTCAAACAGTAAGTAAATGGTAGCCCCAGGCCACCCTTCACTGGGCGTCCTCAAAGCAAGAGATCCAAGCCAAGTCCAAGGACCTCCAATTCCTTAACCTTGGGAAGCAGTCATCTGCTTCTCACATGGAGACAGTTCAGCCTTAAATATAGAGTGTGTTAGGTCCTTAAATCTGCTATCCAGGTGAGTTTGAGACAAAGCCCAGGTAGTTTAGGGGGGTTCCATGTGGAATCCTCCTGGTGATGTTGTTTTTATGTAACAATAGACTGTCATTGAAATCCAGGTTCGATGGATCTAGAGAGGCGGTCAGTGGGTTAATGGTTCCTTGTGGGTATGGCAGGGGAAGTTAGGGGAATACAAGGAATACAAGAAAAAAGAAAATGTTCTAACACTGGTTGTGGTAATGATTGCACAATACTTATTGATATGATTGAACTATTGAATTGTATGATATTTGGATTATGTCCCAATAAAATTGTGTATATATATTTTTAAAAGAATGTTTGGCCAGGACGAACAGACTTTAGTGCTTGGATAGCCAAAGGATTTTGGAAGTTTAGGAGTATTTTTTAATGGAAATTTAAATTAAATTGAAAAAAGTAAGATAAATGAATCCCCTTGAGTCCATTCTGACTCACAGTGACCCTGTAGGACAGGGTACGGTCACTACTTGTGCTCCCCAGTGAGTCCAATGCTGTAGATCTTTTTGTTTGTTTTTAAGATCATTTTATTGGGGGCTCGTACAACTCTTATCACGATCCATCCATCCATCCATTGTGTCAAGCACATTTGTACATTTGTTGCCATCATCATTCTCAAAACATTTGCTTTTTACTTGAGCCCTTGGTATCAGCTCCTCATTTTCCCCCCTCCCTCACTGCTTCCCCCTCCCTTATGAACTCTTCATAATTTATAAATTATTATTATTTTGTCATGTCTTACACTGTCCGACATCTCCCTTCACCCACTTTTCTGTTGTCCGGCCCCCAGGGGGGAGGTTATACGGAGATCCTTGTACTCGGTTCCCCGATGCTGTAAACCTCTACTGGAGGCAACAGCTTCATCTTTCTCCCGGAATTCCTAAGCCAAGTGATTTTTTTCTTTCTCTGTCTCTCTTTGCGTGCTTGTTCAGTGTAGCCCTGCGGTGGGGGCAAAGGGAGAAGAAGGGAGGTATCGATTTTGTTGCTTTTCTTTCTTTAAACAGATTTTTACTTTGTTTTCTATTCCTTTGGCGTTTATTCAAATATTTGTTATTTCTTTCCTTCTAACTCTTTTGGATTTACTTTGCTCTTCTCTTTTAAGCTTCTTGAGGTGGAACCACAGGCCACGGATTTTAGACCTTTCTTTCTTCGTTTAATCTAAGCCTGTCAAGCTATAGAGTGTCTCTCTAAACTCCGCTTTAGCTATATCTCACAAGCCTGGGTATATTACATTTTCATTATTATCCATTTCTGAAGTATGTTCCTTAACCTCCAAATATCGGAGGTTGTCCTAGCTATCTTATTTTTTATTATTATTGTAAATTTAATTATGTTATCGTCAGTGGACATACTTTATATGGTTTTAATTATTGTAAATTTATTGAGACTTGTTTTATGGTCTACCATATGGTTTCTCTTAGCTAAATATCATGGGAAAATATTATGTTGTTGTTTTGTGTGTTCTATAAGTATCAATTAATTTGATAATATTGTTCATAGCATTTATGACTTTTCTGGTTGTTGTATCATTGCTCTATCAATTATTGAGAGAGGGATGTTGGCATTGCTTTTGACTATTTCTCTTTAAAATCTCAATTTTCACTTCATGCGTTAGAGACTCTTTATTGAGAAAATACATATTTACAATTATTGTATCTTTGTAATGAATTGATTTTCTATCTGAATGCAATGTTGGTCTCTACCTTTCTTTTGTGTTGAAGTCTATTTTATTGAACACTGATGAATCCATTCCTGCTTTCTTATACTTATGATTTGTGTCTTGTATCCCTTTCCAGCCACCGGCTTATATTAAAGTGCATCTTTTATTGATGGTATTTAGTTATCTTACTTTTTTTATTCAAAAAACGTATTGGAGTTATACCACCTGAATAAAAAATCTCTGCCTTCAATGTAGGTATAATCCAGTAACATTGCATAAAATCCATTAATATTTAACTAATTATGGATATGGTTGGGTTTACAGCTACTATTTTATTATGTTTCCTGTTTATTCCCTGATTTCCTTCCTTTCTTTTGTTCCTCTCTTCTTGCCTTTTATTGCATGATTTGAATATTGTTTTTAGATTTCTGTTTTAATTTTTCGGTCGACATTTTTGCTAGATCTCTTTGCTGTAATAGTTTGGTGATTGCTCTAGATTTCGTGACATGCAGCTAACTGTTCACAGGCCACTTCAAAATACCGCGTCATTCCAGGTAAAAACACAGAAACCCTGTGTGCATGCAAGTCTACTAACGCACACCTATGAGAGTCAGAATGATTGCATCTGCATCGACGAGAGACCCGTGATACA
The DNA here is from genome assembly GCF_000313985.2 of Echinops telfairi. Taxonomy (NCBI): domain Eukaryota; kingdom Metazoa; phylum Chordata; class Mammalia; order Afrosoricida; family Tenrecidae; genus Echinops; species Echinops telfairi. The sequence goes on from NW_022103905.1 coordinate 15,741,177, forward strand.
TTGTGTCCCCTCCCCATATGTTTGAGATGAACTTGTTCTTCACTAGCTATTCCAAGTCCATTTCACTGTTGCTTTTCCTCCTTTTTTTGAGCTATTCAGACCAATATTTAGATCCAAGAGGTTAGGAATCTGGAGGAGTGTTTAAGACTGTGAACGTTCACTCTCATTTTTTAAAAAGTTTCATTTTGATTTTTTAAAGAAAAGTATTGTATATAGTTACATAGCCCAATTCAGCCAATGAAATCAGTAATATTCTGCTAACACCCCCCATAAATGTGGTTCTCTTCCTTCCCCCCCTCCCATCCTTCCTCCCTTCCTTAATAATTTCCTCTCCCTCCCTTCTCCCTGGTCCTGTCCCCATCCCTGACCTCCTTGTCGTCTTCAAAGTCATATCTTTTGGTATAAAAACCATGTTTCTTTTCCGTACTTTTTCCTTATAATAATGGTGTTATCAAATATTTGTCATTGTAAGATTGATTGTGTTGTCTAGTCATAATATATTGTTATAAATTTTGTTTCAAATAATCAGCATTTCTTGGAAGGAAGGTCAGGTGATGGCAAAATCCCTAAAAGTTTTCTCATCTTAAAATAAGGTCTTCATTTCACCACCATTCCTGAAAGACATTGGGTTTTAGATTAAGCCCCTTACGCTCAGTGTCTGAAAAATCTTGTTCCATAGTCTGCTGACTGCCATGGTTTCATGAACTTATCTTCCGAGTAACATCTCCCTGCTTCCCGAATCTCCTTACCCATGTTAGTCTGAAACCTGGGTCTGTGTTCAAGCAACTAAAGCCCCCGAGGTAGTTTAGAAAACCAAATCTACACGGCAGTGCATTGAATGGTAAACCATGACATCATTGAACATCTGCGAATGCACATGGGAGAATGGTACCGGCAGGCAGCAGAGTATACCCCCAACCATGTAGTTAGTATGTATTACTAATGCTTAGAGGTGGCTTGTCATAACTTGAGTGTACCCTAAGTTGGTGACTTCCTGTCCAGAGCTTGAAGCCTTGGCTGTAAACCTCTTTTTGTTTGCCCCCTCCACACCCCACTTCCATGTTCATGCTTCAAGGGAGTCAGCCAGAGACCTGAGACAAGTCGATCACAAAATCTCCTTCTCAGATTCTCTCTCTTGCCTGTGCTCTCCGTGTGGGCCATTCTGGTTGTCTTGGATTCCTTCTCCCACTCGCTTCTGCCAGGAAGGTGGTCTTTTTATTGCATTTGTTTTTCTTCCCCAATTTTGCCAGGTTTAATGGAAGTTGTGCATGGGACTATTTGACTCTTGCGTTTTTTTCAAGTGATTCTTCCTTGTGTTTGCCCCTCTCCTTTCCAAGTGATTCTTCCTTGTGTTTGCCCCTCTCCTTTGGATTTCCGTCTGAGGATCTGTTTGTGGTCTTGGACCAGTTGGAGCCTCGTCATACCCACCTTGCTGGGGTGAAGGCCCGCATGGGCAGTTGAGCCATTAGCTTGATCTTGCTTCACCCAGTGAAGGTAGGCAACGTATTTCTTCCTGTAAGCTGGGCCACCTGGCCAATTGGCTGGCCTTTCTCACGTCCTTGCACAACCTGCGCTTCAGCATCCCTGCACATGGGAGGGACCAAACATTGGATTTCCATCTCAGTTCCTTGCAAAGAAGGGGGAAGACTTCATCTTCCTGAGCACGTGGGGCGTTCATTGAAATGCCTTTTCCAGTTTGGGGTTAATCCGAAGTCACAAAGGGATTGAACTTGTACTGTTGGCATGGCCCTTGTTCTGTTATTTTCATGACACCGTCCCTCTCATGAGGAGCCCTGGTGGCATTGTGGTTACGTGTTGGGCTGCGACCGACAAGCCACCCGCCAGCCACTGCTCAGGAGAAAGACAGGGTTTTTTACTTCCCGTGAAGTGTTACACTCTGGGAAAGGCACAGGGGCAGTTCTGCGCTGCCCTCTAGGGGCGCTGCGAGTCAGGTGTGAGTGCTTCTAAGTTGAGTGGCTACCGTAAGACTGAGGTCCTCAGGTTGCAAATCATGGTACCTTCATCTCTGTAAGGCTGATCCTGTTTCCCTACCTAATTCCACACAGGGTTTCATACAGCCACCCCATATTTTTTTTCTTTACTGATGCCTCATATTTCCACAAGAAGCGTTTGGTTCCTTTGCGTTGTGCATCTCTGACGTGCACATGGAGAGTTCTCATGAACCCGGACCAAGGATTTGGGGTGATCTCCCCTCTGTTCACGGAATCCCGATTGGGGCATATGTCCAAACATTGTCTTTTATGCCCCTCCACCATAGGCCCTAGCCCAACATTCTGTGACCTCCTTGTGATTCGGTTCTTTCCTTTGAAAAGGGGCAAGGCTCTGGGATGGCCAAGCTTGTTCAAGGTCAGGGCTCTTCTGCCTCTCTCTTTCCCAGTGAATAGGAAAGTCCAGATGTTGCTGGGGAAGCTGTGTGTGTGTGTGTGTGTCCCTGGCCCTGTGCCACACCCTTCCCCCATCCAGAGCACCAGGCGATACACTCAGCGCCCATAGATCTGTCAGGGCCTGTCAGCAGCTAAGCAGTCTGGGAAGCGTTCTCTTCTTTACACGGGTTCCTGTTTGCCAGAGGCATCCGGCGGTCTTCCCCTTCCGGAGGACGCAGATTGTCCGAGCGCTGGGGTCCCGCAGGCAGAGGAGGAGCCACTGAGTCACTGCCCACATTCCTCCTTACAAACCAGGGAGCTGCTCTTGGCATAACTAGGATCTTAGAACCATGTCCCAACTTCAGTTTTGACTTTAAAAAGAGATTTAAAACCACACACCTGCTTTCATTGTTTTCTGGCTATACATGGAATATGCTTGTTGAAAAACATCTATGCATTTTCTAATTCCGTAAGGATTTATTGAGCACCTCCTGTTTGCCACACTTCGAGAACACAGCCAATAAGCTAGACATGGTTGTGCCTCATGCTAGAAAAATACTATAAACGGTAAGAAAATATATAGAAGAACCTTTTTAAAAAGTACTCAAAATTCTAAATATAATCACTGTCAAAACGTTGTTTTTTTGGTTTTGTTTTAAATCTTGTGTGATTTTTCATTTTTGGAATCTGGGCATACTTGCTTCATCTATTTTCATTTCCAAGTCTTCACCTCTCTTGCTTCTTTTCTTTCTTTCTTTCTTTCATCTCCCTATGAGGTGCATTTCCAGTTCTTGGGCATCTAATCTTCAAGCAATGTGAATTGTTGGGGGGTGGGGTTGGGGGGTGGGGGTGGGCGAACTATTCAAAATGCTAATTTTAATCTCAAGTGGCTTGTTCTGCTTTATTTGTTTGGGATTCAGAATTCTTCACACCTATGAAATACTAATTATTAAGTTAGAGAGGTATTTCCCACTAAATAAAATTAATAGACTTACTCATTTTATAGTTTAATGAGAGGGTGTTAAAGTTGAGCTGCACCTTATTTATAATTGCAGGGGAAAAAAGATAAATACCTAAATGCCCATCAGTAAGAAGCCAGTTAAATAAGTAAGGTATGCCCATACACTGGAATGCTGTGAACACATTAAAATAGTTTGTTAATTTAAAAATAAAACGAATAAACATGGAAGATATTTTTTAAAACCCTATTGGATGAGGAGCCAAAAAGCAGTTTATAGTATAGTTTAGGGTATTTAATTTCATTTATGTAAAATTAGATGCATATGCAACTATATAAATAGAAAGCTATTTGTAAATATTCCATCAATATTCAATGAATATTTCTTTAACACTATGGTTGGCTAGGTTTTCTAGACAAGCAAAGCCAGCGAGGGAAACCTACATACTTTTACATCAAGGAAGTGGCTCACACAGTTGTAGAAGTGGTTACATCCAGTCAAGGTCAAGTCCATGAGTCAGATGTTAAGGCCATTCCTGACTCACGTAACTGCCAGGAAGATGAGCCAGGAAGCAGGAAGCCCAGAGGCTGGTGGAGGCAGAGATGGATGAATCCACGGTCAGCAAGCCAGGCTTATGGCTGCAGAGTCAAATGCATCCCAGGTTGGCAGGCAATATGGCAGTTCCTTGATTGCACCCTGGTTCCACAGGCACTACAGTGGGCTGTTTGTTGTTTCAAGTCTAAGTTGAGACAGGAGATGCAGGATTCATATCTGCATGAATGGAAGAAGTCTTCTCCAAGAGTCAGTTTAGCATCAGACCACTCCCCTGATGAAACTTCTCATCAATTGTACTGAGTGGGACCTGACCTGATTTGGGAGTGGGCACACACTCCACACATGGCATCCCACAACTTCTTGGCTGTCCTCCCAGAAGATCTCTCCATGGAGTTGATGACCTTCTATGAGATCTCACATCATGGGGAATCCTCGCCCGGCCAAGTTGACACAAAAACTCTCTCTTATAAAGTGGGCACTTGTTGCTGTCTTTAGGAGCCATCAAATCAAGTTCAGCTCATAGGGACCCCGTATGACACAGTGTAGCTTCCCTTTCGGGTACTCAGTAAGTAGGCTGGGATAGCTATCCAGGTCTGAGAAAAATCCAGACGCTGCATATAAATTGAATCATGCTGATTTTGGAGGGAATATAGTTGCTTGAACAATGTTTTTTTTGTTGTTGTTTTTCCTTCATCTCTAGAATAATGAGCTGCAAAGCAGGTTGGACTACTTAACAGAAACCCAGCTTAAGACTGAAGTGGAAACCAGAGAGATTGGAGTGGGCTGTGATCTCCTACCCAGGTATTTAGGAATTTCCTGTTTTTCTGACTCAAATTCCTCTTTGACTTCAGGAAATACTTTCCTGGGCTATTATTGCCCAAATTTCTTTCTTTTATTTTTTTTCCCTATAAAAAACATTTCTGTGCAGTGACATGGTGGCTGCTGAGGGGTGTGTTCTGACTGGTTTCTGTGGGAGCAGGGGCCGTGTGCAAAGTGGAGGGGACAGAGGAGGGAGCTGGGCAGACGCTGCAGACAGAGATTAGGAAGGGCGTGTGTTTGTTCTTTCATCCAGCGGCTAGTGAGTATCTCCCCTGTGCCTGACGGCTGTGATGTAGAGTGGATTGAGATGTGGTTCCTGCTCCCAAGCACAGTTCGGGTGGAGGAGACTGGTGGGGAAGCTGGCATTCATCACACGGTCAGAGGGACTAACAAGGTGTTTTAGTAGTACCGAGCAGCCCTCGTGTCATAGTGGCTACACACTGGGCGCACGGTTGGCAGTTTGAACCCACCAGCCGCTCTTCGGGAGAAAGACTTGGCTTTCTATTCCCCTAAAGAATAACAGTCTCAGAATCTCGCAGGGCCAGTTCTATTCTGTCCCATAGGGTCGCCGTGAGTCAGAATTTACTGGATGGTAGTGAGTTTGCGATTTAGAGTCTAGTCATATAGAGGAGGGGAGGAAGGTCTCAACTTTGAAGCGCGTTTATTCTGTCTCGAGTGCCATAACAGAGTATTGTCAAGCACTGGATCAGACTCCTAGTAAATGATTTGTTCTGGAAGCAGATGTTCAGTAACTGTAGCCTGATTTCTCCAGTTGCATTCTCAAGCTGAAGGACTGACCCATTTGTTGTTAAACTACTCCCAGGCCCATGCCTGGGTCTCTCCCTGCGTGAAGTTACCAGCTGTGACCTCTTAACTTGTATTTGCTAACTAACCCACCAGCTCCAGGGACTCGGAACCGTGCCAGAACCGTGCCACAGGGCCCGTAATCTCATGTGGCTTGTCACTAGGTCCTCAGAAGGACAAAGTACCAGACCCACTGTGTGTAGGAGGTGGTATTCTTATATACTCTCAGCACCATCAGTGTGTGTCCCGTTAGATGTTGTAATCACCCATAACAATGGGGAATCTGGAGTTTCTAATGATTACATCTGGTAGGAATGATGATGAGCCAGTGATCAAGTTAGCATAAGGGATGCCTCCGGGTTCTCCTGTTCGTGGCCAGAAGCAAGATGCCTTCCGAGAGATCTGTCATCCCTGGAGCCTCGGTTCCCTGGTATGTAAACTCAGAGTCTGACCAGATGACGTCCCAGTTCTCTTCCACACCAGCCGCTGTGTGTGGTTGCTGTTGCTGATCTGCCCTTGAGCCAGGCCCAGCCCTCTTCAGTGCACAACGATGCCAGACTGTGGTAACCCAACGTGTTTTCAGAAATACAGTGAGCCCTCGTTGATCGTGGTTAATCGGTTCTAGACCCTACCGTGATAAATGAAATTCCGCGAAGTAGGATTCCTTATTTGTAAATCAAATATTTTCATAGTTAGAGCATAGAGGACATGAAAAAACACCCTTTAGTCACCATTACACTCGTATTACCCAATTTATTAAACGAAAAAGGGAAAATACGGTAAAACATTTTGGACGTTACAATTATCATTTATTATTTATTATATTATTTATGGCATCAAGCGTGTACAGTATGAGCCAATCAGTGGCAGTAATGACAGAGCATGCGCTGTTACGCAAAAACAGCAATAGAGTGAAGCCGCGGAAGTCGATGCGCGAAGTGGCGAGGGTTCACTGTAGATAGATCTCTAGTCTGTGTTTTTCTAGTCTGTGTTACTCTGGAAGCTTCGCTGAATCCTATTAAGCATCACAGCCATACCCAAACCTCCACTGACAGACAGGTGGGGGCTGCACAGGAGGTGCCTTGGCTGGGAATTGAGCTTGGTTTCTTGAGTAGAAGACGTGAATTCTGCTCCTGAACCCTCCCTACCCCCCCACCCCACCCCCAATTGAATAACAAGTCCCCCAGTCCCTTTCTTGTTCTTATTTGAATCACTTGTCTTTGGATGGAAATAGGCAATGTTATCGTCCTGATGTGATTAAGGAGAGAGGTGTTTTACTCATGTGAAGATCTACAGTCTCAGAAACCACAGGGGGCAGTTCTAGCCCGTCCTATATGCCCTGTATGGTAGCTATGAATCGGAATCTGCACTGCTTGGTTTGGCTGGATGTGATTTACAGAAAGGTTTAAAGAAAGAAAACAACCAGAGAAAAGAAACTGTAAGTTGAGTCGGGGTCTCCTCAGTGTGTAATCTTCCATGCATCATAAGCACAAATAGCCCAAAAGAAGGATTGATGGTGGCCAGGGGCTCTTCTTTCAAAATACAAAGAGTTGGTCATACCTTGCCCCCTTAAAAAAAATTCAAGAACCAAATGGCCCTGTCTTCACTAATTGCCCACATAATAAATCTTGCATGGCTAAGTCGGGTTCAAAACTGTGCCTGAAACCAATAAATTGTTTGTTTTCTAATTCCCACATTTTGGCTTAGAATAAGCTTTTCAATTTGTATGCCGAAGTATAGCCCGAAGCAAACTTTTACAACTCAGTTATGAAACCGCAAAGTGGTTTTCATAATGGAAGTGCTGACAGACCCTTAACTTATGGTCACAGTGAACTTGGAAGTCACCTCCATATCTGAAAGCAGCGTTTCCATAAATGTAGTGTTTGGTTTCCCCCAGGATCCATCTCAGGGCTTTAACTACCTGGGTCAGTCAGCAGAGGAAATGAAAACTACATATCCGCATTTCCAAAAAGGCACAGCAGTATTTCATTTGTGTCCCCGCACGGCTTTATGAAGTGCCTACTGTGTGAGAGGCACCCCCGAAGTCTTGGAGAGGGGCAAGGGAGGTTTAGAGATAATCAGTGTGGCCGTTTTCAGCCTGTGCTTCCTGGCACTGCCTTGCTCCTGGGGAGGTTTTGGGGTGCCATGGGGAAGTGGGGGGAAAGCGAGGCTGGGGGTGTCAGTGAGGAGCTGACCTATGGGATGCCCAAACCCCAAAAACAATCTGAGTAAATGTTGAATTAATTCCCAATAGTCGGAGTTGTCTTGACGGCCGTGAGTTTGGTATGGAGAGGTGCTCTCTGAAATCAAGGGCTATTGCCAAAAGTAAATTGGACCCTCTGTAAGAGACGACACCACAAAGACAACAATTACTTTAAGCTACCGAGATGATAAGGGGGGGCAGGGAAACCAGAGTGTCGAAATAGAACCACCAGAGCATGGTTACGGAGAATGTTGACACTGTGTGCAAAAAGCCCCTAATGTCATTGAGCAATCAATGGAGACAGTGTCCAGTGAGAATGTCATGGCTGTGTACACGCTTACCAAATAGTAAGGGATCATTAACTCTTTAAAAACCAGATTAAAGCCCCAAGCAAACAAACACCACTGGGTAACCATTGGTCCAATCTAATGCCCTTGGCTTCACAGATACAAACATTGAGGCCCACAGAGATCAAGGCACGCACTGGAAGCCACCTTGAAGCAAGGTCCTTTGAGTCTGGGCAGCAGCCTCACCCTCTCATGACCACTCCGTGTCCAGTTCTCAGTCAATGGAGTTGCTGAATTGTGCTCTGGCTGTTCTAGCAAGATCTCTGGTGCTCACGTTGACTTAAACTTGGATGGAACGAATACGCGGCTACATGGCACTTTCCTGAACATGTTTTAGATTGAGGCTTTCAGAGTGTTTCAAACCAATAGGACTACGGAATGAAACTTTGATCATAAGGCATTTGTTCTCACCCTCAGTTCTTCTGCCAGGAAGGGCCTGGTGGTGTGGCCCAGTGGGACGCGGAGGAGTCTCAGGCTGCCTGGGTTCCCTTCCAGTTCAATTGCTAGTTGAACACAGTGTTGGGTGGGACACTTAAGCTCTTGAGAGTCTCCACCTTCCTCTGGAAAGTGAGAGGGAAGATGACAGGCTCTCAGGGCTGCTGAGAGATGGAAAGAAACCTTTGTGTATGAAGCATTTGGCACAGTAACTGGATGATGGTTAAGCACTCAATACATTATGTTATTAACTAGTATAACTAATAACTATCATTACCAAAGCAAAAGGGTTATTTTATTTTTAACTATTCCAACTATTACTATTCTTGTTGAAACCCTAACTAAACAGTGCATGGAGCATAAGTGAATTGGGCAAGTTCCTAAGTGTAATTTTTATTGGTGATAATTAGTCATTTCATTAAGTGGATTGATAGCCCCATCAAGGATACAGTGCTTCCATATGCCTAGAACTCTCTTTAAACTGTCAGTGGTTCGAAGGGTCTGCACCAGGGGTCAGCAAACTGCGGCTGTTCTGTGCATACATGTGGCTCTGCCACAAAATTTAAAACCTTGAAAGGATATTATTCAAATGATGGTGATTTTTTTTAAATCGCCACTTAAAAATTTAAAAAAAATTTTAATCGCCACTGTTAAAGGGTATTACTCAGATAATGGTGATTTCATTAGCTTTGAAATATATATTTGTGACTTTTGAAGAACTTTTCGGTTATTGTGGGACAGGATTGACTCTTCCATCTCAAAAGATTGCTGACCCTACTGTCCCCTTTTCAGGGAATAAAAATTGCTCAGAGACCCCCTAGTAATGAAAAACTTTTGTACTGTAGCCCTCAATTCAGGATAAAGTGTAGGTATCTGCTTTGTAGCCCCCGTGGATCTTGCCAGCGCCCCCCAGGAAGTAGTGCCACCCATTTGGGGAATCGCTTGTCTACAGGGCACATAGAACTGGAGAAGGCTGGTTGCTGATTGGTGAGGCGGCTGCCAGCTGAGACTCCAGAGGGGTCCCAGTGAGTCCCAGGACCTGCACGCAAAGCTTCTCTGTGGAGCAGCACTTGGCCAGCTCCTCCTTGCCCCTCACACCTGCAAGTGTTTCTGGTGTAGTGGGTAAGCACTTGACTGCTACCTGAAAGGTTAGTAGTTTAAACCCACATGGCAACTCTGCTTCCACAGGGATTATAGTGAGAGAAGCCCCTGGGAGCCTTATCCTATGATACAAGGGGTTACGGGCAGTTAGAATCAGCCCAAGAACACCAGCAACAGCAGTTAAATGGACTCTCCTTTCCCTCCTTTTTTTCTTTTGGTCTTGCTAAAGAGATGAGAGGTTCACTATTTGAAACTAGCGTTTTCTTTATTTTCAGAGACACAAAGCAACTCTCATTACTCCCTCCTTACCTTACCTGCACCCTGTTTCCTCTGTCCCACCCAGAACTGTTTGGTTCCTGTGACAGGCCCTTAGTCAAGCACTCAGTGGATTCTCAGTAAGCACGTTTTGGATGAATACATGAAAGATACCAATCCCATTAAGTTCTAAGGCAGCTTGTGACCTTAGGCAGCAGTTTCAAATGATTGCTTAATAGGCATCCTGCTTAATAATTATTGCTTAAGGAGTCCTGGTGGCAGTTGTAGGACCCTGGTGGCATAGTGGTTAGGAGTTGGGCTGTGATCCACAAGGTCAGCAGTTTGAAACCACCAGCCACTCCTCGGGAGACACAGGCTTTCTACTCCCATGTAGAGTTACAGTCTCAGAAATCCACAGGAGCAGTCTTACCTGTCCTGTCGAGTCACAGTGGGTTGGAATTGACTTGATAGTGAGTTTGTTTTGTTTTATTTGGGCTGGGCTTGGCTTCATTTGGTTTAGTAGCTTAGTGGGCTAAGCATAGGGCTGCTAACCACAAGGTTCGCAATTTAAACCTACCAGTTGCTCCGAGGGAGAAAGCTTAGGCTGTCTATTCCCATAAATAATTGGTTTCAGAAACCCTAGGGACCAGTTCTACTCTGTGTTAATCCAGATAGACTAGAGAAACAAATTTATAGACACTCCTGTGTACAAGAAAGAGCTTTATTTAAAAGAGTAATTGTAGATTAAGAAAACATCCCAGATCAAGCCCATAAGTCCAATATTAGCCCATATGTCAGATACCAGTCTGTAAATTCCTCTTCAGACTCATGCAACACATGGAATGACATTGAATGCAGGAAGATCACAGGCCAGTGGGTGCAAAGTCTTATGGATCCAGTGGTAGTGGAAGCATCTCAGTGCTGGCGTGGGTCTCCACATGGCTCCTCCGGCTCCAGGGCTCTGACTCCATCAACTTAGCTACTTGTGGCTTGTCAGCAGGAAGAGGAAGCAGAGCGTGAGTGTGGGTCTGGCCTCCAATGAGCTATTTATCTCCCTAGGGCCTCCAAATGAGGTCATCAAGTTGCTACCTGATTGACAGGCTAAACGCCACCCCTCCACTCTTAATAGTCTCAAGTTAACACCAGATTATGTAACTACCACATACTCTGTCTTGTAGGGTCGTTATGAGTTGGAATTCAGTGTGTGTGAGTTCTTCATGGTCATAGGTAAATCCCAGCCAAACTCACTGTTAATTGAGTCCATTCTGACTCCTAGCTATCCTAAAGGACATAGGAGAACTGCCTCTGTGCGTTTCCTAGACTGTAACTCTTTGCAGGAGTAGAACACCTCATCTGTGCCCTGCAGAGCAGCTGCTGGTTTTGAACTGCTAAATTAACAGCCCAACACATAACGCACTGCACCACTAGGGTTCCTCTGGTATACAGCAAGTACTTTAAAAAACGCTTGTGTCTGCATCTATTTCGGTTCAGAAGCCAGGGCGCAAAGTTGCTTTCTGTCAAAGCTGTAGCTGCTGAGTCTACAATAGTTTCTCCCCCGGGAACTGCCTCTTTACAGATTACAATTCAAAAATGTAAACAGTAACCTGAATGGAATAAAGGAAATGGTTGAATTTCAGTTGAAATTATCTGTGTTGTCAAAATCCTGTTGTTTCTCTAGTGATTCCCTAAATAATGTATCTCACATCCTTTTCTTAAAGGATAGGAGAGCCTAATGTCGAAGCCCAGAGGTCTTCCTTTATAAGTATATCTTGTACTTGATGGGCTTTTAGAATATCGATGGAAGCCACTTCTATTCTTCGGAAATTTCCGGAAGGGTGACACAAATTGCCTCCTGGCTCCTGCCCCTGGCAATGCACGAAACTGCCTGCTCAGGTCACCAAGGACCCCGATTGATGGGGATCGTATCGATTTTTCCATGTGACAGATAACACTGTGACAACTCACTCCTTCTGGAAACTCCCTCAGCCCCTGGTGTCCTGTGCCATTCATTTGTGAGTGATAGCTCTGTGCGTGGCCTGCGAGCCAATGGGATCATGACAATGAGTGATGAAGGATCGGAGCCTTACAGAAATTACACCTTGTAGAGAAGACAGATGAGCAGAGCATGCGTGCAGGAAGTTGTTTCCAGTGATATGTTAAAAGAAGGTGACCAGATGTCCCGCTTTTGGCAGGACAGTCCTGATTTCTAACAATTTGTCCCGTGTCCCGCAGCATTTTTAAAAAGTCCCAATTTTTGGAAAGAATGCATGACAAGCTAGGGTATATGGTTTTCGGCTCCCATGTGGCTCTTTCGCCAGGATATGAATTTTATCAATGGTGTCCCGCTTTACCAATGTTAAAATCTGGTCACCTTATGTTAGAAGCCTGCGTGACAACCATTCACAGAACATCATTACAGTGGAGAGTAGGGTGGGGGGAGCCAGAGAGGAAGATACGTTGAATCTCTTGGAAGGAGACTTGTGAAGTTTAGAATTCTCTTCCTATTTCTAACGTAACCGCCGTCCCCCCCTCCCCCTTACCCATTTAAGAAGCTGTCCCTCATCACACTTTTGATGCCGTCACAACCGGGCAAGGGGAGGTGGTATGAGAAGGTGAGTGCAGGTGAGTCCATTCAGCATCGAGCACCACTGGGCAAGGAAGCTGGTACCTAACAACAGTCCTTATAGCAGGACTGGCTGCATCAGTTCCTGGGGGGAGGGAGAATGGGCGTGCAGATGGAGGAAGAGGTGGGATAGAGGGATATGGGCGTGTTTGCTTTGAGTCTTGACATTTAGTCAGGTGTTCACCAGGCGCCTTTGATCATGGTTACAGGCAAGGCAGAGGGGGCAGCATGAGAAGGGCCACAGGTGTGGAGCGGTGCTAAATTGTGGGCACTGTGTGCTACTTGGAGACAGAGGAGGCTTTCTACTCCTGTAAGGAATTACATACAGTCTTCGAACCCACAGACCCCGTCCTGTAGGGTCGTTATGAGGCAGAGTCAACTCGAAGCCAGTGAGTTTGTTTGTTTGTTTTTTGGCATGGTACTTAGCAAAGCCAGAGAAGAGATACCACAGGAGATCATGGCCGGCTCTTGGGCCAAGCTGAGGAGTTTGAACTCATCTGGGAAGCAATAGGGTGACTTGCAAGGCTTCTCAGAACAGTAAGACGCACTGATTGTCTTTTGTAGGAAAACATCTTTAAAGCAAAATGGATAGGATTCGGGGAGAAGGGAGACTTGCCAGTGGCGAGATCACTTGGGACACTACTCCAAAATTCAAAGCTGGATTATGAGAGCGTGACTCTGGACGGGGACTGAGGGAGTAGAGAAGAGATCGCAAAACAGGCGTCAAGGGGACAGACTTCATACTGCTTTGTGAATGATTGACCTGGGAGTTAGAAGGAAGGGCGTTCACTCTTATGTCTCACATACCCAATTGGTCATTGCACTAGTGAGAGTACACCGTGTAAGAAGCCACCCACAAGTCTCCGTGGCTTAGCCCGGTAAAGACTGCTTGCTCTCACATCGCAGTTCGAAGTAGGTTGGCCTGGACGTTGCTCCACCCAGTCCTTCAGGAACCCAGGGTTCTTCCCACGAGTGGCTGACTCTGCTTGGCTTTGGGGTCTGATCATTTCCTCTACTATATCCTCTGTGCTCCAGGGATGAGACAGAGCTTGGCATATTTTGAGAAAGGCTTTTTACAGGCTAAACACAAAATCATGTGAATCGTTTTTGCCCATTTAGTCACATACCAGCATATCGAGAGGGAAGCTGGGGCATATCGTCTAGTTATACGTGTATATCTGGGAGGAATAAGAAAGGGAGCTTATGTCTCTGCTTTGGCAATCCAATTCTGTTCATTCGACTTCTGAAATACCTCCCTAACTTGTCCCTGCGACTTCACCTTCAGTGCAGCTGCTGACATTCAAGTTCCCTCGGACTCTCAACTCTGACGCTGAAGGCCTTTCTCACCTTCCCACCTCCAGACGAACCTCTCTGCCATCAACTCTCATTACTGCCCTAGGAATCTTGCTAGAATCGATCATGCCCCTCCCTGCAAAACCTTCTCAAGGGAGCCCCTGGTGGTGACACGGTGAAAGCTCGGCTGCTAACAGAGCGGCTGGTGTGAGGGTTTGAACTCACCCAGCGGCTGTCGGAGAAGGACCATCTGTTTCGGGAAAGATGGCAGCCAAGGACCCCCAGGGGCGGCTGTGGGTTCCAACTCATCGTGCCCTCTGCAGAGCGGAACAAGATCCCCGCTCCCCGGTCCTGCCCCACCCTCACTCCTGTTCTTATGTTCGAGCTGTTGCTGCAGCCACGGTGTGGAGGGCATCGTGTGGAGGGCCTTCCTCTTTGTCACTGTCAGAAAACCCAAGAGGGCAGCTTGACTCTGTCACATAGAGATGCTGTGCGTCCGAATCTCTTTGATGGCAGTCAACCACCACTACCACCTTCTGAGCCCCTTCGCAAGGCACACAGGGCCTCACTTGTCTTGCTCCCCTCCATCACCAATCCCTTGCCACTGTGAATTCTTTGCTCCAGACCCACTAAATTCAGTTCGCACCCATGGGCTTTTGCACTGACTGTCCCGTCTGCCTGGAATTCCCATCTCCTCCTCACTCAATTGACAAAAGATCCACCTCCCTTTACACATGTGCTGATCTCCTGCTTGTTCGGATGTGGACTTGTTCTGTCCTCCGTGTGCCCCAGCACGTTCATTCTCAGATTGCTCGGGCCCTGGCAGCAAGGGAAGATTGAAGAGTTCAATGAAGGGACTGTTTACAAAGGTGCACATTCTAGCTGTGAGAGCCTGGAGCCGAGGGGCAGAAGGACAGGGTAGCAAAAGGGAGAGAAGAGCCAGGGAGAGTGGTTGCTCTAAGGACAGATTGCCCACAGGAGCTGTGACCTTTGGTAGAGAAATGATGCCAACTTGGCACAGTGGTTACATGCTAACCAAAAGGCCACAGGTTCAAACTCGCCCAGTGGCTCTGCAGGATAGAGGTTGGGTGATCTGCTCCCATCCAGACTGAAGCCTAGAGAACTCCGTGAGTCAGTTCTACTCTGTCACATGGGGGTCACTATGAGTTGAAAATCGACAGCAAACACAACCAAGTTGCAGCGGAGCAGGGAGGGATGCCGGTCTTGAGCTCTCTGTCCTCCCGCTCAGCTCTCCCACTGACCTCTCCCAACTAGTCAAAGCCAACCAGGAGCCCAGAGGCAAAGGAGCCCCTGATGCAGTCCTTCCAGGTTAGCTTCCCTGGGCCCAGAGCTGGGTGAGGGGCAGAGTGAGCCTGAGTGGGCAAACAGAGATGGTACCGAACACATCACATTACTAGTATACCTCTCTGAACTCTCTCCCCCAAACGATGAGTCTCGGGTGTAGTTTTGTACTTTTCTGAGACACCGATGCCAAACACCATCTTTAAAAGTTGATAACTTATTGCTGCTGTTGGTGGTGTTGTGAACTCTTGTTGAGTTGGCTCCTGGCACAGCAGAACAAAATGCTGACCCAGCATGGTTGACCGTGGACCAGACGGCTGTGATCCATAGGGATTTCGTGGGCTGGTTTTTGGAACTAGATGACCAGACCTTTCTTCCTACTCAGTCAGCTCCCCTCATCAGTGAATCGTCAGTCCGTTCCACATCAGAACCACGAGCAAGCCTTCACCAAACACCGGGTAGTGGTTGTGCATTGGCCAGGGATGGAGCCCCGGCTCCAGAATGGAAGGTAGAGCCACCGGTGTCTCAGTGGTTCCTTTAGTGAACCGTGTTACCGTTGTCTTTTAAACATGTCTGTGTGCTGACAGCCCATTTCCTAAGGTTGTCTTAACACACGGAGAGTGGGGAGAGTGTCGTCTCAGCCTCCTGACCTGCCTTATCTCATTTCGCAGCCAGCCCGGCAGAACCCGTGAAATCGCCATGCCCTCCCGGAGCTACACGCCATACACGCGGGTCCTGGAGCTGACCGTGAAGAAGACTGGGCCCTAGACCCCAGGCTGCGGACCCTCTTCTACAGAGGGACGGAGATCCTCACGCTGAGTGCTGACGTCTGCAATGATGGAGGACATTTGCTTTCTCACACAACACGGTTTAAGCCAGAATGGACCTTGCTGAGATTCTGGGCCACATCCAAGGCATGAAGGAGAGAGAGGGGCGGGGGGTTGATGAGGTGGTATTTCAAAAGCCCAACCAACATATCCTCTATCCTCCTTTGTTTCCTGTGTAGACCCTGAAATCCAGTCAGAACCCCCTCACCATCCATTGTCTGTTTCACTAGACTTTGGTTGGGAGGGCAAGGGCCTTGATGGGGAATTCTTGTCAGGATCACATGTTACAGGGTGAAGGCGTTCTTTACCCAGACTAGTATTAGAGGCCATGTTGCTGGAGCCCAGAGTGGTTGGCCCACAGGGAGTATAGACGGGAGCGCCTGGATAGGAAGTGTTCCCAGCATGCAGGTGCTCTGTCCTCTGGGTCTGAGGCAGTGTTTGCAGGAGCCATTATTAGAGGCGGCCCTTGCTGGGCCTGACATCTCCAAGCGTCATTCTGACGTGCTGATCCCCTCGTCTTGATTTGTGCCTTATGCCTTTTGGAGGGCCAGCTGAAATCACTGTACTTGCACAACCTGTGATTTTTTTTCTTCCCTTCCTCACTTCCATTTACAGAGAATTTTGTAGGGTGTGGACATCTCAATTGTGGAATGTTTTCAGCATCCGTTGATATTTTTGTTACGTGAATGAGAAATCCCTTCATGCATGCCCTGCCTTGGGAATATAACCCAGATCACACATATTTAATAAATGCTGTCTATTTTGTTCTACGGATGTCCCCGTGTCTCATCCACAACCATGTGAAAGGGAGAAAGAAAGGGCAGCGGGGTCAGTTCTGGAATGTGAGTCAAAGTCAAGCCACACAGGTCTTTCAGCCAGTACCATCATCCACGGACGGTGTAATTGTCAACCGTGACAGAGAAAGAAACCTTGAACTACACCTTGTTAACCCACCGTCTGGAGAGAGTGAAATCCTCGCATGCTTTCAAAATGCAAAGCTTCATTTTCCTTTTAGCAGCCTCCTTCTTTTGTGTCCACACTTTCCGATCCTTTTCCGTGATCCCCAGTTCCCTCCCGCCCTCCCCCCTCAATCAATAAACAGCAAAGATTTAAGCTGGACAAATCACTGCGCATCAGGATTGGATAATGAGGGAAAATGCAATCTCTAGAGCCAAATTTGTATTTAATTTCTGGCTGTGGAACCTTGGGCAAGTACTCAAATTCTCTGAATATTCGTTTCAGTCTCCGAAAACCGTGGGCTCAATCAGACCTACCTGAAGGGCCGTCGTGATTAGCAGTGTAATCAGTCACAGAACGCCACCGCGTGGTGCTGGGCACCCCAGTAGCTCTTGGTGCTGATCTTTACCCCGGTTTTACAGGACGGTTCACTGTGGGTTACCCTCGAAGGGACAGTCCCTGACCACACAGAAACCTAGTCCTGTGGACATCTCCAAGGAAGAGCAGTTAGGAAAAGGCAGGTCTTGGGACCAGGGGACTCTGAGTGGCAGGGGTTCCTGGGAGCCCCTGGGATGCCTGGTAAGCTGGTCTGGAAGCAGTTTCTAAATGCAACGTAATGGCTTTCACATGTCTGTTTTAATGACACAGAGCAGAGATGAAAACTTTTCTGCAAACGCGCCCTCCTTTAGTTCGTAGTAAAACAAGCAAGAGAAGAACAGAAGACGAATTTGGCACGTCATTGTCCATTCAAGCCAGATCGGGGAGCAGTCCACGGGAGCAGAGGTGGTCCAGAACCCAGCCCTTTGTCTTTTCTTCAGGGTCTTCAGCACACAGCGAAGAATTCTGAAATGCATTTAGACTGTTTAGCAAAGCTACTTAACTAATGCTCTGGTATTTGATAGCAGATTTATCACGTGGAAATAGTTCTCTCTTTTTTTTAAGCAGTGAATTTATAAAGTTTTATAATACACCGAAATAAAAATACTTTATAATAATGCCTCAATGAATATTTACATTTCAGTTCTAGATTTCTTCAACACACGCATGCATTCTCTTTCTTTTGTTTGTGAAACGAACTTGACTGCTGACTTCAGAGCCCCATCCTGCTCTCGGCCACCGGCTAGTACATGGGGGCTTCAGAAGGTGCATGGAAAATCCCACTATCTTTTTATTCCATTTCCCCACAAACTTTTTTGAGTCCCCTTGTCTGTGCCTTGAGCAAGCCACCGGACCTCTCTGAGCCTCTCTCTGTAAAACAGGAAAATGACCCTTGGATGCTCCCGGAAATCGTGGAGATTCAATGCCTTAAGATGCACGAAGGTCTTGGAATAGTGCTTAGCACAGCAGGAGCCCTTAATGGAAGGGACATTGTCAGTAGGGGTGGCCCTAGGCGGTGCACTTTGTTAACACCCTTGGCTGCCAACGGAAAGGTTGCAGGTTCAGTTCCATCTGGAGATGTCTTGGAAGAAAGGCCCGGTGACCTAACGCCTAAAAATGAGTCATTGAAAATAAATATAGATCTATACTATTATTTCTTACAGTTAATTTGACTCCATTTTCTTGATGGATTACTTGACCTGCCTATCCACATCCCCCACCCCCACCCCGCAATGTTGGCATTTGGGGAGTTGTTTGTACCCTTTCAGGGATTATTTTACTCAGTCCTTTGATGGGCCGTTTTGTACAGGTGGCTTTGTACACTCATCTATTTCCCTCGGATAAATTTCTAGAAGTGGAATTGTTGGGTCCAAAGTTTTAAGCCTTTCGGTGCATACAGTCCAGTTTGGCCTCTGGAAATTGATCCTCATTGAAACTCGCCAAAAGAGTGAACGTGCATTTCCTGGTCCCTTGGCCAACACTGGAACGAGAAGTGAAGAGTGTATAAAACTTGCTGTCTGTTGGCAGACCCATCCCCCAACAGGCAGAGAGAAACGTTTTTTCCGGATATTGTCTTCGAGTACCTGAGCTCAGGGGCTGCGCAGGTGTAAGCTGCAGGCTGGTAGGGGTCTTCAAGGCCCACGGAGTGCCTGGGGAGCCAACAGGAAACAGGTCAGGCCTCAGAAGGAGCTGGTGTCCCCTAGGGCTGAGGAACTGGAGAGAGCCTGCTACTTAGTGAGCCAGCAGCTAGGCCAGGTGTGGAAGGAAGCCCTTGCTCGCCTTCCTTGGGGACAGAAAAAGGAGGCCCAAAGCCAGGTGCGTGGAGGTTATAATCTGGGTGAGGCCTTCCCCCTAGGACGATTTCAGGGCCAGCCAGGGAGAATGACCTAGACTTGGGAAACATTTGGAGTTGAAAGTCATGGCACTGTTCCCCATCGGAGGCCAATCCAACCAAGACACACCTAAGCTCGGCTGTTTGTTTACTTGACACACACCTCCTTCCATGTGCATGCCCTCTGCTCCTGGACGGCGCTCCAGACTGGTGCTTGGGAGGGGTGGAGGGTATGAGGGCTGGCAAGCAGGCGCCGGAAGGTGGAAGAGCACAATTTCTTCCTGTCCTGGCTCAGTCCACACAGTTCAGTTCAACCAGTGTCGGCCAGTTACGGAGTTAAATGGTAAGGCAATTCATGGACTTCACGCTCCTCACCCACTCCAAAGTCTTTCCTACTGAGCCAGCTCCGCTCCATGTTGGCTGCACCTGAATCACAAGAAATACTTAATCTCCCTCCCTCTTCTCTGCTTGTCTCCAGGGAATGATGGGCCATCATGTCCATTTCACGGTTTACATTAGCCACATAGAGAGGGTGCATGCCAGACTCCCATAAGCATGAAGAAATCCACAAATGAAAGTCTTCCACAAAGAATCCTAGCTGGGGAGGAGGGGTGGGACTAGTGGGAGTAAAGACATCAAGAAGGATCGAGTCAGAGCAGACACACACCGAATCCTCCTCCGGGTCCCACAGGGACGATGTTATCATGACAATTTGTGGATAGGGAAATGGAAACCCACAGAGAGACTAGACTTGCCTGAACCATCCAACCCTGCTTGACCCCAAAAGATACATAGGTAGGAAGCCTAGGGAAGGTCCCAGGTAGGGACTGAGAGCAGATTGGTGGGCGCCACAGGTTAGGAAGAGGGGAGGGTGGAGATGACTGCTCATGGGCACGGGCTTCCTTTCGGCATGATGAAAACGTTCTGCATCTGGATATTGTTGACAAATGTACACCACGGTGAATGTACGTCATGCTACCCAATCGCACGCGTTTACATGATGATGAAGGCACATTTTTAATACAGTACATCATTCTGAAGGGACACGTGTGCCAGCGTTTTAAGAGGACACCGGGCGCTGAAGATTTGAGCCAATTTCGTCGATACGGTGTGTTAGTCTGGGTGGACTAGGGAAACAAATTCATGGACTCCTATGTGTATAAGAAAGAACTTTATATAAAAAGGCAATTGTGTATTGAAAAAACATCCCAGCCCAGTCCAGCTCAAGTCCATAAGTCCAATATTAGCCCCTATGTCCGATAACAATCTATAAATTCCTCTTCAGACTCATGCAAAACATGCAATGACGCCTAATGCAGGAAGATCACAGGCCAGTGGATGGAAAGTCTTGTGGATCCTGTGGCGGTGGAAGCATCCTTAACTCTGGCAGGGGTCTCCACGTGGCTCCTCCAGCGCAAGGACTCTAGCATAGCTCCATGTGTTTTGTCAGCCGGAAGACGAAGCAGAGAGCCTGTGTGCATCTGGCCTCCAGTGAGCTATTTATTTATCCAAATGATGTCATCAAGCTGCGACCTGCTTGACAGGCTAGACTTTACCCCTTCACAAGTTGACAGGAGATGATGTAACTGCCACATATGGTAAGGCCACAGTGTCTTTACATACATTTACATAGCACAAACATACACCAGAAAGACACCACAGCAGTGGCAGTCTCATAGAGGGTTTTTTCAGTAGCAAAAGTGAACTCACTATGGTTTATTTTATAGGTTTTTTTGGCTTTGTTTCTTCCTGCCTCCATGAGGGTTTTTAATACAATGGGAAAACATTACTAGCGGCCCAGAGAGCAGCTTTGTCTATGGAATCGCACCCTCCGCTTAATATAGTTATGTGAATCATGAGAAATACCACAAGGCGCTGATGACTGAAACCTGCTATTAGTACTACGGAAGAACCCTGATGGTGCCGTGATTAAAGCACCCCAACCATCCACTCCGAAGGAGAAAGATGTGACATTTCTGTACTCGATTAATTTATTTGCTTATCTTGATGCCAATACCACATTGTCTTGATTACCGTTGCTTTATTAGAAGCCCCAAGGTAAAATAGTATAGCTACTCCAACCCTGTTCTTTCTTTTCAGCATTGTTTTGTCTCTCCTGGGTCCTTGGCATTTCCACACAAATCTTACAGTCTGTCAAGGTATACGCAAGGCACAAGGCGGCAAGGATTTAAACTGGGATGTCCTGGAGACTCCAGGTCCCAAAGGAGATACCAGGATCCACCTGGGATTATCAGGCTAGCTCCCAATCCCCCCATGATCTAGCTGGTAGTCCTGTAGACCAGCTCCTGGATGTCAGGGGCTGCCTTTTCCTTTCTTAGCTGGAAGATTCCTAGGTTAAAAAAAAAAAAAAAAGAAGGGAAAAAAAAAACCTTCCATAATGTATTTTGATAAAGGCATAGTATAATCTTTGTGGAATTCCGAACAAAATATTATAAGAAACATTAATTTGTGCCCAAGGGCCATAAAACTGATGTAATTTGGAGGCAATAAAACATAAATAAATGGCTAACAGTTGTTGGGGGCTCTCTCTTAATTTTTCAACACATACTTTAGGGTTTTAACATGAAGCATTTACAACACTCACCTTCCTGAACGAGGACTGGGAGCAGGGTTGAGAAATAATTAGTAGGCAATTTTTTGGCCCTGGGACTTTTCTTGTAAATGTTTTCTTTGGCAGCCAGACTCTTGAGAACAGGAAGTTACTCTCTTGTTACAGATTTAAGACTTTTCTGAGCCAAATCACAGAAAGCTGGATTCGTTCTGAAATGAAGTGGGGGAAAGAAAACAACAACTCCGGCCTGGCTGGAGATTAATGATATCTTGCAAATATTTTAATTCTCCCCTTTCCTCTCAACTGGCCACCTCCTCAACAAAGCACATGCAGCCTGAAAACTGGAACCGGTTAACATTTTGTGGGCCGAACCTAAAATAAAATATCTTTATGGTGCTCACAAATTTATTTAAGCATTTTTGGGGGGAGCTTGGAGTAAGGAAACCAAGGTTATCTGAAGGTGAACTTTTTAACAATTGGGTCACAGCTTCCCAGGTACAGAATTTATTATAGAAAATGTAGTTGTGCCGACGCTCATGTTTCCATGGTGTTGGGAGAGATGTGTGATTTGCTTGGGCTCCGTCAAATGGCTTTTGTTCTAGACAAACGTGTCAGATGAAGCTTTGGGAACAATGCCTATGAAATGTTTGATAGGGTTTCAGTCAGTTCTGTTAGGAATTGTTCAAAATGATAGCAGTCTATAACCTTACTAATCTGACTATAAAGAAAAGAACCGGTTTCCCCCAGAACAGCCTGCGTCCTTATTTATAGATAGAACTGCTAAGGTAGTAGTAGAATGAAGATCTATGTTTGATGCTTGATTCTAGGGGTGGGGGGAAGTAGTCTTGATGAATCTGGGGTGTATGAGATGAATTATTTGAGAACCGTTTGTGAGGATTCATAAACATTGCCTTACAGAACTTTGAGATTCAGAGATAAAGAACATTTTCCTGTAAAGACTCTCCATCTTCTACCAAGATGCCAGAGTTCTCGCAGTGTTAACTGTAGCCTCTCTGAAGGGAAGGGGCACCCAGCTAAGAGATTCTGCATTTCCACTTCCATCAGACACGCAAACTCAAACGCACTGGGGCCCGTGTGTCATGGGAGTGCCCAGAGGGATGCTACATGCTGTAAATGCACGCCCAGCCCGACGTCACCTAGATTCATGATTATGGAAAACTCTGTCCCATCGAAGAGAAATCTATCTATAGCCTGAGTTAGGCTGAGGATCCATCATGTCGAGACTCTTGGTTTTTTGGTGTGTATGCACATTATAACTTGCCTTCTTATTCTGTTTCTGTCAAGACAATTCAGACTTGAGACAATTCCATGTACCTCAAAGCAAAACCATGCTCCATCAAAGCGTTTTCCTTGCTTCCGCCCTCCTTCACTCCCTTCCTCAGCCAAGGTTTATTGTGCCAACCTGGCCCATAAAACACATGTGGGGCTAATTGAAGGGCGGAGAGAGAAATGGCTTGGTTAGCCTCGCCTTTCGAGTTCTTGGGTCTCTTGCTTTCTGATGGTCAGACCAGGGTGCAACTGCCTTACCCAGTTCCCTGCTTCAGCTTGCAAGGCTGACTTCCTGCAAGACATCCCCAAGGAGAAGCTGCATGGACCTACCCCGATGCAGCCCTGGGTGCTGGAGCAGCCATGTGGAGACCCCTGCCAGGCTGAGATGCTTCCACACTCACTGATTTGGCTTTCCTTCTGCAGTCAGCGTCATAGTGTGTGTTTTGTGAGATGGAGGAGGACTTTGTGGATTGGTGTCAGACATATGGGCTAATGTTGGACTTGTGGGCTTGGGCAGCACTGGGTTGGGATGTTTTCTTGATGTTCATTTACCCTTTATATATGGGTTTCTGTGGATTTTTTTCTCTAAAATACCCAGACTAACACCCTTCCTCCTACTCTTCCTTTTTCTTCCTTTCTTCCTCCCTCCCTCCCTCCCTCTCTTTCTCTCTCTTTCTTATGTCTCTCTCTCTCTCACTCTCTCTCATTCATATAACACAATGCATTATCTTATGCACTGGATTTCAGAAGTCCTACAATAGATGCCAGCAGGGTACATTCGTTCAGAAGGCACTATTCAAGCTTCCAGAGACTGCCCTCACTCCTTGGCTCCTGCCTTCACACCACATAGTCTTTTCTCCTTCTGCTTCCTTCACCCCATCACCTCTGTCTCTGACTGGGATTCCGCGTTTCCCTCTCACAAGGCCCCTTGTGATTACATTGGACCCACCCAGGTAATTCAGCACAAGCACCCCACCCCAGGCTCCTTAACTTGGTTATATGGGCAAGGTCCCTTTCTCCATATAAAGAAACATATCCACAGATCGCAGGGAATAGGGCAGAGACATCTTGTGGGGGCTGTTACCCCAGGTTGTGTTATTTTTCAGAGATGTATTTGTATCCACAGACTTTCGTTGTGTTTCTAGATTCGTGGGATAACTTATTAGGGGGGGGGGGAGTGATGATCCAGAAGAGAGGGGGCAAGTATGAGAGTGCAGCCTTTAGGGGTGAGAGGACAGGGGATCCAGGGAGCAAAGGAAGGCCTAGCGTGTAGGGCAAGGAAAGCACAGGCAGGAGAAACACAGAGGGCAGGCTAGTGGTTGGAAGCGCAGAGTTGGTAGAGGCATGTGGCCCCAAGCAAATGACAGCCAGTTCACCTGGTGTGCTGTGGAATCCATTCCGATCCGCGAAGACTCAGGTGTCAGAGCAGAACACTGCACCTCCAGGCGGACCTCAGCCCTGAGTGTGTCAGTGAACAGCCAAGTCCACCCCCCAAAAGGAAAAGAACAATCCAGTCGTGAGCAAGTGGCCCAAAGAGATGCATGTGCACACCCAAGGGTTTTTTTCCACACCCAAGTTTTTAAAGAAGATACTTCACTGTGAAGACGGCCACCTTCCTATTTCACGCAATGAATTGCAATGCAGTTGTGAAAAATAATGCATCTCTCATGATATGTAAATATGTAAATGATACAGTTATATAATTCTACTAAAAAGCAGTTCATAAAATTGTAGAATGTGGTCCTATTTCTATAAATTACACACACACATATATATATGTGTATGTGTATACAAATATCCAAAAATCCAGACTCACTGCTCAGTTGATTCCAACTCATATATAGGGATTACTAGGCTATAATTCTTTATGGGAGCAGAGAGGCTCACCTCTCTCAGTGGGTCTGAAGCTCCAACCTTGAGGTTATCAATACAAATGCTTACCTGAAAGTACCACCAGGTCTTCTATATGTAGGGAAATTATACCTGGTGGCCATCTAGAAATTGTGGGAATCTTCTTTTTATTATCTTCTTATTTATTTTATACTTAGGTATTTGTCTGAAGAGCATAAATCACTTTTAAACTATAGCAATAAATTCTTTAAACAAATACATTGGCCTCATTGGCAAAAGCAAAAAGCACACACTATAACCTCATAAGAACTGTCAAAAAATTCAAATGATTTTTATGTGCTTTATCTTTTTAATTCTTCAATTGTACTGTATCTCAAAAAATCTTAATCATAGAAAATACATTGAGAACTCATTCAATTTTATAAGGGACATGCTATATACACATACCACACACACACACATACACACACCACATACATATGAAGTATATGTAATATATGTGTTATACAGCCTGTAATTGTTTTCCACGTTGAGATTTGTGTTCAAGTACAGGCAGGAAGGCAAGCATTAGGAATAGATTGCAGGGTGGTGCGCTGTGCGCAAATACTATTATGCTTACTTAATTTGACAAAGCCTGCCCCCTTTTAAAAGTACCTGGGCAACCATTTCTCTCTCCCTCTCTAAGAAGAGGTGTGCTTAAATTGATATTAAAAAGAGGAATAAAACCTATGTTCACAAAACAATCCTGAACATAGATATTAATCACCCTCTAGACTTTATTGTCTCAACTGTAAGCAACCCAATGCCCTTCGGTGGGCAAACAGAGGAAGTATGGTACATTCACGCACTCTAATACTGCTGGGCAGTAAGAAGACAGAGGAACAGAGCAGCCTGGGTGAATCTCAAAGGCATTAGATTCAGTGAAAGAGGCCTGCTTCCAAAGGTTCCATACTGCATGATTCCATTGATAGGGCATTCTCCAAAAGACGTGACTTCTGGAGCAGATCAGTGATTACTCGTGGGTAAGAGTTTTGAATAAGGAACACTGAAGAGGAAGTGAGGCATCTGAATTGTCGTGCCGGCAAAGAATATTGAAAATCCCATGGACTACCCATCGAGGCCAGGATGGGGGTAGTTTGTCTTACATCCTTTGGACATATCAAGAGATACCCACCCTGGCGAAGGGCAGCGTGCTTGGTCAATAGAGAAGCAGTGAAAGAGCAGAAAGGCCTAGACAAGACGGGTGGACACAGTGACTTCAACAATGGGCTCAAGCAATAGCAGCAGTTGTGAGGATGGCCCAGGACGGGGCCCTGTTTCCTTTAGTTGTGCGTAGGGTTGTTATGGACTGGAACCAACTCAAAGACACCTAAAAACAAGAGTGTGACTGAAGGGGTAGCAGAAAGGATTTGGGCGGGCAAAAGAGCTGTGCTATATCCTGATTATGACAGTGATGCCGTTACTTTATTGACATGTCTCTGTGTGGAACCAACAGATCACCCCTTTGACTGCCACCCCAAAGGTCTGCCACTCAAGTATCGGAGGATTTCCCTGCCCCCCAGCCACGGAGAACCACGTGGAACACAGCTCCACACCGGCATACGTGGGATCACCATACGTTAGAATCAGCTCAGTAGCATTTAAAAAATTCTCCATGTCTTAAAATTCATAGAATTGTGTATTAGTCAGTTTGGCCGTATATTAATTATAAAACAAAATAGTTTTTTACCACCGCTCTCACCAATATGCTTTTATTTAATAAGTTGCTAAGTAATGCTCATACCTTTCTAAGGAATCATTGACATACAGTAAATCTCAGTTGTGTGGTTCAAAGAGTTTTGACACAAATGTAACAAGTGTATAGCTTTGGACTGCTGTCCTCTCTTTTCTTATTTGCTTTTTATTTTGCACAAGGCTTATTAAATGCATAATCTGTTGGCAGAGAGGCGCGTGGGCCCAAATGGCGCAAGGCTCCGGTTTAGGAAGTGGAGGAAAGGGCTTTACAGGGAGTGAGCGAACTCTAACAAAGACGGTCTGAGCGACTGCTTTAAGCACAACAGTCTTTCATTGGGGATGGGGATTATAAAAGTGGGTAAAGGCGATTCACTGATTACTTTGGAATATTGTTTTTGGTATGAGTGGCTTGGCCTCTCTTTTTATTATTATTATTTTAAATAATTTTACCTGGGGTTCTTAGAGCTCTTATAACACTCCATGCATCAATTGTATCAAGCATATTTGCAGCACATGTTGCCATCATCATTTTCTAAACATTTACTTTCTATATGAGCCCTTGGTATCAGCTCCTCTTTTTTCCCTCCCTCCCCTCTTCCCATCCTTGTGATCCCTTGATAAATTATAAATTATTAGTGTTTTCATATATTACACCGACCGCTGTCTCCCTTCACCCACATTTCTGTTGTTCATCCTCCTAAGATGGGGATTATGCATCAATCATTGCAATTGGTTCGCCCTTCCTCCCCTCCTCCCCCCACCTGCTCCCTACCCTCCTGGTATCACTACTCCCAATTCTGCTCCTGAGGGGTTGATGTGACCTGCACCGCTGTCTCCCTTCACCCACATTTCTGTTGTTCATCCTCCTAAGATGGGGATTATGCATCAATCATTGCAATTGGTTCGCCCTTCCTCCCCTCCTCCCCCCACCTGCTCCCTACCCTCCTGGTATCACTACTCCCAATTCTGCTCCTGAGGGGTTGATGTGACCTGCATTCTATGTCCTGAGCTCTTATCTTTACCAGTGCACATGCTCCAGTCTATCCAGAACTGAAAGGCAGGACTGGGGTCATGATAGTGGGGGGTGAGGAAGCCTCAAAGAACCAGAGGAATATTGTATGTTTCATCAGTGCTATATTGCGCCCTGGTTGACTCATCCCTTCCGTGTGGCCCTTCTGTGAGGGGATGTCCTATTGTCTACAGATGGGTTTGGGGGATCTGCTTCAACCCCCCTCATTCTCAACAATGTGTTTTTGTTGTCATTGTTTTGGGTCTTCTGGTGCTTCTTACCTGATTCCGTTGAAACCTCATAATCGCACAGGCTGGTGTGCGTCTTCCATGTGGAGTTGTTGCTTCTTCTGAGCTAGATGGCCTCTTGTTTACCTTCAAGCCTTTAAGACCCCAGACACTATATCTTTGGATAGCCGGGCACCATCAACTTTCCTCACCACATTTGCTTGTGCACCCATTTTATCTTCAGCAATCGTGTTGGGAGGGTGAGCACCACTGAATGCCAAGTTGTTAGAACCACGTGTTCCTCTGTTGAGGGAGGGCTTTAGCAGAGGCCCAAAGTCCATCCACATCCTCAGTGTATTGACATATAAATATGTGTACATAGGCCAATACCTCTATTTTTATATATTTACATGATATTTTGATATATTTACACGAGTGCACACCTATGGTTGTACCTCTATCCATACCTTTGCTTCCTAGATCTTTTCCTCTGTTTCCTTTTACCTTCCCCCTGTCCCACCATCACGATCGCCCTTCTTCTGCCTCTTAGTAATTCCTCTCAGCTAGATTGCTGTTGCTCCAACACCACCAGGATCTCTGCATCCTCCTCATTGTTGATTTTAATTCCCTAGTTGTATCCCTGTCTATGGCGTTGTTTGCTCACCGCTCCTTTCCCTCACCTCCTTCTCCCTCCAGAATCGTTGGTCCCGTTACTTTCTCCTTGGGCTGCTTCCCATGCCTATCTTATATAGGTAGGCAAACCAACAATAACAGAGACAAAACAAAACAAACGATTGAATAAAAAGAGGGGGGGGGGAAGAAGAGAAAAAAAAACTAGCAAAAACATATGTAATTCAAGGTCTGTCCACTGACCTTTATGACTATCTCCCCACTGATCCTGTGGGTTTCCGGGAACTGCCCCTACTAACTGAAGTCTATTTTGGGGGCTCCCCAGGGGTTTTGTGGCTTTGCTTTGCACCTGCTGCTGATCTGTTATGTTCTCTTCTTGGTCCACCCACTGTGGGGGTGCTCAGGCCAGACTCACTCCCTGCCGTGTGTCCCCAGTATTGTCCTCTGTCGTGGTGTGCGCCAGCTAGGGGACATCATGTCTCGAGCTGTTGTTGGTCCTACAGTCCTCTCTGCCTTAGCAGCTCTGTGCAGGGACATCATCCTCGGGGCTTGGTGTGCCAGTATGGGCGCTAATCCCTTGCTCTCTCTTTTTCCTATATATTTTGAAATATAAATAGAGTTATTGGAACATAATCCAATTGCATATAATTCAATCGTTCAATCATATCAAGAAGACTTGTACCCACATCACCACGATTTTAGAACCTTTTCTTCTTTTTTATACTCTTTGTGGCTTCTCTTGATGGAGTCAGAAGGATTTAAAAAAAAACATTTTATTGTGGTTTGGATGAAATTTTACAGAGAAAAACCAGTTACTCATTCAAAATTTATACACATTTTCTTTCAAGATATTAGTTCCAATCCCCTCCATTGGACAGCACTCCTCCTATTTCTTCCATGACTTCCTCATTTCCATTAGTTCATCTTCCTTATCCCTTCTTGCTGTCTGAACCTTGTTTGGGGGCAAATACTGCCCTTTTGGCTTTGTCAGGTGGGTTCTTCTGAGGAGTATGTGATGTTATTGCTCACTTTATAGGTCTGTCTATTGTTGGTGCTACAGTTGGGTAAGCACTGGGCTGCCTTGTTCAAACCCATCAGCCATTCCACAGGAGACAGATGAGGTTCCCTGCTCCTGTAAAGATTTATAGCCCTATTGGACAGTCCCTTACAGAAGGGCCACACGGAAAGGATGACATATCCAGGGTGCAGGATAACACTGATGAAACACATAACTATCCTCTAGGTCTTTAATATTTCCTTCCTTACTGTGTTAGTTTGGGTTGACTAGAGAAACAAATTCATAGACATTCATATGTGTACAAGAAAGAGCTTTATATCGGAGTAATTGTATATTAAGAAAACATCCCAGCCCAGTCCAGATCAAGTCCATAAATTGATATTAGTCCCTCTGCCCGATACCAATCTATAAACTCCTCTTCAGACTCACACAACACATGCAATGATGCTGAATGCAGTGAGATCACAGGGCAGTAGTTGGAAAGTCTTGGGGCTGCAGAGGCAGTGGAAACATCTCAGTGCTGGCAGAGGTCTCCATGAGATTCCTCCAGCTCATGTGTCTTGTCAGCAGGAAGACGAAGCAGAGAGTCTGTGTGTATCTGGCCTCCAGTGAGCTATTTATCTCCCTGGTGCCTCCAAATGAGGTCATCAAGCTACAACCTGATTGACAGGCTAGACTCTACCCCTTTGCAAGTTGACACTGGATTACGTAATTACCACACTTACTATTGTGATCTTTGTTTTACCTCATCAAGCTTCTTAGACCTGTGTGTGTTCATTTGTTTAGTTCAATGCATGAAAGCCAAGATAGATAAAGCTTCAGAAACAGTAATGGGAGTAATGTTTCTCTGAGATATGGGGAGGTCGGGCGGCAGGGGCAGGGGAAGAGGGATGGGGGGGGCTGAGTAAAATGATGACTGTATAACCCTACTTGAGAGGAACAAAGAACAGAATTGTAAGTGAACAGATACATTAAATGGTGCAATATATGGTAAATAATAATAGTAATAATATATAATGTAATAATAAGGGGTCCTAGGGAGTAGGGTGGGGGAGGGAGGAGACGATAGGGAGCTAATATCAAAGAGTTCTAAGAATAAAGAAGACATTTTGAAACTTATGGTGACAGCAACAGTACAATTATGCTTGATCTAATTGAATTATTATCGTTGTACTATTATCATTATAATATTCGTAAGAGCTCCCAATAAAATGATTAATTAAAAAATATTTTTAAGTAAAAATGAATAATAAAAAAAGAAACATGGAAGCAAAAAAGAAAAATAGATTTTCTATGGATCGGTATTGACTTGATGGCAGTGGGTTTGAATTTTAGGCTTTCATTGTTTAGCTGAAGGATGCTCTCTCAGAGTGGGTTATAGTCCAGGGTAGAAAAGTGTCTAAGGGCTCAGACCAATAACTCTGGTCTATTTTATTTTGAGTGTTGTCCTATATTTTTCTCCTACCCTGTTGAGAACTCTCGACTTTGATGCCTTTCAGTGCAGTAAGTAGTAGGAACCTGGTACCATCTCATTCTTCTGGTTTCAGACTAGAGGAGGCTGTAATGTGTGTGGTCCATTAGTCTATTGGACTAATGGTGTCCTTCAGTCTTTGTCTTTCTTTACTCTTCTTTGCTCCAGACAAGATGAAACCAATAGATAAATCTTAGATGGCTGTTTGCAAGTTTTTAAGGTTCCAATTGTTACTCACCAAAGTAAGATTTAGGGTACTGAATGGTTTTCAATGACTAATTCCTTTTCTTTTAATGAACACATCACCAAACCTTTCTTCTGAGAAGGATGTCTCTGGATCTTTCCAAGCTTGATAGCCAAGCTTGATAACCTTTTGCACCTCCTAAGGACTACTCCGCTATAACTAACAACACTTATTCTTTCAAACTACCTTTCCCTCTATTCTGTTGCAAGCGCTGTTCCTCCCACATCATTTATTATAGCTTTCTTGTGTTCTGCTGTTTCGACAACTTCAGCTCCCCCGCCTTTTTTAACCTTATAAATAATCTTTAAATTACTCAGAGCTGTCATCCATTAGATTAAAAAAATTAAATTATGGCCAAGAATTCTACGTGATGGAAAACATTATCCAGTTCCATAAGAGATGGACAATGATGGGAGTACCGCTAAAGCTGATAAAACCTGAAACCTCATCATTGTTGGATGAAAATTTATTTAAAGGGAGCTACCTGCTTCCTGGTTTACTACATACCAAATATTTCTTCTCGACCTTTATGAACTTAAATGGATGCAGATGTTGCCAAAGAATGTTTTATAACATTAATCATCCTGGAATCGTATAATTTAAGTGTTGAAAGGCACCTTGGAGTTTATCTAGCTTAATGCCTTCATTTTAGAGAGAAGGAAACTGAGACCCACAGAAGTTATTGACTTGCCAACAAAAAAGGAAAACTAATGGAAGATGACAATCCTCCTGCCCCCGTCTCTGTTCTGGATCATCATTATTGTCCTATATATCCTGTTAATACAAAAACCATATTAAGCCAATAAAACCAAAAATCACCGTCACCGAGTCAATGCTGACTCACAGCAGCTCTCTAGGACAGGGGAGAACCGTCTTGGGGGTTTCTGAGACTGTAACTCTTTACAGGAGTAGAAAGTCCCATTTTCTCCTGTGGAGCAGCTGGGAGTTTTGAATTGCTGACCTTTCAGATCACAGCCTAACAATTTGCAAAGCAAGATAGCTTTATTGCTAGGGAGAAGAAATATATATCAAAGATGAGAACTTCCAAAATTTCTCATACCCCAGGCTGAGGAATAATGCTTACATCATGAAAACTTACCCTAAAACAGAGCTTCCAGTCTAACCCTGGAAATCCTGTGTCCTGAAACTGACTGAATTGTTCAAAGGAGTACCATGCCCAAGACAAATGGTATTTAATAATTGGCAAGACTATTGTTTGACTTAAGATGGCTTTTAGGAGAGCAGGGTGCTCAGGGCGCAAGGTTCAAAAGAACATCTAAAGACAATGTCCTGGGTCTGGATTCCAGGAGAGTTGAAACTGTTTCTCAATACTCTTGAACTATTCTTTCCTCTAGATTTTTGGGAAGAACATTGTGGTTTTTTCCCACCTGAATTACTCTACTACCTATGGATTACATGGATTGAAGGAAGAAGTCCATGTTACAATCTTCCCTGGAGACCTTAGCTAAAAAACAAGGCTCCAAAAATTGATGAACACCAATTGAAGTGTTTCAACAAGCTGATACAGCACTGGAAGCCCTCATTAGTCTACAGAAACAAATTCGGAAGACAGTTACTTGGCGAACTGATCAGAAGGGATCCATATTTGTGCCCATTCCAAAGAAAGGCAATTCATCAAAATGAAGGAATTATTGAACAATATCATTAGTATTCTATGCAAAGAAAATTGTATTGAAGATCATTCGAAAATGTTTGGTAGAAGACGATCATTCGTAGAGAACTATCAGAAATTCAAGCTAGATTCAGCAGAGGTCAGGGAAGGAGGGCCGTCAGCAAAGAAAGTAGAGAATCCCAGAAAGACACTGCAAACTGCCAGGCTGGAGGTTCAAACTCACCAGCTGCTCTTCCAGAGAAAGATGAGGCTGTCTGCTCCTATGAAGATTTATAGTCTCGGAAACTCTATATAGGGACACGGTGATGCAGAATAGAGTTGATGGCAATGGGATTTTGTTATGTCCACGTGGACCCTATGCATGCACCAAAAGGCAGTGCTGGAACAGAACAAGGGAATATGGCATTGTTTCAAATCAAGAAAGACTGTGGTAGGATTGTGTACAATCTGTATGCTGGACAAATACTTAGACAAACTGGCCTATGAGCTGAAGAACGGGCATTGGAAGGGGAGGAAGCCTTCAGAATTAGAGGTGACATCAGGATGGAAGATATGTACATGACACAACCTTGCATGCTGAAAGTGAAGAGCACTTGAAGCTTCAGTGTGGATTAAACCTAATAATATAAAGAAAACAAAAATCCTCACAACACAGGGAAAACATTGATGTTGTCAAGGATTTCATTTTAGTTGGATCCGCATCCAATGGTCACTGAAGCAGCTGTCAAGAAATCAAAATACATATTGCATTGGGGAGAAATGCTGCACAAGACCTTCTTTGAGGGCTAAAGAGCGAAGACGTCACTCAGAGGACTAAGGTGTGTCTGATCCAAGCCAAGGTATTTTCACTTCATAAGCATGAGAAAGCTGGACAATGAGGAAAGAAGACCACAGAAGAATTAATGCATTTGAATTCTGGTGCTGTCGAAGAATATTAAAAGTGCCATGGATGGCCAAAAGAAGAAACACATCCGTCTTGGGTGGAGTACAATCAAAATGCCCCATTGAGGCAAGGATGGAACTTGTCTCACATACTTTGGATATATTATCAGGACAGAACAGTCTCTGGAAAAGGACATTATGCTTGGAAGAGGGTTACTGCAAAGGTGGAAGATGGGCTGATGCAGTGCCCGTAACAATGAAGCTCAAACACAACATTTGTGAGGATGGTGCAGGACCGGGCTGTCTTTCATCCTGTTTTACATAGGGTCCCGGTGAGTTGGAACTGATTTGCTGGCACCTAGCAACAGCATCTATTACACAGCCATCCTTTACTGCCCCTCCTATTGGATTAGCTGAAGCTTCTCAGGGCTGTGCTCATTTTCATACAAGACTGAAAATTAAAGGTGATCGTACATATCCGACTTCAAAAGTGTGCTGGCATTGTAGTATAGACTTGCTCTTTCTCTCTTAAACATCACTTTTATAAGCTTGCTTTATTAATAATAATGTGTATAATCAGACTTAAGATATGCATTATATTGGATGTCTTATGAAAACGTTTAGAGAATGTGGCAGTTACAGAATCTCCTTGATTATGTCAATTTGAGCGAAGGGGTGGAGTCTAGCCTGTTAACCAGGTCATAGCCAATGATGCCTCTGTGTGAGCCTGGCCTTCTCCTGAGGCTTCTGGGAACTCCTGTCTTCCTCCCCTGGGGCAGGAGACACACTTTCTCTGCTACACATTCCTGTTGACAAGCCACGGGCAATCAGAGCCCTGGAGATGCATCCATTGCTATTGGACCCACTGGACTTTCCACCCACTGGCCTGTGATCTTCCTGCATTCAGCATCATTGTATGTGGTGTGTGAGTCTGAGGAGGAATTTATAGACTAATATTGGACATATGGGCTAATATCAGACTTAAGGACTTGATCTGGACTGGGATATTTTCTCAATATGCAATTGCTGTATGATATAAAGCTCACTCTCTCTCTGGATTTGTTTCTCTAGTCTACCTGGACTAACACAGAGGAAGACTAAGTACAGGAGACCCTATGCTTCAGCATAGAGTTTGAATGAATCCTGAACAAAACTTGCTTTTCGATAGCGTCCTACTCCTTTTTTTTTTTTGCCTGCCCTCTCTAGTCTGAAAATCCTGGAGGCAGGTCTTCTCGGCCTTCCTCCTACCCTACAGACACTCACTGTTAGGACATTTTCTCTTATCTGGCCTCCCCCTCAGATTGCTAAATATTCCCACCAAATTACCCCTTTGTCTTCAATCAAGTTCCACTCTTCCACGTGTAGAAGAATCACCCCACGAGGCCTTTTAGGAGAAAGCGATTTGGAGCTGACTTCTGTGTAAATGTTCACTAGACTAACATGCTTCTGGAAGTATCAATGGGAGATCCCTTTAACCGGATGTTTTTATGGGTGGGACTTCAGGTGGTGTGCCCAAACTCATTGCCATGCAGTGGGTTCCAGGGCACAGCAACGCCGTGACACCCAGCACAACTGACCTTAGGCTTCCCAAAGCTGTCGTTGCAGGGAAGCGGACTGTCACCTCTTTCTTCAGCTGAGTTGGCTGGTGGGTTTGAGTGACTGACCTTTTTGGTTAGAAGAAACGAAAATCAGTCAAGTGGAGAGGGTGCTTTACACCGACCTCATCGGAGTCTCCTAAACTGAGAGGAGGAACGTGTACATCTGACCTAAGTGTACATTCAGTCTAATTTCCTAGATGAGCCCCCTGCTGCCTTCGAGTTTCGGAGACATGGAAAAAGGACTTTTGTTAAAATTGCATGTGTTCGTCTGGGCTGACTAGAGAAACAAATTCATCGACATGCATATGTGTATAGAAAAGAGCTAGAATGATCGGTTCACATGGTCTTTCCAGGGCAGGTTCTTCTGCTTTGTGAGTTTATTCCTATGAAAAAATGTACATGTATGTCATTCGTCAGTCACACTCACATAGTTAACCAATGACCTTTATTAATTAAGAAAGGAAAACTGGAAATTATAAACTAAACTTCCACGGAATTTTAGACAATCAAGTATTTCATTTTACCCCCTCGAAATGTTCTCTTCTCCCCACACAATCAACAAGATCAGAAGTTCCAGTAGTACCCTAAAATTTGCGACTTGTCCCTAAATAACACTGTCAGGTGATGGTCTGAGAAGAAAAGAGCCCTTTCCCTCCAACTTGAAACTTACGGCGTGTATGTGGGTGGGGGTGGCGTGAGGGAGTGGTAGTGGTGCTCTTTTTAAAAAATCATGGAAAAGTTCCACTATCTTTTAGTTCCACTTTTCCACAAACTTTTTGAAACCCCCCTCGTATTTGGCTTTGATTTTCTCACCAAAATATTCATACTGGTTTTTTCCTGTTCCCTGGGGGGAATCTGCCCCCTTCATTAATCCCATTTCCCTTAGTCCTAGCTTTTCCACACAGCTGAGCAAACAAAGAGGCAGGCAGCCATTTGAACGTGCTTCCTCCCTCAGCCCCTCTGGGAAGGGCCGTCTGTTCATCCTGTTCATAAACCAATGACCCGACGGTGCTCAGAGAAAGCAGCAAGGATCCTCTGTCAAGATTAATTTTAACAGGCCACGTCCATCACCCAGGAACCATAGCCCCAGTAAATGGCTTTAAATTACTATTTACTGATAAAGAGGGAGATACGAGCTGGAAATTTCATTGCTCATTTCAAACAGTTTGGACTAGTCATGCAAGCATTTACTTTCAGTGTGCAGTGCACACCCTTTACAGCCTAAGCCCTGGGGGTGGGTGGGTGGTGCGTGGAGGAAAACCTTTTGCTGCCTGGGGATCCCAGTGAAATGCAATGAGGGGAAATGTGACATTTGGTAGGAGGAGAGCATTTTAGGGCTGGAAGGGAAATGAAGAATGTATCCCTGGATTCCCAAGCACGCAGGAGGCTATATATTATTCTAATTTCTCTGTAGAGAAATGCTGCTTCTCTTATTGTCCCTTTCACTTTGGGGTTTCCCTATTCACCAGCCCCTTTTCTTTCCTCCTGCCTTTCTCTTCCTTTTCTCCCCATTCTTTTTCTCTCAAATCCCAGTGATAGGTTCCCTCCCCTTCCCCGGCCCCCACCTTCAAACCTTCTCTTCCCTAAGACCTAACTTAAGATACTGTGCATGTGGTTTTTTGGTTGAGGGTCATGGAAAGCAACATCTACAACCGGAAGTGAATGACGTAGAACAAAACCCTTCCTGCCACGTGTACATCTGACCTAAACGTACGTTCAATCTAATTTCATATATGAGGCCCCTGTTGGCTTCAAGTTTGGGAGGCAGATGGAAAAAGAACTTTTGTTAAAATTGCATGTGTTCATTTGGGTTGGCTAGAGAAACAAATTCATAGACACTCTATGTGTATAGAAAAGAGATTTATATAAAGAGTAATTGTACATTAAGAAAACATCCCAGCCCAGTCCAGATCAAGTCCACAAGTCTGATATTCACCCATATGTCCAGTGCCAGTCTGTAAATTCCTCTTCTGACTCATGCAACACATGCAATGACGCCGAGTGCAGGAAGATCACAGGCCAGTGAGTGGAGAGTCTTGTGGATCCAGTGGTGGTGGAAGCATCTTAGCACTGGCAAGAGTCTTCACCTGGCTCCTCCAGCTCCAAGGCTCTGGTTGCCATCAACATAGCTCCATGTGGCTTGTCAACAGGAATGTCTTGCAGGGAGTGAGCGAGTGTCCCGCTTCCAGCGAGCTACTTATCTCCTTAGTGCCTCCAAATGAGGTCATCAAGTTGCGACCTGATTGACAGGCTAAACTCCACCCCTTCACTCTTAATAAGCTCAAGTTGACAACAGATTATGTAACGATCACATTGCACAAAAATGTGAACCACTCCTGGTCAAGAAAGTGTATCATTCTTTTCTTGTTGTTGTTGATTGTGGTTTCAGCTTTGTGGTTGAGAATATACACAGCAAAACGTACACCCATTCAGTAGTTCCTCCATGTACCATCTGGTGACATGGGTTACAGTCTCCAAGTAGGTAGCCACCTCCACTCTCCCTGGACTGTCATTGCAGATGGGCAGAGCAATCCTTGTCCCCAGATCTTAGGACTCGTTTTTTTTGTCTTAGGACTTTCTGTCTCACCTGGCCTGTCTGTTCTTCAATGCAGAACTCCACAAATAAACAACTGGAGCCTGGTCCCTTAGAGAAGGAAAGCATAGAGTGGGGTGGAGGTAGGGCTGCCTGGAGAGTACAAGGCGTCGTAGCTGATTGGTGTTTTCCTTGTATTTTCCTAATCATTAATAATATTAAGCACACCATTGTCTTTCTTTTTCTTGCTGTCTTTATTTTTCATCTGTACATTGGTACATTGGGTGAAAGGTCAGTTCAAATCTTTTATAACCTACTTTTGGAAGTGACACCCTATAATGCCTGTCATGTTCTTTTTGTTGGAAGAGAGTTAACAGGTCCCACCCAGCTCAATGGGAAGAGGACTATGCAAGGCTGGGTATCGTTGGGAACCATTTTGAGCCTGTCTACCACAGAGGCTAAGAATAAAATCCAGGTTTCCTGTTTTGGCTGACAAACCCTCAGAGATCTAGCTCCAGCCTTCCACATTGACCTTCTTTCGGTGATGTGAACATTCTGAGCGCTTTCTCCTTGCAGGCTCTGGTGTTTGCTGTTCCTTCCGTTTGGAATAGATTGCCGCTGGATTTTCCCGAGGCTGGGTTTCTTCTTGTTACTCTTGGGTCACTAGCAAGTTGCCACGTCAGAGAAACCAGCTTCAGCCACTGAAAGTAGCCTCTGGGTCAGCCTGTTCAATTCTCTATGGGGCACTCAGTCTTATGTAAGAAAGTGGGAGTTCCAAGGGGGCAGATGCTTTTTTGTCTTGTTCATAATTTTACCTATAAAGCTCAGAACAGTGCTTTACACATGGTAGGCATTCAATAAGCATCAATTACGTGAACAAATGAACAAGCTCTCCGAAGGGGCAAGATGGGATTTATAGCTCAGCTGGAAGTGTGAACCTTCAGTAGCCTGCCTGTTACCATTGCTGTGCAGCATTGCACCCCAATCTTAGAGCCACAGCAAACTGTTTTGTGCCCCTGACTTCTGTAGGTTAGGAATTCAGACAGGACACCATGAGGGCAGCTTGTTCCTGCTCTGGCATAATGCCGAGGCTTCCGTTTGTGAGTCTCAAAGTGGAGAAGGGACTGGACAGCTGAGAGCTTGGATCACTGCAAGGGCTGCTTTCTCACATGACTCCGGTAGATTCTGCCTGTTGGCCAAAACCTCAGTTTGGGATGACAACCAAGCCGCAATCACAGACTTCTTCACAGTTTGCCGAGTTGGGTCTCAAGGCCAAGTGCCCCCAAGAGAACAAAGAAGAAGCTATTTCACCTTTTTATCACCTGCTGGGGAAGTTACTTTTGCTGTGGTCCTAAGAATGCCCAGATTCAACGACAGGGAGGAGGCAGATACTGTCACTGCCTCTGGGCTGACTCCAGGTGTATCCGGGCCATGTGGTGGCCCCGTATGACTGGCAGCCAGTGAAGAAAGCAGAGCGAACAGGCTGGGGATGCTGACGATGCACTCTGAACCGTTTCACAGTGGATTGAGTCTGTTTGCAACTGAGTCGCAGACATTTTTTTAAATCACATTCACATAATACTGTAGCTTTGGGCAGCTTAGTGTCAATGGGACAACGAAGTCATCTTGTCAGCGCTTCCTGAGTCGGAGAAAATGGTTCTTTCCCTTTCTACTTTAATTTTTCCCTCCTTAGGGCATGGAAACTCGTGAGTGTCCTTTCGGGGACCATCACTTTCAAGAGGCTAGCAAGTACTGGCTCCACTGGAACAGGGATTTGGATTTACAACAGAAAGCCAAACCACTGGTCCAGATTCAATTTTATAGTAACTCAAAACCAAACTCAATACCAACTCACAGAGATGCTGGAGGACACACCAGACCTGCCCCTGTGAGCTTCCCAGACGGCAACGCTTTAGGTAACTGGAGTAGAAAGCCCCTTCTTTCTCACTGGGAGAGCCGGGTGGTTTCGAACGTCAAATCATGCAGCCCAATGCGTAACCACTATGCCACCAGGGTTCCTTCAGTTTTATAAACTATAATAAAGTAATGGCAAAGTGATTTTGATACGTGGTTAGTTTTGTGGGTTTTTTTAAACAGAGATGAGGTGGCTGTGGTTCGTGGTCCCCATTTCTTCTCCAGGCTTCTCTGGTGTGGTTAGAAACTGGTCAAATCATGGGACTCGGTGTTCTTCAGCCTTTCGTTGTTACGTTTGTCCTGTTCCTGTCCTTTCCCCTCCGACCAGTGGTTCGCAACCTTCCTAAGGCCGAGACCCTTTGATACAGGGCCTCATGTTGTGGGGACCCCCAACCATAAAACTGTTTTCGTCGCTACTTCCTAACTGTCATTTTGTGACTGTTAGGAATCATAATGTAAATATCTGATATGCAGGATGTATTAGGCGACCCCTGTGAAAGGGTCATTCGACCCCAAAGGGGTCGCGACCCACAGGTTGAGAACTGCTGCCTTAGCCATTGCTGTTGAAATCTAGGTTCTTTCCCTTGTTTATAGTTTGTCTTGTTTGGTGAATCATAAAAGATGACTCCGCCTGTTTTCCTTTTGAAGTCCAAACATTCTGCTTTTATTTTGCTTCAGGTGCTCTTAATTAACTTGTCAAGCCTCTTGGCTGCTGGCAAGACAAGGGGACAGTTTGTGCCTGGGGTGTGCTTAGGAATTCATATTTGTATTAGGGTATCTTGAAAGCCTAAGCTGTGTTGTTTAAAACATTCTATGCCACACCACTGAAAATAGTTTCCTGGTGATAACAGATAATACTTTTGTAAAAGATGTAGCATCCATATATCATATATACGTATGTGACATTTTATTAAATGAAAGTAGATGAGGGAAAGAGAGAGAAACGAATTATGAGGGAGGGAGGGAGCGTCTGCTAGTTAAGGCTTGCTAAGAGAGCCCTGCAGGTCTAGTTGGGCACACACTGAGCTGCCAAACACAAGAGCTAAGGTTTGAACTCAACAGCTGCTCCCAGGAAGAAAGATGAGGCTGTCTACTCCTATAAGGCTTTAATAAGGTATTGGAAACCCAAAAGGGGGTTGTACCAGCTCTACAGAGTCACTGTGACTCCGACTCGGCACAGTGGTTGTGAGTTGTTTAATTCTGTGGTGGTAGTGGGTTATGTGCCGGGCTGCTAGTGTTGGTTTCTTGGGAAACAACTCAAGACGAGTCTATGTATTGTCAGCACCCTGCGGGAACAGTCTGCTCTCTCTTTGAGAGCCGGTGTGTGTTGGGATCAGTCGGAGGACAGCAGTGGGGTTTGGTTTGAAGGCGTTAGAGGCGACAGGAAAGTGTCAACACGGCTCCCTGACAAAAAGGACTTGACAGGGCAGTTGTCGTTTGCCGCTGTCGCACAGACTTCCCCTCATGGCCACCCCCTGGAGGAAGAGTGGAGCTGCTCCATCAGGGTTTCGGGGGAACAGATCACCAGGTCCTCTGCTAAGGCACCTCCGTGTGGGTTCAAGCCAACACTCTTTCTGTTAGTAGCCAAGCACCACCTACGGCTTTCTGTTTAATTAGGAAAGAAGGGGAAAAAATGCTGTGCATAAAACACACACACACACACACACACACACATCTATTACTGTCTAGTTGATGCCAATAGAATAAAGCGGCCTCAGAGGTTTCTTTCCAAGACTGTAAACCCGTAGAGCAGACGGCCACCTCTTTCTCCCATGGAGTGGCACTTGGGTTCTAATGACCAATCTTTTGGTAAACCGCCAAGCGCTTGAACCACATTATCCCCAGAATTCTTCTTCTTTTGAAAAAAATCATTTTATTGGGGGCGCATACAGCTCTTATCACAATCCATCCATCCATCCATTGTGTCAAGCACATTTGTACATTTGTTGCCATCAACATTTTCCAAACATTTTCTTTCTACTTGAGCTCTTGGTATCAGCTCCTCATTTCCCCCCTTCCCTCCCCAACCATCCCTCCCTCATAAACCCTTGATAATTTATAAATTATTATTTTTTCATGTCTTACACTACCGATGTCTCCCTTCACCCACTTTTCTGTT
The DNA here is from genome assembly GCF_000313985.2 of Echinops telfairi. NCBI lineage: Eukaryota > Metazoa > Chordata > Mammalia > Afrosoricida > Tenrecidae > Echinops > Echinops telfairi. The sequence goes on from NW_022103905.1 coordinate 15,782,975, forward strand.
GTCCGTCTGCCTGGGAGGGGGTTATATATATATCGGGGTGATTGGTTTCCCCTTTCTTCCCCTTCCCCTCCTGGTATGGCTACTCTCAATATTGGTCCTAAGGGGTTTCTCTGTCCTGGATTCCCTGTGTTTCCAGCTCTTTTCTGTACCTGTGGACATTCTGGAGCCGGATTTGTAAGGTCATGGGCCATGATAGTGTATGGGGGGGAAGCATTAAAGAACTAGAGGAAAGCTGTATGTTTCATCAGTGCTATAGTGCACCAGAACTGGCTCATCTCTTCCTTGTGACCCTTCTGTAAGGGATGCCCAATTGTCTACAGATGGGCTTTGGGTCTCCACTCTGCCCTCTCTCTCATTCACATTGATATGATTTTTTGTTCTGGGTCTTTGATGCCTGATACCTGATCCCATCGACACCTCGTGATCACACAGGCTGGTGTGCTTCTTCCATGTGAACTTTGTCCTTATAACACAGAGAAGCAGAATATGTCTCACATCATGAAGTGCCAACTCTAAGCATTAAAGGTATGCTAAAAAGAAAAGGAAATTTGGGCTGGAATGATCTAAAGCTCAGGGAGGCATTGAAGTATGAGCCAAGATTTTTAATCAGCAGCAGGAGAATGGTCTACTCCAAAAGGACCCTGCCAGGGCCCAGAATTCTGGTCCTGATAAAAGAACATCCCTGCTCTGGACATCCCAGCACAGAGCAAGGGCAATCACACAAAACCAAAACCATTCAGATAGGGTTTCTGAGGCTGTAAATCTTAGCAGGAGCAGAAAGCCTCATTTTTCTCCCACAGAGGGGTTGGCAGGTTTGAATCCTCGACCTTTCGCTGAGCTCCATAGGGAAATTAGTACTGTGGGGGAATAGAAGCTTCCAGCTGGGGTCCAGGAGGCAGGATAAGGTGGCCTTAGGGAAGCTTGCTAGACAAAGACCTGGCTCAGACGCATCAAAGTATGAGCATTACTTAATTAGTTTGGTTTGGGCAGGTTACCCATGTTCATGAAAAAAAGAGGCTCCTGCTGAGAACATTTCTTCTGGTATACTAATTAATCTGATCAGAAGGATTAAATTGGGAAGGATGCAGAAATGAAAGTGGACTCCTTGGAGTGGTTCCCAATTTTCGCTAGAGCATCTGTCTCCTTGGCTTGTGCTTACATAGCACCTTGCATCATTTTTGAGCATGCTTCTATTTTCCAGATTATAGGATGAGAGGCGCGCTGGAGGTCGTGGGGGTGTGCAAGCCTCCCAAGTCTCCTGGCCTGTGATCCTTGTGTGCTGTTTGCCGTTTGGGGAGATAGTTCTGAGAGCTGAACTATAAAGAGAAAGCGAGAGCTGGGTGTGATGTTTATTAAACTGTCTTTCTCTTTGCACTAGCCAGGGGGAGGTCTCCCCCACCCCTCCCCGCAAACAATTGAATACATTTGAAAATAGGTCTGTGACACATTTTATGTCAACTTGGCTGAGCCTGGGTTCTCACTGGTTTGGCAGTTAAAGCTGCCAATTCCCTATGCTGTGACCTAACATAATATAATCAACTCCACAATGCGATCTGCAGTGAGCAGCCAATCAGTTGTACAAAGATTAGGGTGCAGTGCAATTCCCTTATTCAGGCCACAGTACTGATGCAATTGAAAGGAAATTTCGTCAGGGTCTACTTATGCAAGTAGACTGCAGAAAAGCTAGCTTGCTTTTTCAGTGTCTGGATCCGGCACCTGGCTCATTGACCTCTAGTTCTTTGGGCTTGAGTGAATGGCCTGCCAGGTGGCTTGCTGATCCTGGGGGTGGTCCTGGGCCTGCCATCTGACCTGCAGAGTTCTGCAGCCACAGCCAAATCTGCTGACCTTGGATTTCTCGGCCTCTGCTGCCACCAGCCTGTGGTTTTCTTGCTGGTTTAGGGATCATAGGCCCCCAGAGCTACAGGAGTTAGGAGAACCCTTCTGCTTAACCTCTGACCCACTGACTTGGAACCTGCCTGAACCTGGACTTGTCCACATCTACACTTGCGAGCCATTTCTTGATAGGAATTTCTCTCTATCTACACACGTGTCACTGGCTTGGCTTCGTTAGTGACCCCAACCTAACACAAAGCCTAAAGCGCGGAGCATCTCTGAGTTGTGTGTTGGAAAGAGCACTTGGGCATTGATTTTGAAATCTGAGGCTACCACGTACCGGCTTTGTGTCCTGGG